>NC_132801.1:39495934-39805052 GCF_048594095.1 Paramormyrops kingsleyae | reverse complement strand
GTCATTAATGTTCATTACGCACTACAGACCATTAGAATTTATAAATATTCAGATTCACTGCACTCGCTCAAAATTAAGTGTTATTTCCTTATTTGACCACTTGGTGTCACTCATGGTCACCATTTCGGAAGGCTTTGAGTACTGAACCATTTTTCAACACACTTGAAAAGGAAGCTTCAGTGCTTTGGAAAGCTTCATTTTACCATCACTAGTCAGAATCAATGATTCTTAACGTTACCTGTAAGCTACAGTTGGTTGAAGGCTCATTATCATTACGCCAGTTCCCGACAGCGTAATTCGCGTTCTCTTTCAAAAGCGCTCGCGTTTTCTTTTAAAGCAACATTTCATAACAAACCAGTTAAATAAATAGGTCTTTGAAAGATCAGAATTTAAGCCTTACCGTTTTCTCCCAGGACTCTTCCAAAACCTCTGGCTGGGGTCTTGCACAAGACAGCATGGGTCACGTGTTCCACAGGAACAACACTGGGCTGTCCGCAGACGTGCCAGTTTGTAAATCGGCGTACTTCAGTCGAATACTGGCCCGATATATCGACCGGCAGATATATCGACCGGCAGATATATCGACCGGCAGATATATCGGTCGACGTCTAGTTTTAACAACTGTATGTGGCGCGCCTAGAAAAAAAACATTAAATAAATAAAGTAAATAAATAAATAATTAAAAACAGGGTTGAAACAAGCTATTATTTATTCTTAAAACAGCTATTATCACTGTGTTATTTTACAGTGATAATAGCTGTTTTAAGAATAAATAATTGCTTGTTTCAACCCTGTTGTTATTTATTTATTTACTTTATTTATTTAATGTTTTTTTTCTAGGCGCGCCACACGCTCCCCAACTTCAAAAGTGGCTCCCGACTCTTGCTGCTAACAATTGAAACCTCCCTTGACCAAAAGCAAAAAAAAATTTATTTTTTTTTTTAAAAAGAAAGATCCATCGAAAGTCTCAATCTCATGAATTACAAAAAAAAAAACTTCTTAAACATCAAACCTCAAGGTTGGTATGAAGCATGTTATGTTTCAATAACAATGAATGATGTATGGTGATGGCAAATAAGTATGTGTGTATATGTGCGTGGGGTGGACTGAATAAGATGTGGGCTGGACAGCATAAGAGGTGGGCTGAGCAGCGCAAGGTGTGGGTTGAATGGCATGAGGTGTAGGTTGGACAGAGTAGATGTATGACTGTGGGTATGGGTGCAAAGTTGCCTGGGCCTCAATAGCACTGATACTAGTTTGTGGCTGAAATGAGGGTTGCCCAAGCAAAGGATAGGTCAACATCATAGGGGGGTGCCTTTCTCTAGTCGATCTTCTGAGGGCAGGCTGGACATCAGGCTGATGCTCCAGCATATGTTGTCAGTGGGGTCACTGGCCTGAGACAGCTCCTGCTCCTCGCAAAATTGAGGTTCCCCCACTGGCAGTGCACTCTCATCAGGTTCCTCTGACACCTCAACCTCACGTCCTCTTTCAGGTACAGGTTGATCAAATTCGCCCAACCCAGAAAGTACTCCACTCTGTCCACCACTGACCTGTGGCTCACCAGTGGCACTTCGGAGGGGTATAAAGGTCTCCGACCGTGTCACATTCCTGGGTATCCGCAGCCAATAACAAGGCTCTTCATCTGCCTCTGAATCACTTCTCTCATTCTGTGTCCTCTCAACACTTCCTGACGGTTGTGGTGAATTTCCTTTCCTCTTTTGTGGCTTAGCAAGTGCGGATGTGGCTGGAAGCTCTACAGGTAAGTCGTTCACCTGGAACAGCAGGTTTCTATGAAGAGTGCGAGTTGGCCGACCTCCAGTCTCTGGGCTGACTTTATAGACAGGGTTGTCACCAACTTGCTCCCTGACAATGTAGACCTTCTGTTCCCAATAGGATTTCAGTTTGCAGGGACCTCCTCTCTCTGCAAGGTTACGGACAAGGACTCTGTCTCCAGGCTGAAGGATGATGCCTTTGTTTCGCCTATCATAGTATTGTTTGCCTTTTGAACTGGACTGCTGACTATTAGCAGCAGCTATTCTGTATGCCTCTATCATTCTCTCTTTCCACTTCTCTGCATATCCTCTCTGTGGGTCCGTTTCTTCCTCTGCTGCTAATCCAAAGAGAAGGTCAACAGGAAGGCGTGGATGGTGGCCATATAACAGGAAGTATGGAGAGTAACCGGTCGCCTCATGCTTAGTACAGTTGTATGCATGAATGACATGGAGCAGGTGATCTTTCCAGTTCTCCTTCTCTTCCAGTGTCCGGAGCATTTGTAGCAGGGTTCGATTAAATCTCTCTGCAGGATTACCTTGTGGGTGGTAGGGGGAGGTTCTGGAGTGACCCATGCCGGACAGTAGTCTGAGAGTCTTGAACAGTTCATTCTCAAATTCACGCCCCTGATCATGGTGAAGCTTGGCTGGGTAGCCGAACCGAGGGATGAAGTCATTAAAGATCTTGTCGGCTGCTGTCTTGCCAGCTTTGTTTTTCGTGGCGTATGCTTGCGCAAACCTGGTGAAATGGTCGACCACGACTAGGATGTATTCGTATCCACCACGACTGGACTCAAGGTGGAGGAAATCAATACAGACAAGTTCCAGGGGCGAGCTGGATGTTAGACACCCCATGGGTGCTCGGTCAGGTGTGGCTGGTTTTTTTTGTTTGATGCAACGACACTTCCTGGTAGAGCTTAGATCGGGCCCAAAAAATTAAACCCGATCCTACCCGAGCCCGTGCACCTTGTGTCCGAGCCCGACCCGGTCCGACACATTAACTGTAATTATGAGCCCGAGCCCGATTTAAACCCGACTATTTTTTAATACGTGAGCCGTTGTAACAGACGTTCTCAACTACAATTCTAAGTTGTTTGAACTACAGAAATTAGTTTAGATTTATCTTAATGAAAAATGCAACAAGGACGAAGCATGTAAACTGCATTGTTTGTTTATTCAGAATGGATCGCAAATAGATCCGAATGAAAAAAAAACGTGAACAATGATAAACACAGAAAATGAACAAGTAATTAACTTTGGATGGCATATTTAATAAATATGATAAGTTTTAGAATATTTTTAAACAAAATAGGTAATAGCGGAACTGTTGTTCTGATGTCCGCAATTATTGAGACACGTTTAGAAGAAAAGCACGTTTTCACTTATCCAGTTCGCTTGCTGCTGGAACCAGTTTGTGTGCTCGGCATCGAACTTTAAGTAAAGGGTTAAGAAAAAGGTTAAATCCTTCCGTAAGCAGCCAACGAGGTATGTGTTAATTAAGTTTTAGTTAAGTTTGTTGTATTTAGCCATGTAAATGCTAACTGAGGTTCGTGTTAACTGTATATGAATTCTCTAAGCTGTCTTTATTGTTATTTATGTTTATATTTCATTTGAATTTCAATGTTTGTTAGCTAATATTGTAAGTAAATGTGCTTGATTTTGTGTTTCCGTATCTGTATTTAGTTCTCACGTCTGCCATGATGGTGATAATAACGAAGCCACTGTCTTTCGAATAAACCTTCAGCTCAGTTAAATGCAAAGGACTCTTGTGCTCGTGTCTTACGGGAGGGAGCTACATTTATAATTATGGCATAGCTCTCCACCCAATTAGGCTAATTAAGTAATGATTTAAAAAAAAAAACACACACACAAATGCTTGATCATGGCCCCGCCCAGCCCGGCCCGGCCCGGCCCGAAGATAGTGGCAGGAAATATCGGCCCGACCCGGCCCACGGGTCGGGTCGGGTCAAGTCTGGGCTCGGCCTCGGGCAGAGAATCTAAACTCTACTTCCTGGTGACATACTCTTCAATGTCTCTTTTCATGAAAGGCCAATAAAAACGCTCTCTGGCCAGACTCAATACTCTTTCTACACCCACATGTCCCATGTTGTTATGCAGGTGTGTGAGCGCTGTCTGTCTATAGATGGTAGGCAGAACCAGCTGTTTGCGACCTAGTGCTTTCCGGTAGAGGAGGCCATTCTCCACATACAGTCTGTTCCATTCCCGTGACAGTTTCCTGGTGAGTCTATCAAACATCTTGCGTCTTTCCTCCGTCAGCTCTATTCTTCTCTCTTTTAGATCCAAGATCTTCCCAATGACAAGGTCTTTACGCTGTTCACTGGCCAGCTCCTCGGCACTGATTACCGGCAAGAACTCTGAGGAAATCTGCGGCTGTGAGGCCATGCTGAGGGCTGCAACCCATGCCACATCGCTCTGCTGGGCCTTCCTGCTCCCATCCCAGGTGGTACACACAGCTTCTTCAGACAGTATTTCTGAACATTGGCTCATGAAAGCATCAATGTCAAGGGGACAGCGGGAAAGAGTGTCTGCATCAATATTTAGCTTGCCTGGTCGATACCTGATCTCAAAATGAAAGTCTGCAAGCTCCCCTACCCAACGATGACCCACTGCATTCAGTTTGGCAGTACTCATGACATAGGTCAGAGGGTTGTTGTCAGTGTAGACTATGAAATTAGGAGCGTAATACAGGTAGTCCCTAAATTTATCACAGACCGCCCACCTCAAAGCCAAAAACTCGAGTTTTCCACTGTGGAGGTGGTAATGCCGTTCTGCTGACGTCAGTGTGCGGGATTCCGTAGCCGATCTCCCTCATCCTGCCATCTTGGTTTTGGTAGAGGACTGCTCCTAGGCCCAGTTGAGAAGCATCGGTGTGGAGAACAAAGGGCTGGTCGAAGTCGGGGTAGGCTAGCACCGGTGGGTGCATCAGGATGTCAATGAGGTGCTCAAGGGTCTGCTGGTGTTCAGCATTCCACTCAACGGTGTACGTGAAGGAAGTTGGGGTCCCTTGGTCTTCCCCTTAGAGGGCTTTGGTGGCTCTACCCTGTGTTTCACCTGGAGTAGCTCATACAATGGCCTTGCTATGCGTGAGAAGTCTTGCACATATGCCCGGTAGTAGCTCAGAAAGCCTAGCAACCTCCTGACATCTCCAACCGTTTGTGGTGCTTTGTTCTTCAGTGCATTCACTGCTTCTAGGTCTTTTGGATCCACCCTCACACCATCTGCAGACACCAGCCGGCCCACATACCTGACCTCTTTGCGGAATAACTCACATTTCTCTGGCCTCAGTTTCACCCTGTGGCGCCGTAGAGTTTGGAGGACACGGCGCAGCACTTCAACATGGTCTTCAAATGACTTGGAAAAGCAGAGAACATCGTCCAGGTAAGGTATGCAGCAGTCGTCTCTGAGTGTGTCAAGCATTTCCTCCATGCTCCGTTGGAAAGCTGCTGGTGCGTTGGACAATCCAAAGGGGATCCTGACCCACTCGTACAGACCCCAGGGAGTCGTGAAAGCAGTCAGATGCCTTGATCCCTCGGCAATGAAGCCTTGGTGATAAGCTTTGCCTTGGTCTAGGATGGAAAACCAGCTGTAGCCTCCCAGAGAGTTGATCAAGTCCTGTATACGTGGGAGAGGGTGTCGGTCCGGCACTGTCTTTTTGTTGAGGAGTCTGTAATCAATACACAGGCGAAGTGATCCATCCTTTTTCCTCACGCATACAATTGGGGCAGCATACGGTGATTGGGACTTTACAATCCATCCTTTCACCAGTAGCTCCTGTATATATTCTTTAACTCTCTGGGGTCGAGTATGTCGTTGGCGACATCGCGTACTTTTCGCGTCTATTTCAGTTTATATCTCGCTGAAATCTTAATGTAGAATCATGAAAAAAACGCTGGCTAAATCCGTAATCTGTTTTCTTTTCAAAACGTCCATTGTCGGAAGTATTAAAGTTTTTTTAATTAGGTTAAATCGGCAAAAAAGTAAACCATGTCATCTTACTTTGTTTTACCTGAATCGAGGGCGTGTAGTACCGCTCTCACCCGAAGATCGCTATTCACATTCTAAATAGCCGCATTAGCGCGTATTCAAATCGCATTCGCATGGTAATTTGATTAACAGCGCAACGGTGAAACGCGATCCAGATACATCCCCTTCAGCGCCATAAAAGGGGGTTGGGGACGTGGCCAGGTGACAATGGCTCATTCATACACATGAAAGTTGCTACATATTCAATGAAAGGAGCCAGAAATAGTGACATGAGTTAGGTTTTTCTTATTTATTTATCCAAATGAATGTTGCATCTACACCATTTAGTCATCTTCATGTAGCCAAGACTTTGGTGATCAGATATCTGGGATCAAAACAAACTGCCAGCATTGCTTACTATGTACTTTTATAATGTTTCTGCAAGTGTTCCAAACTGCATTTTGCAATGTCTATACTTTGATGTCAAATTTCAAACTTAACAAAAATCTGACATATTTACAATATATATTAAAATAAAGATCAGTGTAATGGCAAAACAAATATATAAGAAATAATTTATTTGCCATGAATTAAGTTTATGATATTTGAAGAAATGTGTGATCATGCCCCAGTCAGTGAAACTGTGTTTCCTACCCCTAGACCCCAGAGGGTTAACTTCCCGGTACAGTGGCTTTGGAACTGACGCGTAGGCCCTCTGAACCGGGATATCATCTCTGAGCCGGATCGACATTTGGAGAGAGGGGATACACCCAATATCATTGCTGTCTTTGGCAAACACAATAGACTCCTCATACAGCATCTTCCCAAGCACCTCTTGTTGTTCAGGACTGAGGTGGCTGAGATCAACAGGTGGATGCCACAGGTTGTGGAGAGAGGCGCTGGGAGCAGTTACAGTACTCACTCCAGCGCTCACTGTTCCCGGTGGTGTAGGTTCATCTGGCTGCGCCTTTTCACCCATCTCAAGCACTTTTGCAACGTGCTGGATGGAACCTAACTGGGTTCTCCTTGGCAGAGTGATCTCATGCTTTGTATAATTGGACACAGGAACACGAACACAAGGCCATCTGCCCGGACTGATCTCTAGTAGGCCCTCTCCAACACTGAGCTGTTTGAGGTTGGTGTTCTCCTCTGCGGGTTTGTACAGGACAAGGTGGTCACTCATGTCAAAGGTAGGTGGCACCCTGCATCATACATGCGCTGTATTCCCAGGCAGAATGGTGACATGGTCCCTGCCTACTCTTATGGCAGTCATGTTGCAGCCTGATGGTTTTTTTGCCTGTATAAAGCTGACCACAGTGTTGACCTGTTCTTCTCCTACTCCAAGGGTTTTACGCAGAAGACCGATTACCATGGCTTGTGCATCTGTGATGGACGCCTGGCTGCTGAGCATCTCCTGTAGGACATTGGCACCAAGCAGGGGCTGGGGGAGGGGGAGTTGGCTGACAAGGAAGGGAACCTGCATGGTGAGGCTTGGATTGTCATTGCCTGGGAGGTTGACTGTTAGCTCCACCCACCCGTCGTATGGGATGGACTGTCCATTTACAGCACATAGATTCAAGCTTTCCCCTGGGTCAAGGAGCTCTTCTAAAAGTCTTATTGGATGTTTGGGAATGAATGCCTCTTTCCAAGATCTGTCGATGATGCTTACTTGTGAACCAGAATCGAGCAGAACTGTAACAGCATAACCACTGATGAAGCAGTTTAGCAGGCTCTTTCTACCAACCAATGGCACTGTGTTGTTTGGACACCCAGGGGTCGTCTGGACATATTTGGACCTTCTGTCACACTCACTGACCTTAAACCGTCTTTGATGGTGCCTAAATGTTAATGGTTGGGACTGGAGTTGTGAACTGGTCTCTGGTTGTCCCTCAACAGAGACCACCCATCGTTTCCCTGCTGCTGGCTTCTCTTCAAACAACCAACTGCCCGATGCCCTGGGTCTCCACACACAAAGCAGTGGCTGCAGCGCTGTAGACCCTGTTGCGTACAGCTGGTGCAGTTGGGTGTCCTACCTCTCCTTGCAACAGATGGCTGGGTTGATGGTGGCGGTGCAGGAAGAGCGTGAGAGATAGGGAGAGGCTGATAGTGGGCTGGTGTTTGGGTAGGTAAAGTCTTGGAGTTGAATGCCTGCGTAACAGCTGTCTGTTGGTCCATAAAGGCTGACATCATGTTGGTTAGAACCTCCATCTTTGCACCAAGTTGTTCTATGGACTCACTGTTTCTTTCGTCAGCAGGACGGTCTCCTCCATCCTGCTGGACACTGTGTGCATGAGCTATCTTCTGGCGAGGGACCTGACCGAGTCTGCGCTGGTGTTCATTCTCATCACTGATTATCTTCATCACATGGCAAAGAATCTCCTCATCAGTGATGTGGCCACTTGAAAGGATTGGTCTGAGCTGTTGTCTAATGTCTGTGTGTTTTGATCCCAGGCCCTGATAGATGGTGTGAAGAAAAACTTCCTGGATGGTTCTGGAGTCATAGTGGATGTCCGTGCTCGCCTGCCTCGACTGAAAGAGAATCTTCTGTTTGAGCCCGATCATGCGGTAGAGGAACTGTTGGAGAGTTTCTTGGTCATTCTGTTTCGCACACATGAGCTCCTGGGACAGTTCTGTGCCCGCCTTCTCACAGAGAAGAGATCTGAGGAACCCCTTGATTTCACAGATGGTGATTTCATCCTTATTAATGAGCATGTCCTTGAAGATGCCAGGCTTGACTATCCTTAAGACCCCTCTAATCACCTCTGTCTCTGAGTAACCCTCCCTGACTCCTTCATCAATCTGCTTGCAAATGCTACTATATGTGATATCAGAGCTGTGGTCCCCAATCTGTCCCCCGTGTAACTTAAACTCCCTCCGCTGGAGGTAAGACAGATCCCTTAAAGAGACCATCCCCCCTGAGACCGCTTGTGACTGTGCATTGTGTGGTGAAAGTGGCACTGGCTCACCTACATTATAAGGCATGCATGAGGGAGCGCTAGTCACACTTGTTAAGTGATTTGTTGGAGGCTGGCCTATGTAATGACTTGGAAGGTTAATGTTTGTGCTGAGGCTAGAATACTGTTGTGTACCATGCAGTGTGGTGGTTGTGCCTGTGTCTTTGACCTGTGCTACACAATCATGGTTTTCAATAACACGACAAACAAGTTCATTCAGCATTAACAGTTGACTCATACCCTCATCTTCAAGACTCTGCAAACTATCAGACTTCATGTACCTAAGGATGTACTCCACACATCCCTCCTCATCAGAAGGCTCCAGTGTAGTGACATCTTTACTGTCGGTTGCAATGTCTTTTGCGAGATGGTATACCTGAGTACCTGAGAGTTTGTACAAGTTCTTTGTGATATTCCAGATGAGTTCTTTGCGTGCAGTGGACATGGCGTGTTTCTCTGATGACGCAGCGGTGCAGTTCCCTCTGGCAGAATGACGACCCTATATGAGATCTTACAGCTGCTATCCTGGTTGCAGTCACGTCACACCACCTTGCCGTTGCCTCGTGGTTCTAGTATCACTGGATCAACTTCCCCATCTGGCAGTGAAGGAAGTCGATCCCGGACGAGCCCCCAAAATTTATTACGGGTCCCAAGAGTGGCACCACAATAATAAAGTTAAGTACCTGTAAACAGGTGAATAAAACAATAAAATGACACAGGCTGCTGCCTTTCTGTTCTTCATCCAAAGTGCGTCTGACGGCGGAGCGGGCTCCGCCCCCTTACGCTATGCGGAAGCAACTGGTACACCGATGTCACGCGCTTCAGCTCCGACTGTGTTATTTTACAGTGATAATAGCTGTTTTAAGAATAAATAATAGCTTGTTTCAACCCTGTTTTTAATTATTTATTTATTTACTTTATTTATTTAATGTTTTTTTTCTAGGTGCGCCACATGTATGTATTGTCTTGAACAATTAAGCCCAGCCTTGTCAAATTTTACTTATTATAGGGACAACATCTGCTCAGACACTGTCTCCTGTATTAGTCTGATAGCTGCTAAAACGGACAACTGGAGACTTTTAAAGGAGTAATTCCAACCAAAATCATTTTATTAAGAACAAACTTGCAATGAACTCTTTTCCAGTTTAGATGGGAAGTCTACAGAGATTGTAATTTATATGGTTTTTAAAATTAAGAAACTGATCGCAGATTAAATTAGAGATGGCAATTTCGGCACCCAGGATCGCCTCTAGATTAGATGCCTCATCCGGGATAAATCGGTTTTTCAAACGCAGCTGTGTAGTAGATTAATCTAGCTGGATCCATTCATCCGAGATGATTGCGCTCGCCTGCGCTGCTTGAAAAGCACATATGTAGGCGGGGATGTTCATGGTGACAGGTAAGGTTTCATAGGAAACACCTGTGAGGCGGAAGTATGGAGGCTATAAAATACCAGCGACAGAAAAGCAGGGAGGCCTCCCTATGCTCGGTGGTGCTTGGAATCCACGCTGCAGCTGTCATATGTGAAGGAGCGTATCTTGGGGAGATTACCGCATTGTGATGATATAAGGCGAGTACTGGCGGGGGGTACCGGGTTAGGAAGTTAGCGGCGCAAGTCGGCGTTCGGTGGCAGCGGCATGGACTCCAGGCGCCACGGGAAAGGTTTGTGTTTCCTGCTAGAAGTGGGGTTATTAGTTTATGTGTTTTCGGGGAATTGCGATGTCTTCCCCCGACTAGTTAATGTAAAGATTGTTTAATGTGAATTGATTTCTTTCTTTTGTTTGTGTATTTGTTTTAGGAGGAACCACATGTTAACTTGTATTCCTGACCCTGGTTACGGATGTGAGCTGTCCAGGCCTTTTTTTTATACACGTGTGAATTCTAACAGTGTGTTTTAGTGATTGTGAAATATTCTAAAGTGTTTTAGAGATTGCTGTGGTTAGAGCATTGTGTGGGGGTTGCGGTGTTGCCTGGCACTCTGCTTACTTCATGGGGCAGGGACACTGAACTGTGGAATTCTAATAATAAATGCTTATTTCCTTACTTCTGTTGTGAGCGATTTCTTATATCTGGGGCCCAGTTTAGCCAAGTGACAAACCTGCATAATTAGGGAACGTTTTATCCCTTACACATATATATGGAGCAGAGCGGGCGGAATGTAGTCAGAGCGCGGAGCGGTTTTTTAATTAAGGCTGGAGCGGTCGCTCTGTCTCGCTCCAATTTCGTTCCGATACCCTTTACGATTCTGAGGCGTGCCCAAATCTACCCAGAATTAATCTGTACAATTATCAAGACTGTTACACAAATTGGCCGAGATGGAATTCGCAAAGTCACAAAGGAAACTGATAAATCATGCAAGTGTACTATTCTTATCAAACGTATAGATGGCAATAATGTAGAGCAAGAACAATGTGGTGAAACTGTTTCAGTGAGTAAAGATTCACTTTTTAATTCACTTTTCTCAAACGAGAGTGTGCTACGCGAACAGGCAGAAGCCAGAGCAAAACACCTGAGCAATGTGTATATGGTTGTAGCATATAAAGTATAAAGGCCTATAAAGAAATTTTTGGTAATCAAATTCTTTTGTCAGTCAAAATAGGTTTAATAGGATTTTTTAAATTTCACGTAACGCTGTCAGTGAGATTTTATTTTATAGAGATGCAGCAGCACCATCAACAGAAAACAATTGAGGAATTGAAAACGTGGATGCTTAGCTTGTATATTCTTTAGGCTATTAAGCCCACTGATTCCTTTATTTTTAAGCTTATTTTTGTGTGGAATGCCATTGCCAAACCTGTCCGTTGTTGCTTAAAAATCTCATATTGAGTATATTAGAAAAAAGATGGTCAAAAACATTTTTTTGGGAAATGTTACAGATTTCTTAGACAAGGCAATGGGCATTTTAAAATTTTCATTGTTTTTTTTCGTATCTGTTATTGTGTGGAAGTTTGGGGGAATACATATATGAATACTATAAAACCTCTATACTTATTACAGAAGAAAGTGATACGAATGATTCATAATGTTCAATATAGAGAACATACAAATAAATTGTAAAATCGAAACTAT
Organism: Paramormyrops kingsleyae; assembly: GCF_048594095.1. NCBI lineage: Eukaryota > Metazoa > Chordata > Actinopteri > Osteoglossiformes > Mormyridae > Paramormyrops > Paramormyrops kingsleyae. The sequence goes on along the minus strand of NC_132801.1, from coordinate 39,793,276 downwards.
TGAAATTAGAAGATTTAGTGAAATTACGGACATTACTAAATATGTTTAAGGCTAAAAATAATATATTGCCTCAAGTTACAAAGATTATTTTCAATGTGTTTAGGAGGTGAGGATAGCAGAAATATTTTAAGCATCAGTTTGCTAGGACTACACAAAGACTGAGTCCAACGGTTATGGGCATACGATTGTGGAACTCTCTTCATTATAATATTAAGAGTTGTACAAATATACATTGTTTTAAAAAGTGCTACATGTTTCATGTCAATATGAAGAACATGAAAGAAATATGAGTTAACTAAAGAATTTTTCTACTTATTTTTATTATATATATATATATATATATATATATATATATATATATATATATATATATATATATATATATAGCCGATTGTATTCTTGTTGTGGTTTGAGTTATATATAAGAGAAAAAATGTATTGCTGTGCCTTTGGATATCAGAATCAGCATTAAAAAAAACACTGTTTGCAAACACTGAATTTGTCTTTTGATGACAGATCATGGATGGGCCCTAATGGGGTTCTTTCCTGCAACTATTGATTACTAGCTTTACATCTAGATTACATCTTTACCACATCACACCAACAGATTGCTTATCAACAGAAATAAAAATACATTACTGAACCTTGAATTGCAACCTTGCATGTGATAGAACACAAATATATAAAAATATTAAAATTTTCCCCATAATTAAAAAAAAGTATATAAATATGAACACTTGACTAAGAAGGGGGCTTTGGGTACAAAATTCCTTACCTTTGCATTTCTTGTTGAACTATGTTTGGCCTACTGACAACCCCAAAGGAAGCAGTGGTACCAGGTTGAGGTGCCACAGTGGGAGAACTGTTGGAATTCCCCTGTGCTTGAGGATTGCTATGCTTTTGGATGCAGCTAAGCAGATTCCTTACAGCACTTTCTATTTCTGAATTCTGCTCCTGTAAAAAGAAAACATAAGTGCATTCACATTAAATGCAACAACAACAATAATAATAAATTTAATTATTAGCAAGAAGTGACCCACCCCACACGAATGGTACAGTGTAATGATTCTATTACAAAAAGATTAGTCACGAAGTATCTTATCTTGTTTTTTTATCAGTACTCACGGTGGGATGTTTAAAAACACTGATCATTAAAATGCAGATATTTTTCTTTTTCAGAATCTTTCATGTTATCTTGAAAAACATGCTTAATGCATTGTAAAAACTGTCATTTTCATAAACATAATAAACATTTAGGCAATTATTGTACTATGTACATTTATTTAACAATTGAATTAACTAAAAATACATGAGAAGGCACTTATATATTTTAACTTTGCAGTTATATATAACAGTCTCTGACTAACAATACTGAATGTGTAGAAAAATATTAAAAAATAAAAACTTACCCTCGGATTGTTCGATTCAGCCATCGCGATCGATCGACAACGACGACGACCACCACCACCACCGAAACGGCGCGAGCTGCTCTGTGTAGTGACGACATTGCTGCGCTTTTACTGATATATAAAAACCAGTAAAACTAATGATATTTCATAAAAAAAAATTCCAAGCGTTTAAAAAAAATAGCTGATACATATGCATACAAATGTTTGCATTGTGGCTGGCGTTGTTCATTGGTGAGGCATCGACCAATAAAATGACTTAATTCCCACCCCAGCCCCGCCCCCGACTCTGCTCTCTCAAGTTTGCATTTACAAGTGCACGAGTGAGTTTTGCTACAGGAATATCGCAGAAGGCGTAGCAAAAGTCAAAGCGCTAGGATTTGAGGTTGTACTGCCAGATCTGAGAGGTTGTGAGTGCCGACTTGTGGTTGTACAGCGAAACTGAAGTAAAGCGCAAAGATAAATGTGTAGTACACAATTGTGCCTGTCATTTTGTTTATGTGAATGACACTTTACACATTTGTAACTATTAATCTGCAACTTCAAATTCAAAACACAGGTGTTCTGAGTATTGTCTGTGTGTGCAAATCGATAGATGCAGCTTTTCACATCAGAGTTGTGAGTATAAATTTCAACTTACAAATACAAATATTAATTTTACAAGTTCTCACATTCAAATTAGCAAGCTCTCGAGTTTTGCTACTGTTTTACCTTCATATTTGTTAGGCATGCAGATAATTTGTCCCTCTCTTAAATTGGAGCAAGCGTAGAGCGATTTGACTGGAGCAGGAGGAAATTTTAGTGGAGCGATGTTGAGCAGAGCAGCTTAGTGCGAATTAGAGCGGAGAAGCGGGCAGAGCCAACAGACTCCACTCCGCTCACATGGTCTGATATCTAGTCTAGAAAACTTGATCAGCAAGTCTTTGATAGGCTGCAACAAAATGACAAAAGGAAGTGTAGAATGGTTTTAATAAGGTTACAGACACCTTTATTAAGAGCGAACAGTAACTTCTTTAAGAACTCTTTTTCACCTAACCTCCACCAGATGTCGCACCCCCCTACGTCATATTTATTAACCGTAAGGACAAACCTAACAACTCTACATCCTCTCTTTTGTAGAACAGAGAACCAAGCATTACTGTAAAGTGAGGGTTAGAAAGAAAACTCTTAAAAGATAACATCAACCCAACAATGATGATGTAAGACATGACGGGAATTCACAGTTTAACAATTACCAGGAATGCCAAAGAACTGGTAGATTATTTACACCAAGTGCTTATATGTTTATTCATTTAATGAGGTTTAATATGTTAACTTATGATACTGTAGTCCTGATAGTGTTGGTTGGGATGACTAATTCTCCCTGACCGGGTGACATAAGGCTTGTGTGCGGCCACAGATGACAATGTCGTCCACCACTATTTCGCAGGGTTGTCCAGCGAACAACTGCTTCATGCAACGCTGAAAAACCTCACTTCCTGTGGAGATGCCATATGGCATCCTTAAGAACCGGTATCGTCCATGAGGGGTCATAAAGGTGGTCAGTTTAGATGATGCTTCATCTAAAGGAATTTGCCAGAAGCCACACTCTGCATCAAGAGTACTGAACACTTTTGCACCTGGCATATCCGCAATGATCTGATCAATGATTTTCAGGGGGTGACGAGGTCGGGTAAAGCCTGGTTCAGGTGGACTGGGTCTATGCAGATTTTGACAGAACCATCACGCTTCCTGGCAGCAACCATAGCAGACACCCACTCAGTTGCTTCGTTTTCTGGTATGATGACACCTAATTCAGTCATGCGGTCAAGCTCTGCCTTCACTTTCTCCTTCATGGCTATGGGCACTTTCCTAGGCATGCATGTGGTGGGCTGCACAGTACTGTCCAATCTCATGTGGTACACAACTGGCAGTTTCCCGATGGTGACACAGTCAAAAAGGTCACTGTACTCAATTAGTTCAGGTACTTAAGGCTGTAGCACATGGACGTCAGGTCCCAGTCGTATGAGACCAACAGCAACACTGTCCTGTAAACCCAATAGTGGCTTAACATCACGGTTAACTACATGAAATTTGAATTGACCATGGGTACAATTCAGAACTGCAGTACCCTCTGTATTGATTTGCTGGCCGCCGTAAGCTACCAGATGTACCTTCTCTGCAGCATTGACCGAAATTTCAGGAGCAAGTATGTCCAGCATCTGTTTAGAAATGACATTACACCTCGCACCAGTGTCAACTTTAACTTTCAGATACCCCCTACCATTTGTGAGTGTCAGAGTGGTGAAATCTCTACTTCATGCACTTTGCCTGCTGGCTGCCCTCTGGACCTATTGCTGAACTGGACGGTACTCTGCACTGGGGCAGACCGACAGCATCGTGCGAAGTGATTCAGCTTGCCATAGCTGTTGTACCGTTTATTAAATGTGAGACACTTATGCCTCACAGGGGAATGTTGCCCATTACAATTAGCACAACGTCATCTTTGTATGGCACAAACTTCAGCTTCTTTTTTTAATTCCCTTGTGCTTGTATCGGATTGCTCGTTGAGCATGCATATATTATAATAGCTGATTCAAGCGTAAGGTGTTGTTCACGTAGCAGCTGTTTACGAATGTTGTCATTTTCGATGCCACAGACAATGCGGTCTCGAATGAGTTTGTTTTGCAGGATGCCAAAATTATTTTTTTTTGCCAAAATTTTCAAATTGGAAACGTACGACTGAATCGACTCACCCGGCTTTTGGCAAGCGGTGTTGAATGCGTGTCTGTCCATGATTATGTTTTTCGCGGGCAGACATAAATCCTGAAACTTTTTTTACTAGGACTTCTGGATCCTCTTTATCCTCTCCCTCCTCATAGACAAACGCTTCAGACTTCTCCACTGCATCGGGACCAGCCAGGTTGAGGAGCGTGTAAGCCTGCACCTTTTTCGGTTTATCCAATAGCCCAGCACAGCAGTATATGTGCCATTCCTTTTCAAATTTGCGCCAGTTGTCAGCAATATGTTCGTCAAAAACAAGCGGATCAATTCGCCAAAGTCCCTGAGCCATTATATCCCCACTTCTGACACCATGTAGAATGGTTTTAATAAGGTTACAGACATCTTTATTAAGAGCGACCAGTAACTTCTTTAATAACTCTTTATCGCCTAACCTCCACCAGATGTCGCACTCACCTACGTCATATTTATTAACCTAACAACTCTACAGGAAGGGCGCACCTTTTCACAGAAGCGGTGCAGGACCTCGTATTAGAAGCAAGTGTTGCCAACTTAGGCCAACTTCACACTGCCAACCACATCGTTCAATTCCGATTTTTTGCTCAGATCGGATTTGTCTATCTTGACAGTTCAGATTCATAAGTACAAGTGACCAGTATATGACTGTAATGTGAACGCATCGGTCCTCCGAAATGTCACGCATGCGCACATTAATATGTTTTTACACGGGTAAAAAGCTGGTCGTAAAATTGGCACGTTGTGCGGCCATGACCGCTGCGCTGACTCGAGTCTTTTGCCTCTTTAAACTTTGACTTCAGGCTCTTTATTTTTCTTTGGCATTGTAGCCACGTTCGTGTCCGCGCTGTGCCATTTCTTTGGCAATTATTTCAAATACTATTCTATTGCGATAGGTTCCTTCCAGTTTAACTTGAACAGATTAATTTCCCCAAATATCAATTAAATCCCCACCTTCTCCATCCTTCCACTTACTGTTATCCCAGCTCTCCTCCATTTTTACCTTCCTGCGCTGCCGGTGCAGGCGAGAAGGGTCTGGCTGCAGACATCAACTGAGACTCACGTCCACTGACACGCAGGAAGTCCACTGAGAGCCCGGAAATGACATCACTGAAGTTCCACCAAAGTGCGCATAAAGTTTGGTGGATACTTTACAATACTTTACTCACGAGCGGTGGCAGCACGTCCGTTGTTTAATTGCTGTTTCTGTGGCGTTGACCATGACATTGGCGAAGGATAGTAGAATGGTAAACACAGTTTTAATTATTTAAATATGTTCAGTTATTAGTTCTTCAGGAAGGATGGGAACTTCTTTGTTTGCTATGTTTAGAAGTGGAATGGTTTTTTGTTCGCTATTGTTTGGCTGCTTTAAAACACAATTCGTCCTTAGGTTGTTACTACTTTCAGTTAATAGCTTAATTTATTTTCATGTGCGGATTACTCTGATCAGTTGAATAGTGTTTTCATGCCGCTCAAATGCATATATACAGTAAGTGTAAGTTAGCCTGACTCAAATTGCTGTGCTGCTGAATTGTATTCAAATAATCTCCCTCCTTCAAAAGCCCATAAATGTTGTGAAGGGTGATCGAGCGAGCTGGGAAGCAAGCGAGCAAAGCCGAGTATGCAAGCAAACGGGGTTTTATTCGGGAAGACAGGACCGGGGAAAGCACATCTACAAACATTAATGACGGATCTGGGGAAGACTGACTCAGACGCGGACTAAATACAGAACACAAGCCGACATAACAAGGAACAGCTGGGCACGATCGGGAAAGCACACATGGATAATGAGGGGGCGTGGCACACATCGGGAGCGGACGGAGCAGGGCGTGACAATAAATGCATACACAATCGTTTTCACTGTGTTTTATTTTTGATTTTGACTAACAGTTGCACAGGTCAATTTGGCGAAGAAATACCATGCCTCAGCTAGTCAGATGTGCTAACTGCTGCAATCGTTTCCATTACCCTTTGTGCCCAGTAACGATGTTTAAACCGACAACGTTACTATGAGCCCAAATGCATGTAGATTCAGACGCAAAGAACGGAATTTCATTCCAAGGTATGTCATCTGTAGAAATTCTTCAACGCTGTAGAATGTTGCATAGTTATCTATATGAAGAAATGTGTTCCTTCAAACATTCTGAATGCATGGGTTTTGTCTTTTTATATTCAGTCTGACATGCCAAAGATAAGGAAATGGTGGTACCTAACTGATGAGCAGTGGTCTGGAAAAGTATGTATGTAAAGCATTGTGTTTTACATTGAGATGCATTCAAATGCAGAATTAAGTTCACTTTCTTTGCAGTGAAGGTTTCTGTCAGATATAGAATACCGGGTGAAGCCCAGCAAGGAGGCTGAATATTATATTTTTGTTATTTTTAGGGTGATATTCCATTAATTCATCAGTGGTAGTGCATTCAGCTAATGATGAGGTTTTGCATATACGGGTATTAATGACACCATTGATGAAACACTACCAAGACTTAATGTTTCAATATCTGAATGTAAGTGATGTCATGTACTACTCAGACATGGACAGAGGTTTGCCTTTTGGACTGAGGAAGCTTCACACCTGCTGAAAGCGAACTTGGAGCCCCTCCAGCTGTTCTCAGACCTGGTGGGCAAGCTGTGACTGACTGTTCTACAAAGTGTAATAGTGGGGTGTGTGTCCCTCATTTTTCTCAGGTTGTTTTCCTGTTGACTACCAGCTGCACCTGATTAACTTATTTGATCCCTGATATTCACTTCCAGTGTCATAGGAGTTGCGCATCATGAGGGACCTCTGCAGTGCTGTGTGCTGGATTTGCAAGAATCACTCCCTCTTTCATGGAAAGGTGACAGAACCTGCTGTTCTCCAGATGGAGGCTGAGGATCAACAGGAAGCACTCAGGGAGGTCCTGGAGGGTCAAAGTGGCAATATAAATGACCCATTTATATTTATTTTTCATAATAGGAAGGACATGGAAACCTTCCTTTCTAATTGTGTTGATGGAACGGGTCTTAAACTTCATGCCATGTTTGCGTAATACGAATTGTTTTCCATCCATCCACCATCTCCCGCTTTATCCGAGGTCGGGTCATGGGGCAGCAGTTTCAGCAGGGAAACCCAGACTCCCCTCTTCCCTCGAATTGTTTTCCTCATTCTTTTATTCTGTTCTTTATATTGCTTTTTTGCGCATTTGTTCTAATTTATTTATACATTGATACACTACCTACAAATATGTTGTTTGCCAAATTATGTATAGTGATTTGTTTATGTAGGAAATACTTCTGTTATTCTAAGATAATGTATGTGGAGAAAAGCTCCGAGAAAAAAAATCTGGTCACTATTGACAGTCACAATCAGGACTACAGCTGATAAGTACACAATTTTATTAGATTTTATGTATAATTAAGAATTGCATTACTTGTAATTTTATAAGTACAAACTACTTTTATAAATGTATAATTCAAATGTGATAAGCACAAACTATTTTTAAATAAAATAATCTTTATAATATAAATAGATCCCCTTTATAATAGGGGATAGAAGTAATTTGTCAAACTATAGGCCAATCAGTCTAACTTGTATAACTGGTAAAGTTATGGAGGCTATAATCAAAGAGAAAATGGTAGATTACCTGGACTCAAATAACATTTTGAGGGATAGCCAGCATGGATTTAGGAGAGGTAGATCCTGTTTAACAAATCTGTTGGATTTTTTTGAGGAAGCTACTCAGGAAGTTGATGATAAGAAGGCCTATGATGTCATCTATTTAGATTTCCAAAAGGCTTTTGATGTTGTTCCCCACAAGAGGCTCTCACTTAAACTCAAAGCGACAGGTATTTTAGGAACTGTAGCGACTTGGATTGATAACTGGTTAACGGATAGGAAGCAGCGAGTAGTTATAAGAGGCTCGATGTCACAGTGGGCCTGCGTTCATAGTGGGGTACCGCAGGGTTCAATTTTAGGACCACTTTTGTTCCTAATTTACATAAATGATATAGACACCAGTATATACAGTAAACTGGTGAAATTTGCAGATGACACCAAGGTGGGTGGTGTAGCAGATACTGAACTAGCGGCTCAGCAGCTACAGCGGGATCTTAATTTAATTAGTGACTGGGCTGACACCTGGCAGATGAAATTTAACATAGACAAATGTAAGGTACTCCATGTAGGGAGCAGAAATATAAAGTACAGGTATTTTATGGGACCTACTGAAATAAAGGTAGCTGATTATGAGAAAGACCTTGGTGTGTATGTTGATGCTTCCATGTCTCATTCTCGCCAGTGTGGGGAAGCAATAAAAAAGGCCAATAGGATGTTGGGGTATATCTCCAGGTGTGTGGAGTTTAAGTCAAGGGAGGTAATGCTAAGATTATACAATTCCTATTGTGTACAGGTTTGGTCACCATATCTTAAAAAGGACATAGCGGCCTTAGAAAAGGTGCAGCGTAGGGCCACAAGAATGATTCCTGGTCTTAGAGGAATGTCATACGAGGAAAGGTTATTTGAGCTAAATCTGTTCAGCCTCAAGCAAAGGAGACTGAGGGGGGACATGATCCAGGTCTATAAGATTCTAACAGGTTTGGATGCTGTTCAACCGAATAGTTACTTCAGCATTAGTTCAAATACAAGAACTCGTGGCCATAGGTGGAAATTAGCGGGAGAACATTTCAAACTGGATTTAAGGAAGCACTTCTTTACACAGTGTGTAGTCAGAGTATGGAATAGTCTTCCTGATAACGTAGTGCAAGCTGAATCCTTGGGTTCCTTTAAATCAGAGCTAGATAAGATTTGAACAACTCTGAGCTATTAGTTAAGTTCTCCCCAAGCGAGCTCGATGGGCCGAATGGCCTCCTCTCGTTTGTATAGTTCTTATGTTCTTATGTTCTTATGTTCTTAGTAATACAGTGGTCCCTCGTTAATCGCGGGAGTTGCGCTCTAAAAATAACCCGCAATAGGCGAAATCCACGAAGTAGGATCCTTTATTTATAAATCGAATATTTTTGTAGTTAGAGCATTGGAAACCTGTTTACAACCTTCTAAATACGGGTTTTAACATTATTAGAGCTCTCTGGACATGAAATAACACCCTTTAGTCGAGGATCCTCAAGGCCCTTAAAGGGGCAGCGCCTGCACTCCCGGCGCCAACCCTGGCGCCTGTTACGGACCTGCCTGCTCCGGATCTGCCAGCAGCACCGGCTGCCGCTGCACTGCCCGCGGCACCGCCTGCCGCTGCCGCCGCTCTGCCCGCGGCAACCCCTGCTGCAGCTGCCGTCGCCGCTATACCCAAGGTACCTGCTGAGGCGCACCCTGATGGCCACATGTTGGCGGCGCCAGCTGAGGCGCCCCCTGCTGGCCACACGCCCGAGGTGCCTGCTGAGGCGCCCCCTGCTGGCCGCACGACCGAGGTGCCTGCTGAGGCGCCCCCTGCTGGCCACGTGTCGGCGGCACCCCCTGCTGGCCGCCCGCCGAGGCGCCCCCTGCTGGCCGCATGTCCGCGGCACCTCCTGAGGCAGCGCCTGTCCAGCCCGGCTCTCCTGTCCTGCCCGTCCAGCCCGGCTCGCCCGTCCTGACTGCGGCTCTGGCTGCACCACCCGCGCCCGCGGCCCTGGCTGCACCGCCTGCGGCCACACCTGCTGCCTCACTGGAGGCCCTGACTGGAATAAGCCCGACCGGAACCCCGACTGTCGGTGTCCCAGAAAGGGAGAGGACATAGGTGCAGGGGTCGGGTCCCGCCCGCCCTGACCCCCGGCTCGCCTGCAGTCCACCGGGCTCCTGCTCGACAGTCGCCTGCGGGTCCCCCGTCGTCGCCTCATCGGCCACCTGTGGTCCCATCTCCGATGCCTCGGTGGCCGCCTGCGGGTTCCTCCGCTCCGACTCGTCGCTCGCCTGCGGGTCTCCCCACTCTGGCTCGTCGGTGGATGGCGCCTCCACCTGCTTTAGCTGCGCCCTCGCCTGCTGCGGCTTCCCCTCCCTCCTTGCCTTCGCCGTGTTCCCCTTCAGCTCCCTCCTTGCCTTCGCTGGTGCCCCCTCCAGCTTCCTTCTCTGCCCCTCCGTTGGTCCCTCCGGCTTCCTCCTCTCCCCCTGTCGTTGTTCCCTCCGACTCCTGCCTCGCGGTCGCCCGGGGGCCCTCCAGCTTCGGCCGCTCGGTCGCCCGTGGCTCCTCCTGCTGCCGCCTTTCGCCCCCTGGGGTTCCCTTGGGCTCCCCTGGTTCCTCCTCCCTTTCCCTTTCTGCCTCCTGTCTCTGCTCCTCCTCCATTCCCTCCTCGTCCCTTTGTCCCTCCTGTCTCTGCTCCTCGTCCTCCTCTGGTTCCTTCGTTCACTCCTGGCCCTTTTGTTCCGCCTGTCGGTGTTCCCCCGGTGTCTCCCTTCCTGGTCTGTCTGTCGGCGTTCCCCGTCCTTTGTCAGGTTTTGTCTTGGTGTTTTCCCCTTTGCTTGTTTTGTGTTTCTGTTCTGTTCCCGGTCCCTCGTTGATGTTTTGCTCTTGTTTTCCAGGTCCTGTTTCCCCGGTCTTGTCTCGTCCGTCGCCTCCCCTGAGGCGCGCCTTTGTGGGGGGGTTCTGTCAAGCCCAGCTCCGTCTGATCCTTGTGTGTGCCACGCCCACCTTGTTACCTCGTGTTAATCCCCGATTGTGCTCACCTGTTACCTGTTATTTCGGCTTGTTTCATGTATATTAGTCCACGTCTTCCTTAGTTTGGTGTCCGTCATTGATGTTCGTTCGTTGCCGTCAGCCCAGTGTTTCCTTCAATAAACCCATGTGTCAGAGGATTATCTCCTTCCTGCCTCGTCCTTCCCCACGATTCTGACAGAGACGAGGAATCAGGATTGAAGGGTTTATTTGGAATCACTCCAAATGTAGGACACAGGAACATGTAACATCAAAACATCAATCACAGACCTGGGGCCTGTACTACGAAGCGGGGTAACTGGCTTATCGGGGTAACTTTGCTAGTAACTCGACGTGTGGTGTAACTTCGCTATTAACCCATACTACGAAAGGTGGGTAGGTTTTAGTCGAGACATGTTGCTATGGCAATTTACGCTAAGTCTCAAAACTGCTCCAAGCAGTTTTTGTTCTTGGTTAAGTCGAGGTTTCTGCGTAAGCCAGCCCTATATGAGCACCACCCCTCCCACTACAATGCCGGCGTACTTGGATAATCCGTACGACATTGGCGCGCGAATCGTGAGGGGCTCTCTCTGTTAATATATATGAAATGGAGCAATGGCATATAATATGCATGCAATGTATTAATTAATAACTGTTACAGAGAAAGTTATTCTGAAAACCCAAGGGGTGTTCATTTTTCCCTGTTGTCCACTGATTAAAGCACACTTTATTAGATGTGCCCTTCTTGTCTAGTTTTAAAGTTATTAGCTCATTCATGTATTGTCGACTGCACAGTATACGGATACATTTGAACATTCAAAAATTAATTTAAATTCGTATGTAAAGCAATCTGGGAAACAATGGGGTGTGCAACAGTCGCCATGAGCCCAAAATACTAAACCACCATATATCATTACAGCTGAAAGGACCTATATTATATTAGCTATTAACATGATTTGGCACAAATCATAAAATGTTTTGAAGTGGAAAAATAATCGGTGTGCATCGATGTCTGTGTACTGGACATCACAATTCTGTCATTAAAAACGCCCACCTTACTTAATTCCGTAAAGAAAACCGAATATTGAATATGAGGCTAACTTAACCGCGGTGACAGGTTCCTAGTCGTTTTCTCATTAACATATGCTTCTGTTTTAAATCATTTAATTGTTTGTTAAACAGTGGCTCACCTTCTATTAAGTGTCATATGAACAGACACCTTTTTATTATTAGCTGTAAAACATAGAAACACGCTATTAGTGGAGGCTAGACACAAAAAATCTTTCATAATGAGTAGAAATATAAATATATAGCCCTACCACTTGACATGATGTCGCAGCAAGTCATCTTGACTTGCTGCGACGTACGCTTTCCACTACTATTGCATTTGAAATCGGATCAGTTATTGTTAATGTAACCCTGCATCTCTCCCTCAACATACACCGCTGCGGCTAGGGGACTCTGCGTTGTGTTAGGATTATCTGGAAACTCGCAGGGGTGCAGCCGGAAGGAGGGAGGCGACGGTCACAGAATGAGAGGAGAGGAGAAGAGACTCGAAGACTAGATACATCCAACTCAGACCTGTAGGGTCGGTATATCCAACTGGATTAACGTTTTAAAGACACAAATGAAAGTACAACACCAAAATACAGGTTAACCCATCTCAATATAACATCTCCATGTCCTAGCATCGCATTAGCAGGCATTTTCTAACTCGTTTTCTAACCAAAAATATAAGTGTACGAAACACAAAAACAGGAAAATAGTCCATTACCAATTCTCTAATACTTTCAGTAAACACATAGTTTAGGAAAGCCAACCCAAAAGTACCAACATTTTAGAGAAATTTACATTTTAACTCCCAACGCAAATACGTGGCTTACCTGTAGGGTCAGTATATCCAACTGGAAAAAAAAAAAACAGGTTGCACTTGGCAACCCGTGCCGACCCTACGGAATCACAGAGGGACCAAAAAACGCCAGAAAATCACAAACCTGGAACATAGTGTGGTGCAATAGTGCCACCTCCTGGCATAACACATCTGCTGCCTTACACCCACCCCCACTTTAGTTGATGGCGTCCCAGCCAGCTAACTTACTCCACCCTGGGTACAGCATATTGTGAGCAATTTAAACCAATAAACGTGGTGAATGACTGTGGCGTGTTAAGTGTGTGTTGACTTGCTTCTAACCGAGTGTATGCACTGTGGCCCTATATGTGCCCAGCCGCCCTCCTGGCTTTGACCTCTTGCCACAACTTCCTCCCTCTTTCTATCTTCTGCTGGTCACTTTCCACTTCCATGCTTCGGGTCTCATATGACAGCCTTGCGGAAGGATGCCGCCTCCTTCTCGGGTGTCTCCTCGGAGTGAAAGTGGGTACACCACTTTCTTCCGCCCCTGTGTCGGCCCGCTCTCCACTGGGTTGTTCCTCTCCATTCACCTTTCCAGTCATAACCCCATCTTCCATTTCCTCCATACCATCATCTTCTGTCCCTTCCTTAGCATCCAGCTCCATGCCCATCTCACACAGTTAGACATTCGACTGGCCCTCTTCCATGCTTCCTCAGTGGTCTCTCTCCACAGGAAGAAACATGCACTGGGTCAGGAGGTTCCGGTGAATCACCCTCTCTGGTCCTCCCTCCTCCGGTCACACTACATACACAGGTATGTTTGGCTGCTTCTTCACAACTACATATGGCCGTGGGCCCCAACGGTCTCCAAGCTTCTGTGTTCCCTCCACATGACAAACTCTGAGCAATTGTATGCATGCGTCAAGGCATCTACATGTTCATGCCATCGCGGCTTCAAGTGTGGTTCTAAAGCTCCCATCATATTCATAAGGGTGCGGTGGAACCTCTCCGTGGTACCGTTGCCCTGGGGGTGGTAAGGCGTCGTGTGAGTTTTAGTAATGCCTGTACACTTGCACAACTCCTTTACAATGGCACTTTCAAAATTGCGCCCCTGGTCTGCATGCAATTTCGCCAGAAAACCAAAGCGACAGAAGAAATTTTTCCAGAGCACCCTGGCCACTGTGCCCGCCTTTTGGTCCCTGGTGGGGTAGGCCTGTGCGTAGCGAGAAAAGTGGTCCGTGACTATGAGCACATTCTCGATACCACCTTTAGACTTCTCCAGTGTCAAGAAGTCCATACAGACCATCTCCATGGGGGCACTGGTGTGAATACTGACTAAATTTAGAATTTAGAGATCAGTGGTCATTGTCAACACACCACAGCACACAGTGTGCAACAACAAAATGTGACCTCTGCATTTGACCCATATGTGACTTTCGTGACATAGCAGGGGGCAGCTAATTCAGCGCCCGGGGAGCAGTGCTTGGGGATGGTACCTTGCTCAGGGTACCTCAGTGGTGACTTGCTGGTGGGGGATTCGAACCTGCAATCTTTCAATTACAAGTGCGCTACCCTAACCATCAAGCCACCACTGCCACAGCCACCACTGCCAAAGGAGCCCTGACGGTGGCTGTGGGAGTTTTCCTCAGGCAACACCGCTCACACTTTTCACACCAGGCTTTGATCTCTTGAAACATCCTTGGCCAATAGAATCTCTCTCGAATCATCTGCAACGTCCTCCCAAATCCTAGATGCCCAGCATCGTCATGCAGAGCGGTTTTGACCGCTTGGTGTAGCCTCTCCGGCAATAGTAGCTGCTCCACCTCTCCTCTGTGGCAGTCCCAGACACAACGGTACATGACACCGTTTCTCACCACCAATCTTCTCCACTCTTTTAAGAGAAGGCGCCCACCCACTCCGACTTCCGTCCTCTCACTACAGCTTGGTTTCTGGTTCCTAGTCTTAAAGTATAGGATTGGACCGATGACCGGGTCTTCTTTTTGCCCTGCACGTATGTCCTGCATGGTCATAGCGGGCAGTGCCTCCATCCCCACATCTCCATACAACTCACTGGGCTCCAACGGCTGACCCCTTCCCGGCTCCTCCTCGCCAGTAACCCTCTCGGCCACACACTCCTCCACTTCCTGTGCAAGTTGAGCTTTACCAGGCCCCCGTCCACCACTTCTCACTTGCTGGGGGCACATCTGCAGGACCTCGGTGACCTCCTGATGGGACATACGTGAGAGAGCGTCCGCATTGGAGTTATCCTGTCCCCTCCTGTACTGAACGTCGAAGTCGTATATACACTCACCTAAAGGATTATTAGGAACACCTGTTCAATTTCTCATTAATGCAATTATCTAATCAACCAATCACATGGCAGTTGCTTCAATGCATTTAGGGGTGTGGTCCTGGTCAAGACAATCTCCTGAACTCCAAACTGAATGTCAGAATGGGAAAGAAAGGTGATTTAAGCAATTTTGAGCGTGGCATGGTTGTTGGTGCCAGACGGGCCGGTCTGAGTATTTCACAATCTGCTCAGTTACTGGGATTTTCACGCACAACCATTTCTAGGGTTTACAAAGAATGGTGTGCAAAGGGAATAACATCCAGTATGCGGCAGTCCTGTGGGCGAAAATGCCTTGTTGATGCTCGAGGTCAGAGGAGAATGGGCCGACTGATTCAAGCTGATAGAAGAGCAACTTTGACTGAAATAACCACTCGTTACAACCGAGGTATGCAGCAAAGCATTTGTGAAGCCACAACACGCACAACCTTGAGGCGGATGGGCTACAACAGCAGAAGACCCCACCGGGTACCACTCATCTCCACTACAAATAGGAAAAAGAGGCTACAATTTGCACGAGCTCACCAAAATTGGACAGTTGAAGACTGAAAAAATGTTGCCTGGTCTGATGAGTCTCGATTTTTGTTGAGACATTCAAATGGTAGAGTCAGAATTTGGCATAAACAGAATGAGAACATGGATCCATCATGCCTAGTTACCACTGTGCAGGCTGCTGGTGGTGGTGTAATGGTGTGGGGGATGTTTTCTTGGCACACTTTAGGCCCCTTAGTGCCAGTTGGGCATCGTTTAAATGGCCTACCTGAGCATTGTTTCTGACCATGTCCATCCCTTTATGACCACCATGTACCCATCCTCTGATGGCTACTTCCAGCAGGATAATGCACCATGTCACAAAGCTCGAATCATTTCAAATTGGTTTCTTGAACATGACAATGAGTTCACTGTACTAAAATGGCCCCCACAGTCACCAGATCTCAACCCAATAGAGCATCTTTGGGATGTGGTGGAACGGGAGCTTCGTGCCCTGGATGTGCATCCCACAAATGTCCATCAACTGCAAGATGCTATCCTATCAATATGGGCTAACATTCAATCAATGCCACGTAGAATTAGGGCAGTTCTGAAGGCGAAAGGGGGTCAAACACCGTATTAGTATGGTGTTCCTAATAATCCTTTAGGTGAGTGTATATATACAGGTATACAACGAAAGACAGACAAAACGACTTGGCTCCAGCATTTACAATTGATTATTGCAGCCAGCCAACGAATTCTAAAGTAATGGGTAAATTCTACATATGCTACCCATTCGTCAACAGTAAGAACCATCACATAGAAAAATGCAGTAAAATATACCCCCAAACCGTGAGTTTTTTTGCTTCAAATTGCGCGTGCGTCAGCCCGCGTTTTTGAGTGAGTGTGGGCGACGCTGGATCCTCTCTCTGGCTGCCATCGAACAGCAGAAGTGAAGGTAAGCTATTTAGATAGGAGTGCTGTATATATTTTTTTTAATTATGAGATATTACACTTCACTTGTATTCGGCGTTCGTTTGTTTAACATGCCATTACTTGAAATTAAAGTTTGAATCTGTCGCTGGCGTCACCATGGCCCGGGACACATCAAGCCAACGGTCGGCCGTTGGGCAACGTTGGACCGTCGGTCAGGCAACTTGGTTTATTGTGTTCCACG
Organism: Paramormyrops kingsleyae; assembly: GCF_048594095.1. NCBI lineage: Eukaryota > Metazoa > Chordata > Actinopteri > Osteoglossiformes > Mormyridae > Paramormyrops > Paramormyrops kingsleyae. The sequence goes on along the minus strand of NC_132801.1, from coordinate 39,776,692 downwards.
CGTCGGTTTGATGTGTTCAAATAAACAAATTGACCCCAGGCCAACGCAAGGCAACGGCACGTCTGCTTTCGTCGCTGCTAGTTCTTTGCCATCGGTTTGTCAGGGTTCCCCCTGGAGTTTGATTTCAGTTCTTCACTTTTCTTTGTATTTTTGCTTCTACTAATCAAATTCTTCACTTTTTTTTTTTTAGTCACTCTCTCGCCGCTTCTTAATAAATTAATCATTAAACTCACTGAATATACATCTCTTGTTCGTTAAGCCTTTTCCTTATAATGGGCGTCAATGGAGGGGAAAATGCTTAACGTAGTATAAAGTCCTTATTCTTAGCATTTCGGTTTTGTGAAAGTCAGGTGAAAGTGTTTATGACCAGATATAAGTGTGAGAAATATAGTGATTTTGGTGGCTGTCTTGGTACTTTAAGTTACATTAAGGCTTTTCCTTATAATGGGCGTCAATGGAGGGGAAAACGCTTAACGTAAAATGAAGTCCATATTCCTTGTATTTCGGTTTTGATTTTTTGTCAGGTGAAAGTGTTTATGACCAGATGTGTGTGTGTGAAATTTGGTGATTATTGGTCGCTATTTTGGTACATTAAACCACATTAAGCGTTTTCACATTAAGCGTTTTAGAATGTCCCCACACGGATCGATAACATTTGCTACTTTTAGAACGGCCCATGCTCATTTGACATGGATGATCGATGATCGTGTGTCCGGGGCGCCGGGCCAGTTTTGATTAGGCCCTATGGATGCTACTGTTGAAAATTGGGGAAAAAATGAAATTCGACTTTTCAAAAATTCAAAATTCGTCATTTGAAAATTGAATTCGGCAGAGTGGCGATTTGATGCCGTTTTTCTTCGTCACCATGGGTTCCGTTTTCGTCAATGACGAGAGTGACGAGCGGCAGCGGGAACCCTGGTTTGTTGTGTCCCGGCCTTTCACCGTCTGCACAACTGCCGGTAAGTTGAAATGCCGTCGTGGTGTGCTTTTTACAAGATTAGTCAGCATGCATGACTGTGTCTGACCGCTGGTTTTAAGGTTAGAACCGCCAGTCAACGCCAGCTTTTTCAAATATATTTAATGGGCATAGGATTAAAAATAAAAACATAGTAACGTTACCACTGTATCCCACGAGTGTGTGTGAAAACACCAACTGTTGCTGCACCTAAGTTTTTTAAGGAATTGTGGGATCACGTACAACATTTTAGAATTGATTTTATACTATATTTGTTATTGTTAGAACATCAGTGCTGAATAAATGTTTTCATAATTTTGTAATATGTTCTATGAAGCTAATTATATGAAGCATGAATATGTAATTGCAATGCCTTTATTTAAGTGAGTACACAGTCTGTTATTTCTGCATGACCGGCCCTTGTCAGACAGACAGACTGCCCAGATCAGAGGAGCACTGATAAACTACCATATTTCCCCAATTAATCAACGGTCTGCAAATAGCCACCTGGTTCTTTTAAACGTCTGGGGTTATAATCCATTTTGCGTATTAAACACCCACCCGAATAACCAAAGGGGGTGATTATTTGCATTATATTGAGGTAAACCCAAAATCATCTGTACAAAATCTAACCCAGGTACGTCTGATAATTAGTTTTGTGTAATTTTTGTTTTTATTTCAGTTGCAGGCAGAGTCTGTGTATGTGGACACTCACTATTTGCCCTCTCTTCAGTTCCTCTCACATCTGTCCTCCACAGGCAGAGACTCACTGATAGACCACTGTTACCAGTTCTAGTGTTGACACATCCACCCACGTCACCACCACAAGTGTATCCTGTACAGGTATGCAAGTTTTCCAAATAAAATAAATCACATTGTCCTTAAAGGTATAGTTACCTTAACTAAAGTCCTCAGTTATGTGAAAATGAACTGGAAATGCAAGTTGTGCAAATTCACAACATCAAAAAGATTGGACCTGCTGAAACACAGCAGACTAATACATGAGCATTTAGGTCGAGTCCACTCCATACCCTACCTCTATGCAGATTGTCCTTGCACAGTCAAGACATGGGGTGCATTAAGGACACATTTGTCAAGGCATCATTCTCAGTCAACCCAGCCAGGAAACATCATGTCGTTTACATGCATTGTCTGTAATTCATGCTCTTTTGACAATGAGAGGCATTTTTTTGAACATCTTGGTGGCCATCTAAAAAAGTTTGAAACTGTGCCATGTGTTTTTGAGGGTTGTGATTATAAGACCAACAAATATACAACATTCCACAGCCACAAGAGTAGAAAACACAACCCACATTTGTTGGAAGATTTCAAGACTAATGTTCTTTATCAACACCAAAACAACCTGGATGAAGAAAGTGATTTTGTTGAGGATGAAAACGACTGTGGCTTAGTCCTTGAGGAGGATGAGGACTTAAACAAAATTATTACTAAAAGAGTGGGGTTGCTCCTCCTGAAAATGGAGAACATTTTTAATGTCTCCAATTCATGCATTAATGAACTAATAGAGGAATTTCATTTCCTTACAGCGTCTGCATCTGGCCCCGTCATTAAAGAGATCATTCTGAGTACTTTGAGAAAACATGGCTGTACATTTGAAGACTCAGTGATATCAGAACTGGTCAAAGACCTTTGCCAGCTAAGCCCTGTCTGTGCTGCTTTACGAGTGGATGGGCCTTTCAGCAGTAAGTTCAGGAGAGAGCAATTTAGTAAGGAGCATCTCTCATCGATTGAACCAGTTGAGTACATACTTGATAGTACAGAGAAAAAATAATTTCAGTATATACCAATCCTCCCATTATTATCTCAACTTGTGAACAACAGCCACATTCAATACACAATATTACAAAACAAAAAGCCATCTGATGCCTCTTCTGGATACAAATCGTTTAATGATGGATCTTTACTAAGAGAAAACAGCTTTTTATGTGAAGATGAACTTAAACTCCCACTCATATTATATATAGATGACTTTGAGATATGCAACCCTCTGGGAACATCCCGCAAGAAGCATAAAGTCACAGCAGTGTACTGGGTGTTCGCAGACATACATGCCACATTGAGATCTACACTGACTTCCATTTACTTAACCATTTTGTGCAAGGCAAATGATGTCAACCAGTATGGCTATGCAAAGGTTTTGGACCCACTGCTCAGAGATTTGAAGTCCTTTGAAGATGAAGGTATTTTTGTTTCAAGTCTGGGCAAAGTGGTCAAGGGCACTGTACTTGCTGTAGTCGCTGACAGTCTTGGTGCTCACTCAATAGGTGGCTTTGTTGAAAGCTTTTCAGCTTCACATTTCTGTCGCTTTTGCATTGGAGAACGGTCACAGATCCAGGAGCATGAAGTAGGAGAAGGACTGTTTCCTCCACGGACTAAGTCCAACTATGCCATGCATGTCAAAGCAGCAGAAGGTCACCACTGCGGAGTTAAAAGACAGTGTCCCATCTCAGACAGACTCAGTAACTTTCATATATCAGGTTATCCCCCTGATGCTTTGCATGATTTGCTCGAAGGAATTGTACCTGTGGAAATATCACTCTGTCTTGATGTGTTAATCAGAGAGAAATACATCTCTCTTCAGGAGCTCAACCATTCCATACGTTGCTTTCCTTACAAATGGAGTGACAAAAGAAACTGTCCACAACCCATTGCCCCGAACTTCAACTTACGAAAAAGCGTAGGAAGTAACGCACACGAAAACTGGTGTTTGTTGAGAATGATGCCACTCATGATTGGTGACAAAGTCCCAGAAGACCCACCTCCCTGCTTGGGAGGTTTTTATGACCCTTAAAGATGTTGTGGAGCTTGTCATGGCTCCTCTCCACGCAGATGAGACAATAGGATACATGCAAAGTAAGATCTCAGAACACCGTTACAGATATTTTGAAGTGTTCCCAGAGGAGAAAGTTCGACCAAAACACCACTTTCTCGAGCATTATCCATGGCTTACAACTGTTTACGGGCCACTGGTACATTTCTGGACTATGCGGTTTGAAGCCAAACATCGATTCTTTAAAAGGATTGTGAGGCAGACTGGGTGTTTTAGAAACATTCTCATGACAATGGCAAGAAAACACCAATCAATGATTGCGTATCATACCAACAATTGCAACAACCAAAGGCCAGCACTGTCATGTCCCAGAGGACTCTTGTGGCAGTTGATGTTCTTAAAGATGGCATTAAGGAGTCCTTCGCAAGGAAGTTCCCTGGGGAAGAGTTTGTGAACATGACAAATAAAGCAACCATTTTAGGCACAGACTATAATATTGGCATGATGCTGCCGTTTGGCTCAACAGGAGGCCTACCTGACTTGGGAGAAATCCAGCAAATAATCACTGTGCGTGAAACTCCTGTCTTTGTTCTGAAATTGCTTAGTGGTTGGTATTGTGAACACCTGAGGAGTTTCAAAGTAGAGCCAACAGGAGAGACAGAAATCCTTAAACATTCTGAATTAAAAGAAACATACCCCTTGGCTGCATACAATACAGCAGATGGCCGTATGGTTACCCTTAAACACTTCATTTGCACATCAGAGTAAGTGTAATGGGTTGATTTTATTTATGTTGTCATATCAAATATGTGTGCACTTTTCAAGTAGATATTGAAACAATTACTTAACAGCTGTATGGCCAGGAATCCTGTCTTATTTATTTATTGTAATGTTTATTTAACAGGGACGATTGCCACAGAAAATGGGAAAATGTGATGCATACTTACTCTCCTTTCTTCTCCTCCTTTCCTCATCTACCTCTTCTTAAAATAATAATGACAATCAAAGATTATTTATTGAAATTTCCACTGAACTAAATATCTGTTTATTGCTTTGGCAGAAGAATATTGAAGCAAACCTATGCAAGTAAGCTCATCAACTATTAATAACCTGTCTGAATTTCTTTTCTTTCTCTGTCTCTACAGCTGAGGAAACACACACCAAACAACAATGGCGGTCCATTTAAGAGTCATTTTAGAAGAACACAACATTCAAAAGCTGAAACTTCCAACAGGAATTCCAAATACAGTGGAAGATCTTGTTTCCATAGTTACTGAAACTTTTCAATTGCATGGGGAAATTGGACTACTATACCAAGACAAACACTTTGACAATGAGTTTTTCAGTGTCACCTCAACTGCTGACTTGTATGACAAGGCCACTGTTAAAGTGCTCCTAAAAGAGCCGACGATAACCCTTGACCTACACCCAGTACTTGAATCATCTACATTGAGTTCAGTGAGCACCTATCCTGCAAGTACTACTGAAACGGACATCTGCCCTGCAGATCATGATGCATCCTCAGAGGTGTCAAACTACGCATCGTCAAGTTCCAGTGACACCATTATTCTCCCTGATTCATGTCGCTCTGCTGCATGGCCAGTGCCATTCCAAGTACTGGAGTTTTCCCAAGATATAGAACTCATCCTCGCAGAGGCAAACAACTCATATGATGCCACTGGAAGACACTTCATGGATGCCAGTGTTAAATCAGCAATAATGCAAGAGCTTGCAAAAGTAATTTTTTCTTACACTGCTTACCCAACCAATGAGCAAATCCTCTCAGTGGCTGAAGCCTTGGTTTCTAAGTTTCCGTGTCTTAGGGAGCCGGGATCATTTACAGGCTTATATGGCTGGCAGCAGCGCATAAAAAACAAGATGCACAATTACCGTGCCAAGCTAAGATCTTGAAAATATTCTTACCTGGAAATTGAAATCAACACTTTAAAAAGGAAGCATCCAGGTAATGCAGTGCCTTCGAAAAACATAAAAAAAGCCCAAAAAAGCAGAGGTTAATTACCTCCCTCCGCACCCTACTGGTGAACGCCAAGAGACTCTGGAGAAAGAGAGGCTTGAATTAATTTGTGAAATTACAAAGAAAAACAATGCAAAGATAATTGCAGATAAAATGAATAAAACCTTCTCTAGCCGAAGAGTTGAAGTGGTCAGCCTCAGCCCCTCTGTGGGTGTGTTTAAAGAAAGGTGGCCAGCATTATTCACTGAGGCTCAGGTGAGAATGTCTTGTAATTTTTTCTTCCCACTAGGATACATTCATGTGATTACTATGAGAGCTGGTCTTTAATTTAAAATGTAATTTTTGGTCCTTTTACTTCCTAGATCAAGGAGGAGTTTAGACGCATCACAAGTTTCCTTGGAGGAGACATTCATGCGGAAGCTTGATGAGTACACACCAGGTCTTTTGCGGCTAATGCGTGCCAAAGGAGGAGCAGCTGGTTGCAAGATGCGTCCTCTGCTGGACACTTTAAATGACGTATGTTATTTTATTTTTTCACAAATATGTAATTATTGATATGAGTGAATTAAAAGTAAAGTAATTTGTAAACAATTGCTTTGTTGTGCGCAAAGTTCAGCTCCTTACCAACTTAAACTACCTTTTAACATCAATGTGTGAATTCGGTATTATCCATCCATTTTCTTTACTGCTTTGTCCGTTCGGGTCACAAGATTTTTGAGCCAACCCAGCATTTATCAGGCGAAGGGGCAGGGTTCACTCTGGACAGGTCACCAGTCTGTTGCAGGGCCGGAATTCGGTCTTAGTATATGTAAATCACTCCCCACTCCGCTAACAGTCTTATCACTAAATTGTATCTCCACAGACACAGAACATTGAGAAAAAAAGAGATGCTGTTGTCTGCTGCCTCATTAACTACCTCGGTGAAAGACAAGAAGATTTCCATGACTGCCAGGTATGTCATATTGATAACAGATTTTTGATTAACTCAAGGGATCCTCCTCTCCTTTCCTCTCGTATCCACCTTCTCCTTTTGCCTTCCACTCCCCCTCTGCTCTCCTTTTAGATAAACTGAAATATATTGAAACAGCATCTTAAATAAAATAAAAATGTGTATGCTTTTTGTTTGTTTCTTTTTAACATGTAGGAATGTGAGGACTACACAGACAAAACGATGAAGGTGAATTTGAAGCACAATGTCATGGCTGAGGAGGATCCATCAGATTTGTCTATTGTGATCGAGGGAAACCAAGTGATGGAAGGATGTGGAAGCCGAACAAAGGCATGCATATTGCTGATGGGACTCATTTATGCAATCAACATTGAATATCCAAAGGAGCTGAAGAATACGTTTGAAGCTTTTCAAAAACTTTTTTTGGAAATTGATGGGGCAAAACTACTGAAAAAGGTCCACAGCCTCAAAAATAAGCTCATGCAGTAGACACACATTTCCCCTCTTGTTCGAAGAGGATCTTTTGTCTGGACATACTTTTAATGGAGTTGTAATGGAGTGTAGTTTTATATTTTTTGTGTGTGTGCTGTTGTGCTGCACTATATTTTGAGTGTTTCATATGATTTTTTGGATTAAAAACATTGATCTGATGAACCATCTGAATGTCTTTATTGTGGGGGGTACATTTTACCTTCTCTGAATAAGTAATTGTTATTAACTGATATTAATTAACTTTGATTTGAAAAGATAATTTTTACCTAATTTTAATGAGTAAGTATACTGTTGAATATATACTAGGTATGTTACAATCCACGGGAATCTCGGCCGCCATTTTGTACGATCGCCACTGCTATGCGATATAGGTGCATCACAGGGTAACCCCAAGGTAAAATGGGCAGTGCGCTGTCTGTGATTGGCTATTTCTGCGAGATTCCTTGTTATGACATACTTAGGATTCCCCTCTTCAGCCTCGAATTCGAATTTTTCAATTTGATCATATGGTTTGTCATTTTTGCTTGCGCCGAATATTTTCATCAAGTTCAACCTGTTCTAAACAATAACAAAAGCTAATTGGACGCTCTTTCTATTGTGTTTTCTGTTAACTGGTGAAGTTTCATCAAAATCAAATGAATCCGAGACAGTGATTTACCGTTCCGAAAATCGCCTGTCTGATTGACTGAGTGTCATGGCGGACATGAAATCTGCGAAAATTTCCCAAAATCCTGCACAAATAAAACTGCTTTAATACTATCAAAAGCCGGAATTATGGCATTATATGTAATCAAAAATATCTAAAAAACATTTGAATATGTGTTTTTTTTTTTTATTATTAATGGCGATAGCATCGATGTTTATACATTTTGTCGGCCTGTTTTTGCTCTGAACTTTGTGTTAATGGCAGACGCATGGTCACGTGACGTAAATGGCGTCGTCTGATTGACCGAGAGTCTTCGTTTACAAAACAAACTCCACATGCTCAATGTTGACATTCATGAATTTTACCATGCTGCTCATTCATTTGGAGAAACTTTCTATGAAAATGCTACGTAGGTTTTATTACAGGGTTGAAAAAAGAAAATGCACAGTTTGGCTAGCATAGATAGAGATATTTTTTATATTTTCAACTGAAGTTTACCAAAGCATTACCACATTTTCAGTAGTCAACTCATAGTGTTATTTGCATTTTTCTAAGTGTGTATTCTCCACTTGTATTTCCAGATGCCTCCAAAAAAGAGACGTCGAGTAATCAATCCGGAATCAAAGTTTGGTGTGGCTCAGAGATACGTGAGTGAGCATTTTGGATCTTTTCCCACTGCTGCTGCTGATGTTAGAAATATACACGTTCTTCATGTATACATGTCATCTGGGGAATACAGCCGTACACAGTGTGATAAACAGTTAAAGACTCTGATTGTTGCTAATCTTGGCCTTTCTGCTGACCATGACTTCAAGACAGATATTAAAAGGGTAGTCTCAAACTCTTTGGATAAATACCACAGACTTTGTGATCCAAAAGAACTAAGTAAATTTGTAGCTGCATGTGAGGAACCATTTACTGTTACAGTGGCACCTAGCACTCCTCCTAATATTGACGATGATGACCACATTCTGCCTGGACCTAATATTGATCTCCATGATGCTGGTGCTGGACCCAACTGCCCTCCTGATGGTGTAGATGATTTTTGTATTCTACCTGAACTCAGCACTAATACTAGCCATGAACTTAACTCACCTGAGCCTTGGATCCCACGTACCCCAGCTAGTGTGGCAACAGCACAGCCAACCCCTACCACCAGTAGTTCAATAACAAGAAGTCAAAGTGCTCCAGATACACCACGAAAGCAAATACTGAAGAGACGACTGAAATATATGTCTGACTCCATTTCCAAAGTAAAGAAGAAATACCAGTCTGAAGTAAAGGATTTAAAGGAATCCCAGAAGACACCGAAGAGGGTTGTCAACCAGGCACTACAAAGAAAGCTAAATATCATTTCTAGGAAAGATGCCAAAATTAAAGAATTACAAGAACAGTTGTCTGGAAATAAATTGGCAAAAGAATTAGCCCAAACTAAATCAGAACTTGATCGATTGAAGATTGCCCACAAAAAACTTAAAACATACCATCGCAGCAAAGCTAAAAATAGCATTAGCACCACTGTACCAAAAGCCAGACACCAGAAGGTACTTTCCAAACTTAAGGACAAGGAAGAGACAATAAAGTATCTTGAACATAAAACTCTATTGTTAAAGGAAGAGATAGAGGAGACCAGAAGTATTCCAGGTACCAACTCCAAGGTGGACAGCAAGACATACAGCCCAAACATGCGAATGAAGGTGTATGATTGTATAATAAACAAAGTTCCAACAGCCAATATACCACCACTACTTAAGAAACTTCAGGAGAGAAATAAAGAGGAAACTGAGAGTGTCCCGCAACGCAGTGCTGTGGAATTAATGGCAAGAGAATTGGGTGTGATCGCAGAATTACAGACTGCAGAAATTGTCATGGAGACCAAAAATGCTACTTTAGGATTTGATGCAACCACCCAGGACCATATGCATGTTAATAGCATTCACTTTACTACAGAAAACCAATGTGTCGCTGCTGCAGTAGATGAATTGCCGGGTGGTACTGCTGAGGACTATGCCCATCATATATGTGAGACTGTCAATAATTTGAGTCAAACTTACACTCACTTTCATGAGGATTCTAACTACCAAGATGTCAGGAAACAAATCATAGAAAATATTTCGAACACTATCACAGATAGATGTGCATCTAACCATGCAGCCATTAGGATAGTTAATAGTGAATGGAATAAGACACTAACTGAACTAAACTGTCATCTGCATCCCTTTGAGTCAATAGCTTCAGGTGTTAGAACAGCAATCAGGAAACTTGAGGAGACTAGGGGAAAAGTTTTTGGCAAAGATTGTTTGGCAGGAAATGTTATTATTCAAATCAACAAACTCCGCTATAAAAATGGAAAGGGGGATCCAAGAGGATTTGTAGCATTTCTTGATGAGCACAACCTTCCAAGAGGCATCCTACCAAGATATCGTGGAAACCGCTTGCATGTACTATTTCATATTGCAGGAAAGCTCATAGAACACTATGACCTGTTTGTCTCACTGTTCAGTATTGGAATAAGTTGTGGGGGCTTGAGGAGTGCCCTTCTAAATGACTTCAAAAATGACACAACTATATTAGAACTCCGGATTCTGGGGTTGCTTGGAAAGCTTCTCACAGGTCCCTGGATGAAGCGATTCTACACATCCAGTCAGACAGAAATCAACCATATCACTGGTATACAGGTGGCTAGGAACGTAATCGCTAAGCTGAAAGTGGCAGTTGAGAACTCTGAGTCCCTAGTCCTTGCTAAAGAAGATTTCTTTGGTGATAAAATTACTGCCAGTGGAACCTGGACTAAACTTACAGAATCTCCAGTGAATCAACAATTTGGCCCAATGATGAAAACGTGTCTGGAGGCAGTGATAGCTGTATTGGAGAGGCAGTACAGCAGATACTTCGACATAGATACTACGGAGAAGCTGAAACAGGAGACGGCATCTGCTAGGTCGCACAATATGGATGCCGAGGAACTGATGGGCATGTTTTCGGCTTCAAAGCAAAAAGCCCCAAATGTGACAATGTGCTACCTGTCTTGTAGAATGCGTGCCAGTAAAAACAAGACAGTAGATTACCTTGACAATCTAGAAGAAGAACAAAGAGAGAGAATTCTGCAGAAGGTCATCAAGTTCGCCAGAGTACAGAGAAATAATCGAAAGGTGAAACAGAGGGAGTTAAGAGCAGAATTGATACGACGAGAGAAGGTGAAGGAACATACTCGTGACACAAAGGAGAGAAAAAAATTAGAAAAGAAACTAAAAGATTCCAACTTGGATGATGTACAAAAAGATTATCCCAACTTGGATTATTCAAAAATCGATGAACTTCAAGATATCTTAGCAGGAAAGGCTGTTGGAAAGAAGGCGTGTCACGTGTGGTCTGAGAATGGAAAACTGATAGTTTATAACGCCAAAATTGAAAAGTGGCGGGCCACCAAAAAGATTTATAAGGTTGCATACTGGTGTCATTTGGAGGAGTATGACAATGCTACAGATCATGAAATGTCAATGTACTCTTTGGCCGCAGACTTGCTTTATGGGGATCTTGTGTTTTGCTAGGACTTTGACATTGGTGTTTTCTGGTAAGTATTTTTCTTTTTACCTTGCAAGTTCTCAACACTGCAGTGAAGATGATATGTATAATTAATCCATTGATTAGCAAGTAGATGCATCCTAACTTGGTGCAGTGATTTACACCGTGACAGCAAGATTTTAACACCTTGATGGTGGTCATGGACCTGTGTTATGTTTTGTGTAAGTGATGGTCTTGACCTTGGAATATTGTACTAATTATCACACATGACGATAATTACCGGTCATGCCTGTTTCAACTAACTGCAAAAGTATTTTAAGCATGTTGCTTAAGTTGAGAATTACTTACTTGGTGACTTTTCTTGTCATAAAATGCAATACTGGTCCATGTCACTGCGTTTTTGCATCTTTAGCCTTGTCCGTCACACTAATTAGTTCATTAATTAACTAATTAAAAGGAGAAATAGATATCCAACTTAATTGTTTAGTGTCTTATCTGATTCTCTTTAACTTTCTCTGTATGTGTTGAAAGTTTAATTCAGTTATCTCAACCCACAAGGAAGTTATTGAACATTCACTTTTGTTGATCACAGCTTTTGTTTTATTCTAATGCAAAGACAATACATGGAAGTATAGCCATTCCCCAAATATTAAAACTGTCATAACTTCCTTAATACTGAACATAGAGGAAGTACACTTAAGCAAACTTGGTATCAAAATTTATGTTTCTTTACACTCTCCCTGATGAAAACATTCGCAGGTCTTAATTTTACTGTCTCATTTTTTTGTAACATACCTATACATACATAAATGTGAGGTATTGTTACCCAATTTATGCAAGTATTTAATAGCTTTTTACTTCAGATAGTTTATACTCAATATATGGGATTAAATCTACCCCACCAAAGTCGATGCAAATTGTTACCTCACATTTATTGGGTAAATTCTATAGATTAGTTTTTACAGTGTAGAAGTAGCTGACAAAAAAGAAGCATTTAAGGTGGACCGGAAAAATCCGAATAAGGAGCTGCGAATAAGTAGCCAACTTCAGCCTTGTCAAACAATATGCTAATTGTTTAAGTTAACATTATGCCAAGTCGTCACAAATAAAACAATGCATGGGAAACGGTTTTCCCGTGTTAGTTGCAGTGCACTATGCAACAAGCTATTGTAAACAAGCTAACGTTAACTAGATAAGCAATATTTTAATCGCTAATATAGCAGATTCACGGAAAATTACATTGGTAATCAGCATTTTTGCCGCAACTAATTTATGAATGAGTCTGCATCAACTACATTAAAGAGAATTGCTTTATTTAAAGTGAATAAAATACCCTACTTACTGGAGTTCAACATTAATTGAGCCGCAGCCACACACCTGACTCGTGTGTATAGAGTAGGTGAGATGAACTGGGAAAGCAGGCAGTGGGCCAAACCACTGTGAGGAAGGGGAGGGGGAACTCAACTGTTTCTAAATGTATTTTTTGCGGTTGTTTTTTTTTTCTACTTACAGAATTATTTTAGGTATACATACATATATATTTTCACAACAGATTTATTTTTTATAATTTTTTTGGGGGGGACAACCCTCGGATAGGGGGGGACATGTCCCCTCCGTCCCCCGCGGGATTTACGCCCATGCAGTGGGAGGAGCTTAGGCCGCATTTCGAAGTCACCAAGTCCAGTGAACACTGCTACATGGCTGAGGTTTCATATTCTGTGTACAGTGATCCTCAAAACATCTTGTATCTGACTTTTTTGAAGTCTGTGCTGGGTGAGGTACAGTTGACCATCAAGGCTTTTGAGGGAGAGCAGGTACAACCTCTTAAGCTACTTGACAGCTTTTGAGTTAAAAGCAGCTGAGCTCCACCTTGCGCTTGAGGATGAAAACAAAGTTAGAAAGCGGTGTGTAGCCTTCACCATTTCCCTCACTAATGAGTTGAGGGTGAGATTGCCAGACAACATTGAAGCATTGCAGCACATGTCAATTTTCAATGTGGAGGAAACTCTAAAGCACAATAAGAACCCTGGAGAAATAGTAAAAACAGCCAAGCTCCTTGCCTACTGCCCTGCAGAGATAGACAAGATTGTCCAGAAATGTTGTGCCATCCCTCTCAGTTAATGGAATGAGACAAAAACACACTGGGCTTCTGGAGTGAGATTTGTAAGTTCAGGCATGTAGGTGATATCAACCTGTTTCACGACCTTGCCACGGCTGCTGTGTCTGTGTTGTCCTTGCCCCACTCGAATGCTGAAGTACAGAGAGTATTCAGCCAGATGAGTGTGGTATAAAGTAAACTTAGAAATCGTATGTCCTTGCAGAGCCTTAACTCCATCCTGTACATGCGATATGGACTGAAGCTGTCTGGTGAGGCTTGCTATGAGCACCAACTGCCTGATAATGTCCAGCATTTTGTTGCCATTTTAGCCGCTTACTCATTTAAGTCAGCTGCCTCAGTCGCTGAACTTAACACAGAGAACCATGACCAAAATGACGATAACCCACTCTTTCGGTGAGCCAACACAGCCTGTGTGTATGTGGAGGGGCATCATTTTTCACATTGCCATTGATAGTTTTTTTTTCTATTGTCCTTTTTTGGTCAGTTTAGATTGTTAATGTAGATTTAGTACAAAGAAATGTTATGGTTAAAAATGTTCGCTGTTCACTTGTTTACTGTGACTTGTACACTTAAGCAAACTTTGGGGTCGGCAAATAATGGGGTCACTTTTGCCGGTCCCATGCCTGGATAAAGGAGGAGGGTTGGAATTGTGATATATATACTGTATATATAAAAAAAAGAATTGACAAAAGAAAGTTTATTTATAGTTCTAAACGTATTTAAGGTGTTTTTTTAACCACTTTTTTTTCTCTCCCACAACATTATTCCTCTCTCCTACAGCGTCCATTACAATTACATGCACATTGCACATTATGCAAGTGAGGCAATGGCATTATTTAGCGACTTCTAGTGACTTTTGGGACAGCCAATATCTATTTTTCTTGCTGAGGAGTTGGCAACAGTGAATAGAAGGATATGAAGAATTTCAAAACTAATATGCACAAGCGGTAACACGGTAAAAGCAGCCCAAACCAGAAAAGACGGCTGGCAAAAAGTGGCCGACAAATTAAACGTGGAAGTAGTGTTCAATGTACTTACTGAATGCAGCGTATCATTTCCTATGTGTCAGATTAATTATTATTTAATACAGTAAAATCCAGTTATAACGGGCTTCAAGGGACCTGGCAAAACAGTCTGTTATATCCAAAGTCCGTTATATCCAGAGTTGCTGTATGCCCAGAATACAAATAGAGCGGCGTTTCTCAAATTTATTTGTCCTGGGGACCAGTCATGTCAGGCTTTGGGGCTGCAGGGCCCTGCATAAACGACCGCCCCCAACCCAATTCCCCTCCGCCCCCGCCCCCCCGCAGATGCGTATCCGCATAGATAGATAGATATTATTACTATAGATAGATAGTATTACTATTATTATTGTTGTTATTATTATTATTACACCACTACCTGTCATAACCTGCACGTTCTGTCCTCGTGTGTGCCACGCCCTCCTCGTTAACCCCATGTCAATTCCCATTGTATCAGCTGTCTTGTGTTTATTCTGAGGTCACGTCCTGTATTTAGTCCGCGTTCAAGTCTGTTTCCCCAGGTCTGTCATTGACGTTTTGTCCTTAGTTGTGGTCTGTCTGCCCTAAATAAAACCAGTCTTTTGCATTTCCGCATGTCCGATTCGTCCTTCACCCCGTCCTGCCTGCTCACCTAACGTAAGACGTAACAGAATGACAGACCTTGAACAAGCACCTCCGCAGATCAAAGACCAGCGCCTCGGTCTGCTACAGGAGGTGGTTTACTGGCTGTCTCAGCTCGAAGTTTGGGAGGATCCCAAGACACGGGAGCTAGCCAGCCGTAGTGGGACGCTCTTGAACGAGGCACCTGCTTCCGGAAGCGCGTACCCCATCGGCGAGGTGCGCGAAAACCTCCGTCGACTGACGGAGCGTGAGATTGAGCGGCGGGTCCAGCGGATCGCCCTGCCGAATCAGGAGACCGCAGACCAGACACCCGTCCTCACCGAAGCGGGCCCCGCTTCACCGCTCCCAGCTGACCAGAGAGGGAGGAAGAAGAAGAGAAGAAAACAGCAGCAGGAGAGGAGTCCCGAGGACGCGTTGTCAATCCGTCTGGGGACAGCCTCTCTCTCCCCAGTGTCGCTCTTCGGCCTCCAACGGGATGAGCCTCTCCCGGAAGAGAGACCAGCAGGGCTCACCCTGGACATCACCCCGACTTCACTCCCGTACAAAGGTAAAGTCCGCTTAGCCGCTACAGAGTGGCCGCCGCTAGTGGCTTACCCCTTCCGGGAGGCACGTCTGGTCCATAAAGGGATCAGCGCAGTGAGGGACGCGATTCCCCGCATACTCAGAACTTTTAAAGGGGCAACGCCTGCTTTCATGGCACCAACCCTGGCGGCAATTATTGATGTTCCTGTCCTGCTCGCGCCACCTGTCCTGGCGGCTGCCGCGGTGCCTAACGAGGCTCCAGCCACCGCGGCGCCCCCTGCTGGCCACGAGTTGCCGGTTCCAGCGGCGTCCCCTGCTGGCCATGTGTCGGCGGCTCCCGCTACGATGCCCCCTGCTGGCCACACGCCCAGGGTGCCCGCTGAGGCGCCCCCTGCTGGCCGCATGCCCGAGGTGCCTGCTGATGCCGTCGCTCTGCCCGCGGCCCTGCCTGAGGCCGCCACTCTGCCGGACCCGCCTGTGCCTCACCCGCCTGTGCCTCACCCGCCTGCGCCAGAGGTCCCGCCTGAGGCCACACCCGTCTTGCCTGTCCAGCCCGGCTCACCTATCCAGCCCGGCTTGCCCGTCTTGCCTGTCCAGCCCGTCTTGCCTGTCTCTCCAGCTGCACCGTCTGCCGCCACACCCGCGGCTCCGGCTGCACCGCCCGAACTCCCTGCTGCAGATACGCTTGCAGCCCTTTTGCCTGTCCTGTCTGATCTCTTTGTCCCGCCTGATTTGCCTGTCCTGCCAGCGCTGGTGTCCTGGCGGCTGCCGCTCCACCCAGCGAGGTCCCAATGCCGCCCGCAGCTACTCCCACTGTCTCGGCTCTGCCCGCGGATCTCCTGCCTGCTGCCGCTGCTCTGCCCGTGGCCTTGCCTGATGCCGCCGCTACGCCCGTCTCACCCGTCCTGTCTGCCTTGCCTGTCCTGCCTGCCTCACCCGTCTCATCAGTGCCCCCTGCTGGCCGAGAGTCGGCGGTGCCTGCTGCAGCGCCCCCTGCTGGCCAGGAGTTGGCAGTGCCTGCTGCAGCGCCCTCGCCTGAGGTCCCGGCTCTGCCTACAGCCCCGCTTCCGCCTGCTACGACACCCACGGCCCGCCTGCCTGCTGCTGCCGCTACGCCCGTGGTGGCCTCTGCAGCAGCCCCGCCTGCTGAGGCTGCTTTGCCCGAGGCGCCCCCTGCTGCGGCACTGCTGCCCACAGCGGCTCTGGCACCGCCTCCGCCTGCTACAGCTGAGATAAGGAGATTAAATGTGTGGCTAAAAGGATGGTGTAGGAAAGAGGGGTTTAGGTTTATGCGGCACTGGAGGACCTTCTGGAACAGGTGGGACCTGTTCAAGCCGGATGGGTTGCATCTGAACCGGAGGGGAACCAGTGTACTGGGAAGGCGTATTTGTAGAGTAGTTGAGGAATGTTTAAACTAGGGACTGGGGGGGCAGGGAGGTTAGTTAAGTATGTAACTGGGGGGAAACGGAAAGCCCCAAAAAATCATATTATAAGTAGGCACTGTAATAGGCCTACCCTTTGTTGTCTGTATTTAAACGCCAGGAGTATTAGGAATAAAATTCATGATTTAGAGGCTCTTATCTCATCGGACTCTTATGATATTATAGCAATAACTGAAATGTGGTTAAGTGAAAAGGATGGACAAGAATATAATATGGATGGTTACACGTTGTTCCGTAAAGACCGTATAGGTAAGAAGGGAGGTGGTGTTGCAGTATATGTAAAGGAGAACTTGCAGGCAAGGGAGCTTACTGATATAAGTAAAAGTACGGAAGCTATATGGGTAAAATTAGATGCTAAAAACTCGAATAGCCTAATTGTCGGTGTTTGCTACAGAGCACCTAATATAGCTGCCGAGGAAAGCAGATTGTTATACAGTGATATTAGGATTATGAGCAATAAAAATGATGTGGTAGTTATGGGTGATTTTAATCTACCGGGGATGCAGTGGGACATTGTTGCTGGCTCTTCTGAAAATGAACTTGAGATGGTGGAATTAGTACAGGATTGTTTTTTTACTCAGTTTGTTAACACCCCTACCAGGGGAGATGCCATTCTTGATCTTGTTTTCTCTAATAACCAGGACAGGATTGGTAAATTAGACGTTTTAGAACCACTGGACAGTAGCGATCATAACATGGTTACATTTGAGGTTAAGTTTAGTGCCCGAAGAGTCCAAATCAAAAATATATACGGTTAGGAAGGCTAACTTCAATTGTATGAGATTAAAACTAGAAACTGTGAACTGGATGGAGTTAAATAACAAAATTGTTGAAGAGGCATGGGAATTTTTTAAAAGAACATTATTGCAAGTGCAAGAGGACTTCATACCTGTTTCCAGCAAGAATAAATCTAGGAAATTGCAACCTAGGTGGTTTACTGGTTTACTAGGGAAATAAAGTATAAAGTAAGGAGGAAAAGGGCTTTGTTCCTGAAATGGAAAATAACTGATGATGACAGAGTAAAGCAAGAGTATCTAAATCTACAGGCTGAATTAAAAAATTACATTAGACGAGCTAAAAGGAATGTCGAAAGGAAGATCGCATTGGAGGCTAAGGATGACGTTAAAAGTTTCTTCCAGTATTTTAGCTCTAAAAGAGCTCTAAAAGCTGAAATTACTAATCTGCAGGATAGTAAGGGTCTTACAGTATAATTGAAAACGACATTGATATAGTAAATGAGTTCAATGATAGTTTTGCACGGGTATTCACTGTTGAGGACACTAGTAACTTACCAGTTCTTATTACTAATCCAGCATCGTCTATAACTAATATATATATAACTGAAGCTGATGTTTTGCAAAGCCTAGCTAAGCTCAAAATAAATAAATCACAGGGCCCTGATGGCATCTTACCTATAGTGCTAAAAGAGATGAGGGATATTATTTGCCGACCCTTAACTTTACTGTTTCAAAAATCCTTATCTGAAGGTGTGGTACCTTCTGATTGGAAGCATGCCAACAAAACGCCCATTTTCAAAAAAGGGGATAGAAGTAATTTGTCAAACTATAGGCCAACCAGTCTAACTTGTATAACTGGTAAAGTTATGGAGGCTATAATCAAAGAGAAAATGGTAGATTACCTGGACTCAAATAACATTTTGAGGGATAGCCAGCATGGATTTAGGAGAGGTCGATCCTGTTTAACAAATCTGTTGGAGTTTTTTGAGGAAGCTACTCAGGAAGTTGATGATAAGAAGGCCTATGATGTCATCTACTTAGATTTCCAAAAGGCTTTCGATGTTGTCCCCCACAAGAGGCCCTTACTTAAACTCAAAGCGACAGGTATTTTAGGAACTGTAGCGACCTGGATTGATAACTGGTTAACAGATAAGATAGGAAGCAGCGAGTAGTTATAAGAGGCACAATGTCATAGTGGGGTACCGCAGGGTTCAATTTTAGGACCACTATTGTTCCTAATTTACATAAATGATATAGACACCAATATATACAGTAAACTGGTGAAATTTGCAGATGACACCAAGGTGGGTGGTGTAGCAGATACTGAACTAGCGGCTCAGCAGCTACAGCGGGATCTTGATTTATTTAGTGACTGGGCCGATACCTGGCAGATGAAATTTAACATAGACAAATGTAAGGTACTCCATGTAGGGAGCATAAATATAAAGTACAGGTATTTTATGGGACCTATTGAAATAAAGGTAGCTGATTATGAGAAAGACCTTGGTGTGTATGTTGATGCTTCCATGTCTTATTCTCGCCAGTGCGGGGAAGCAATAAAAAAGGCCAATAGGATGTTGGGGTATATCTCCAGGTGTGTGGAGTTTAAGACAAGGGAGGTAATGCTAAGATTATACAATTCCTTGGTGAGACCTCACCTAGAATATTGTGTGCAGGTTTGGTCACCATATCTTAAAAAGGACATTGCGGCCTTAGAAAAGGTGCAGCGTAGGGCCACAAGAATGATTCCTGGTCTTAGAGGAATGTCATACGAGGAAAGGTTAGTTGAGCTAAATCTGTTCAGTCTCAAGCAAAGGAGACTGAGGGGGGACATGATCCAGGTCTGTAAGATTCTAACAGGTTTGGATGTTGTTCAACCGAATAGTTACTTCAGCATTAGTTCAAATACAAGAACTCGTGGCCATAGGTGGAAATTAGCGGGAGAACATTTCAAACTGGATTTAAGGAAGCACTTCTTTACACAGCATGTAGTCAGAGTATGGAATAGTCTTCCTGATAACATAGTGCAAGCTGAATCCTTGGGTTCCTTTAAATCAGAGCTAAATAAGATTTTAACAACTCTGAGCTATTAGTTAAGTTCTCCCCAAGCAAGCTCGATGGGCCGAATGGCCTCCTCTCGTTTGTATAGTTCTTATGTTCTTATGTACAGGGCCTGCTGCCTCGACGCCTCCTCCGTCTGTAACTACGCCCGAGGCGTCGCCTGCCAAAACACCCGCGATCCTGGTCGTGCCTCCTTCTTCGTCTGTGGTATCAGCTTTACCCCTACTTGGCAGCCACTCGCCTGTGCCCGGACCCTGTCCACTGATAGCTGTGTCCAGGTCACCAGCGCGGGCAACTCATCCTTTTACTAGAATGCGCCTGGCAATCAAGAGGACTGGGCCTGTAGGAGCGGCTACCCCACGGGCCCTGGCGATCCCCAAACGGGCAGGCCCTACGGCAAAGGTGCTAACCCCTGCTCCGTCCCAGGTAGTCCCGGAGCCGCCTGATCCGTCCCTGGCAGCTCCCGCCTCTGTGTCCTCTGTTCCTGACCCGGCATCAGCTCCCTGGACTCCAGGCCCGATCCCTGAGGAGGTCCCCAACTCTGTGCCCATCGCTCTTCCTCCCATATTGGATGGGGAGGAAGAGCTCGAATGGGACCCTGCAGGGACCTGCCTCATGGCCCCGAAGGCCTCCTCTCAGAGGAGGACCCTTCCGCTGCCGCCCCAGAAGGGGCGATCCCGGCAGCACTCCCATCTCTCAGTGTCCCGGAAGGGGAGAGGACACAGGCGCAGGGGACGAGGCTCTCCTGCAGTCCCTCAGGCTCCTGCTCGGTTGCCGCCTGCGGGTCCCTCCACTCCAGCTCATAGGAGGAAGGCGCCTCTGCCTGCTTCAGCTGTGCCATCGACTGCTGCAGCTACCCCTCCCTCCTTGCCAGCACAGTCGTCTCCTCTGGCTGCCTCCTTGATGCCTCCACCTGTCCCTCAGGTCATCTCCTTACCCTCCTCATGGTTTCCCCCTGCTCCTGTCTCCCTGTCACCTGGGGTCCCTCCAACGTCAGCCTTCCGGTTGCCTGCGGACCCATCGACTAACACCCGTTGCCCACCGAGAATCCTCCCTGGTACATCTTCCCTGTGGGGTCCCTCCTGTCTCTGCTCCTCGTCCCTTTGTGTCTCCTCCGTTCCCTCCTGGTCCCGCTGTTCCTCCTGTCTCTGCTCCTTGTTCCTCTGTGTCTCCTCTGTTCCCTCCTGGTTCCTTTGTCCCTCCAGTCTTTGCTACTCGTCCCTCTGTGCCTCTCATGTTCCTTGTAAAGGACCCCTTTCATTCCTCCCGTTGGTGTCCCCCCGGTATCTCCCTTTCTAGTTTGTCTGTCCGTGTTTCCCGTCCTCTGTCAGGTTTTGTCATGGTTTCTGCCCTTGTTGTTTGTTTTGTGTTTTGGTCCTGTTTCCTGTGCCACGGTAATGGTCTTGTCTTGTTTTCCAGGTTCATCTTGTTCCCGGTCTCGTCCTGTCTGTAGCTCCCTTTGGGGCACGCCCGGAGTGTGTGCCTTAGGGGGGGGGGTTCTATCATGACCTGCACGTCCAGTCCTCGTGTGTGCCACGCCCTCCTCATCAACCCCATGTCAATTCCCATCGTATAAGCTGTCTTGTGTTTATTCTGAGGTCACGTCTTGTATTTAGTCCGCGTTCAAGTCTGTTTCCCCAGGTCTGTCATTGACGTTTTGTCCTTAGTTGTGGTCTGTCTGCCCTAAATAAAACCAGTCTTTTGCATTTCCGCATGTCCGATTCATCCTTCGCCCCGTCCTGCCTGCTCACCTAACGTAGGACGTAACACTACCACTACTGTTATTAAGGGTCCAAAGCACTGGTGCTATGGAACCTTATTGTTTTTGTTAGGATTTTCTTCTTTTTTTTTCTTCCCTAAAACTGAATGCCCAGCCTAAATCGTAAGACCTAGGCTTACCAAATTTGGCAGCAAGATGTCAATTCCTACCCACTACTCAGGCCCTCCAACCCGTCCCTGTCAGTCAGATGGTGTTTTGGTCGATATCTCCTGACCCGTTGGTCCTACAGTCAAAATTCTTTTTTCCCCAGATACAGACAGGCATGTCCTACCAACTTGCCATTTGGACTATGAAACTACACCTGGGCAGATTTTTCGGTAATTTTGCATAATTTGCAAATACTAATTAAGCCTTAAAGTCCAAGCTTGTCCTACCAAATCAGACAAATGAGGTATCAATCGAATTAGAACTCTAAGCTGACTTATAGATAAATTCTCCTCCATATCAGATTACTCTATTAATTGGAACAAGTCGACTACTCTTCCAATATCTTGTGACTTCCAGTCCAATCCAACTATCCCACTTCAATCTGGGAACATTAGATATCTGGGTATTAACATTTCTGCCAAGCTGTCAGATCTGACGCGATTAAATTATAGTCCGCTGCTTAAAAAGATAGAAGATGACCTTGCACGGTGGAACAATCTACCCACATCACTTCTGGGAAGAGTAGCTACAATCAAAATGATGATCCTACCAAAAATTAACTACATGTTCTCAATGGTTCCGAGTCAACCTCCGCGGACTTGGTTTAAATCATTGGACTCCTTAGTTTCAAAATATCTATGGAAATCCAAACCACCACGAATAAGTTTAAAAACTTTACAGAAATCCAAAAACTGTGGGGGTTTGGAGCTTCCCAATTTCTACAACTACTTTCTTGCCAATAGATTGATATATGTCCTAAAATGGACTACGCAAAATAACTTAGACCTTAACTGGTTGGATATTGAGCAAACTTTCTGTAATGATATTCGAGTCGAGGACCTGCCATTTATCAGTCATATACTTAAACTTGCCATTTGGACTATGAAACTACACCTGGGCAGATTTTTCGGTAATTTTGCATAATTTGCAAATACTAATTAAGCCTTAAAGTCCAAGCTTGTCCTACCAAATCAGACAAATGAGGTATCAATCGAATTAGAACTCTAAGCTGATCAAGAATTATTAAAAAAATTCAGACATTTGTGTATCCTACGGCCATTAGCAACGCCCAAACAATGCCCAAATTTGTCCCGTTTTGGTCTGACTGCTATAACTTGGCCGTGCCTTGGCCTACCTCGACCAAATTTGAAATCCTAACTCCCGACACCATTCTAGGGACACGGTCCAAGGCGGGCAGCATTTTGTACATAGGGGGCGCTAAAACTAAAAACTGCCAATATCTCCTGACTACCTTGCCGAATCCAACTGAAATTAGTCACCTACAATAGCAATCATAAGTCCTAAAAGAGTGGCCGCAATCAGCCAATCAAATTCAAGCAGCCATTTGACAGGCTTATCGATGACCAATCCAAACCAAATTTTGATGGCATATTTGTCCTCTGACCCTCAGCCCTCCTTGTAAAGGACACCTCAGTAGGCCTAATGGGGGCGCGATTTCTCCAGAACTGCCAAGCCTACAGTTGAAATTTATTGCCAGTCCAATTCAGTATGTCCTGAAGAATCCAACTGCATATAGAACTTGGTTTGCAGCTTTGTGTTTTTGCATGATTTATATTTCTCTGAAAACAGGTCATTTCGTTCACCTCCTAGGATTTTCACATAACCTACATATATCTGCTGTCATTGAAATCAGGAGATACCAAAAGCGCTAGTAATGCTGTGAGATCTCGCGAGAGCTGTGCGTAATCCAACATGGCAGCGTCCTACTAAAAAAAAAAACAAAACAAAACTTACTTCGATAGCCAACTTAACCAAGCCAAAATATTAATAATAGCATTTATAGTACTTTATCGGATAAATAAGTTCACTCATTTACATCCTGGACGAAGAAAGCTTGGAAGATTTACAGGATTACGTGGACGAGTGTTACGAACGACTCATCATGAAGAAGAACCAAGCGACTCCGTCCATGAAGAGAACACGCTCGGACTGTACCTCAAACAGCCCCTCAAGTAGCCCTTCATCGCCTGATAAGGAATACGGAGATATCCTAGAGTCCATTAACAACAAACTTTCCAGTTTTGACGCCCGACTGGCACTTGTAGAAATCCTACACAAGGAATTTCAAGCATTACGGGAATCTCTGGAGTACAGTCAACAACAGGTGGAATCGCTAGCATCTGAAAACAAGATTCTCAGAGACTCCGTAACATCCCTCACGGAAGGTATGGCGAAACTCTCCACAGAACATAAGCGCATGAAAGAGTCCCTGCTTGATATTCAAGCAAGAAGTATGCGGGACAATTTAGTGTTCGCCGGAATTCCGGAGCGCGCAGAGGAAGACGCAGAAGCTACCATCAGAAACTTCATGCAACAAGAACTTAAACTTCCTCGGGACACCGTCAACAACATCACGTTTCATCGGGTCCACCGCATAGGAGGGGTGAGGAAAGAAGCTCAGCGTCCAAGACCTATCGTGGCCAAGTTTGAACATTTCAAGCAAAAGGAACTGGTGAAAAGCCGAGGCAGGGAGCTCAGAGGAACGGACTTCAGCGTCAACGACCAATTTCCCAAAGAAATCCTGGATCGTCGCAGAATCCTGTTCCAGCTCAGGAAAAAATTCATTGCGGAGGGAGCCCGAGCTGTCATCGCGGTAGACAGACTGTATGTTAATGGACAACTATTTCGCGACCAGAACACCACTGCTTGGCTCTACTGAAACCACTTCCGACTAAGGTAACACGCATTTAACAAACTGACTTTAAAGTTTGGCAGTTAATACAGGTTTTTAGCGCACGCCGCACACTAGACGGCTTTGTCTAAAGACTATTAAGGCTGGTTCACTTTATATCCCTTACTGTTCCTCAACCCCCTTGTTTAATGTCTCACTACAGTCGCAGTTGTTGTTGTTGTTGTTATTGTTATGGCCATCATTGTCAATTTGGTTGTTATGTTAATTGTTGCATATCGATATTGACGCTCAAAAATGTTTTATCTGGAAGCAGTCTACCAGATACTATACACCCACACCGACACGTAGGTAGTCACACACTCGCATGCATAGATGCCCACTCAAACATACACGCACCCCCTCATCTTAACATCACACATGTATGCATTCATACACTCACATATACACATGCCCACTCAAGCTCAGACAGATCTCCTCACCTTAATAACACACATGGAGGCATTCACACATTGATATTTGCACACACACTAATCCTGACATATTCAGACTCATTCACACAGAGTCTTTCACATACACACACATCCATCCATTTTAACATTAGATTGCACTCAGGGGGTCTAAGTTAGGACAGCATGAATTCACTACGCTTTGTCACTTGGAACGTGCGTGGTATTGGCTCAATTGCTAAGAGACATAAAATCTTAGAATATCTAACAACATTACAGGCAGACATTGTCCTACTGCAGGAAACTCACTTAGCCAAAACAGGACAGTGTACATTAAATTCACCAGAATTTCCACACGTATACTTAGCTAGTTATAATTCAAAACAGAGAGGTGTAGCAATTTTAATCAACAAAAGAATATGTTTCAACTGTAAAGACACTATCGCAGACCCAGAAGGTAGATTCATAATTATTAAAATTTCAGCATATAACAAAGAGATATGTATTGCCAATATATACGGTCCAAATAGTGATGACTCCTCCTTCTTCCACCACCTTTTTGCTGAAATATCATCGCACTCAGACACAGAACTTATACTGGGAGGGGACTTCAACTTAGTACTTAACCCAGAATCTGACAGACGTAGTACAGCAGCTAGTTACCGTACTTGCCAATCATCTGAAACAGTAAAACAATATATGAATGATTTCGGCCTATGCGATGTCTGGCGTACTTTTCACACCACGCTCAGAGAATACACGTTTTTCTCACCAGTCCATCATTCTTACTCCCGGATAGACTTTTTTCTTACGAGCAATACAGTTATGAAAGATATATCTGACACACAAATTCACCCTATAACAATCAGTGACCACGCACCTGTCACTATGACGGTCACTGTAAAAGTTAGTGCACCACCTTTTAAACGGTGGAGACTGAATACATCATTACTAACGGACTCAGAGTTTCTAGAAGTTATTAAAAAAGATTGGACAACATTTATTGAAACAAATGACCTGCCAGGTATCTCTGCGTGCATTCTCTGGGAGACAGCAAAGGCTGTAATACGAGGCAGAATAATTTCATATTCAGTACATAAAAAGAAGAAAGAAAAAGCACTCGAAACTGAACTAGAACAGAAAATTAAAACTTTGGAATCAGCACATGTTGCCTCCCAAGAAAAACACCTTCTCAATGACCTGAGAAAAAATAAAATTAAATTGCAAGAATTAAGAGACAAAAAAACTCAGTTTTACATACAGAGATTACGCTTGGACAATTTTGAACATAGTAATAAATCAAGTAAATTTTTAGCAAACCAACTAAAACAGAATAAGGAGAAGGCAGCAATCTCTTCAGTTACAGACCCCAATGGGAAGGCAACTCATAGCCTAGGAGAGATAAATAGGATATTTAGGGACTTCTATAAAAAATTATACTCACCTGATATTAATCCAACCAATTCTGAAATAGAAGAGTTCTTAAATAACATCAACCTACCAATATTAAATAATGAACAAATAACGGCATTAGAGTTACCTCTCTCAATAGTGGAACTTCATGATGCACTACAATGTATGCCTAACGGGAAAGCCCCAGGTCCAGATGGATTTCCAGCAGAATTCTACAAAACATTTTGACCTCTGCTAGCACCACTCTTCCATAGAATGGTTATAGAAATTAAAGAAACTGGCAGCATCCCTCCAAATATGAATTGTGCAGACATTAACCTGCTCCTCAAACCTGACAAAGATCCTGCTCTCCCCTCTAGCTACCGACCAATATCACTTATAAATGCGGACCTTAAAATCATCAGCAAGGCACTGGCTAGTAGAATTGAAAAAGTGACACCTTATATAATACATCCAGATCAAACGGGTTTCATTAAAGGCAGACAGTCCACTAACAACATGAGGAGACTAATTGGCGTAATAGACTACTGCAACATTCAAAATAAGGAAGCCATAATCATGTCATTGGACGCAGAAAAGGCTTTTGACAGGGTCAACTGGAAATTTCTAATGGCAACCTTACTAAAATTTGGATTTCGTGAGAACTTCGTAACCTGGATTAAAATTTTATACAGTTCACCTAAAGCCTGTGTAAAAACGAATGATCAAATCTCCCCAAGCTTCACTCTCAGAAGGGGCACTAGGCAAGGTTGTCCACTTTCTCCATCACTATTTTCTATATTTATTGAACCATTGGCAGCAGCAATTCGGAATAATAATAATATCAAAGGTATTCAAACAGCAAGTATAACCCATAAAATTAGTCTTTATGCAGATGATGTATTACTTTTTCTTCAAAATACACAGGGTTCCCTCACGGAGACGATAAGACTTATAGATAAATTCTCCTCCATATCAGATTACTCTATTAATTGGAACAAGTCGACTACTCTTCCAATATCTTGTGACTTCCAGTCCAATCCAACTATCCCACTTCAATCTGGGAACATTAGATATCTGGGTATTAACATTTCTGCCAAGCTGTCAGATCTGACGCGATTAAATTATAGTCCGCTGCTTAAAAAGATAGAAGATGACCTTGCACGGTGGAACAATCTACCCACATCACTTCTGGGAAGAGTAGCTACAATCAAAATGATGATCCTACCAAAAATTAACTACATGTTCTCAATGGTTCCGAGTCAACCTCCGCGGACTTGGTTTAAATCATTGGACTCCTTAGTTTCAAAATATCTATGGAAATCCAAACCACCACGAATAAGTTTAAAAACTTTACAGAAATCCAAAAACTGTGGGGGTTTGGAGCTTCCCAATTTCTACAACTACTTTCTTGCCAATAGATTGATATATGTCCTAAAATGGACTACGCAAAATAACTTAGACCTTAACTGGTTGGATATTGAGCAAACTTTCTGTAATGATATTCGAGTCGAGGACCTGCCATTTATCAGTCATATACTTAAACGACATTGCTGTTTTAAGAGCATCAACATCAGCACATCGCTGACAGCCTGGTGGGAATTTCTTAGAATAAACCAAACTTCAGTGGTCCCATGCAAACTGACACCCATCTGGAACAACCCTGACATCCTGTTAAATAAAAAAGTGATAAACTTCCTGGCTTGGCATAATAAAGGAATCAAGCGCCTCGAACATATAATCCAAGACAATTGCATGATATCATTTGACAAAATTACAGAAACTTATAACATTGAGAAAAACAAATACTTAGAATATCTTCAACTTAAATCAATAATACACAATAGATGGTGCCGTAAGCAATTAGATCTGGAGCTTTCACCTAAAATAGCAAACTTCTTAATAACTCCAACTAAAAAACTACTGTCTAGGATTTACGTGCATCTAGCAGAATCTGATACAACGCTCTCACTCCCTACCCACAAATGGGAAAGGGATTTACTTATCAATCCAGACACTAACTTCTGGAGGCAAATTTGCTTGAATACCTTTCGAATGAATCGGAACTCCAACCTGCAGCTTTTACAATACAAAATTTTACACAGAACACACTACACAGGGCAGAGGATGTTCCAGATGGGTATCAGAGATACTGACATATGCCTAACTTGTAAGACGGATGCACCAGATAATTACCTGCATGCTTTCTGGTATTGCACACCGGTCAACGAATTCTGGCAAAGGATTTGTGAAGACTTATCGACACACCTAGGGCATCCCATCCCACCCTCCCCCTCACTCTGCCTGCTTGGGGACCTCACTGACACTAATATGGACATGAATAAATCTTGCATGCTTCTCACAGTACTAACCATTGCTAAGAAAACAATCCTTCTGAACTGGAAGTCAAAAGAGAATTTAAACATAAATCTGTTCAAAAATCTACTCTGGGATTATGTTTCCATGGAGAGGATGTCTGCCTGTAAGAAAAATCAATTGATCGATTTTGAAGACAGTTGGACTCCAATAATGAATTTTTTAACGTAATGTCGTCAGGGGTGGTGGGGCCTTGCCGTCACCGTCCCGGGTTGGGGGCTGGGTTGTTGGGGTCCTCTGGTGTTTCTCTTGGCTGAGGGCGCGTGGTCAGTGTCTCTGGGTGGCCGCTGGCCTGGCCTGGTGGGGGCGGTGCGGGGGGTGGGGGGGTTCTGCCCCCGCGGGGTGGGTGGCGCGCTGGGGGGGGATCGGGGGGTGGGGCCTCTGGGTTCCGCCTGGGCCGCTGCGCTGGGGTGCGTGGGTTTGGGGGCGTGGGCTCTATCTGCTGGGGCCGCTGCTCCGGCTCCCGGGCGGGTGGTCGCCCGCATGCTGGGGGGCCTGGTCTGCCCGGGCCCGTTGCCTGGTGGGGGCGGGTCGTTGTCTGCCGTTGGCGATTCCGGCGCGGGGCCCTCGGGCGCTGTGGGGTGGTTTGGGGGGGGCGGTGGGGGGAGCCTCTGCCTCGCCTGGGGGGGGGCCTGGGGTGGCCGGGGGGCGGGGGTCACCCCGCCTGGCTGGTCCGGCTCCCCGTTTGCCGGGGGGGTCTGGGGTTGTCCCGTCCTTGGCCGCTAGCTGGGGTCTCATCGGGCGTGGTGGGGTGGGTCTCTCCCGGTCTGCGCCTGGGGGGGGGGGGGCGTTCCCTGCTGCTGGGCTGCCTGTGCCGCCCCTGAACACCTCGGTTGGCCGTCCCTGCCGGCTGTGCGGGGTCAGGGATGGGGACTAATCGGGGCCAGTCGGGGATCTGGCCCCGGTGCCGGGGGGGGCCCACTCCTGGCACGCCCTTATTGCTCCCCTGGGTCCAACACCACATTTCACACAACACTAGGGCCTTGAGGGGCGGTGGGGAGGTGCGCCGAGACACTGCCCCTCAATTTTTACTTACATGTTAGACACCACATGACACTAGGGCTGAGGAGGTGGGTTGAGGCAGGTGGGGCTCTGCCGTCTGCCAGCGGTGGGGTGCCCATGCCTCAACTGCTCGCCCACTTTTTGCACCTTAGTCATATACGCAGTCCATATTACATTAGGGCCTTGGGGGTGCGGGGAGGGGGATGGGGGACTCTGCCATCTGCCAGTGGTGGGGCCCTCATACCCGAACTGCACCCACTAATTTTAATGCATAGTAGACATAAACACACAACTCTCTCACACATGTACATGCACACTTCACACCAACATGGGTCAGGGAGTGGATGGGGGCTGAGGGGCCCCCCCTAACTCTCTGTCTCTGGCCCTGTGCTGGTGGGGTGGCCCGCCGGGGGGAAGACCCATCATGGGGGGGTTCGGGTGGCCCTGGCGGGTATGGGCGGCCTCCTCTCTTGGGCCGCGGGCCGGGTGGTGCTTGGCTCTGCTGCGCCGTGGTGGGGCCCTGGCGGGCGGTCCGGGGAATCTTGGGACGCTCTGGGCCCTGCTAGGCGGATTGGGGGGTTCGGTCTGGGCTGGGCGGGGTGTCTGCCGCTCCCCGGTCGCCGCGGGTCCGCTCCCGGGTGGGGGGGGGGCTCTTTGTATGGGCCCCCCTTGGATCATCCTGCAGTGTTGGGGGGGAGGCGTGCCGGGTCGCTGCGGTGGGCGGCGGCCCGTCCTCCCGGGGGACGGGCTGGGGGGGCTGGGGCTCCCCCAGTGTGTGGGGGGCCGTCCGCCGGGGGGTGGGGGGGGTGGTCCCGGTGGGTGGGGCCCTTCGGCCCTGGACCCGCCTGCCCCGGTGGGGTGGTTGCGGGTGGGGCTGGGGGGCTCGCCGCCCGTCCTCCCTCTGCGGGCCTCCCTGTGCGGGGGTTGGCGCCCCCTTAGTCCCTCGCGGGCTCCCTCTCGGGTTGGGCGGGTGGTTGTCTCTGGGATGCGTGGCTGTGGGCCCTTGTGCCGGGGGGGCAGTAGGGTGGCTTCGGTTGCCTGGTTCTCCTGCCTTCGCCTTGGGCCTGGGGGGGGGGGGGGGGGCTGCCGCCTCCCCTGACGGCATTAAATGCCAGCACATCCAATGACAAATCAGGTCACACCTACACTTGCACATGCATACAAGACTGGTTGAGCGATCAATATCATTATTATTATGACTTTTTAGGGTATGTTATAGATTTAGGAATTGAAATATACATATATAACGGTACGATTACGTGTGTGTATGCTACATATATATAATACCGATTTGTATTAATTATTATTAGTATCACTGATGTTGTTATAATTCTTGTTGTTTGATGAGTGTTATGTTTCTTATGGTTGTTTGTATTCTGTATTCCCCTATACTTCATCTTTTTTCCATCCCGTCTACATTATTAGTGTTATTATTTCTGTATACCTTTTTTTTTTTTTTTCTTTTCTCTCTCCCCATGGTGATTGATGTCTGTTATTGTTACGCTGTTGTTTTTGTACCCCCCCTGTTTTTCTCCTTTTCCACGGTACTGGTGAGTTCGGAGCGGCCACAATCTTTACTCTTGAATGTAATGTAAAATAAAGTTGTCCTCCGAAGAGGGGGGGTGGTGGTGGGCAATAAAAAAAAAAAAAAAAAAAAAAAAGAAATCAGGAGACAGTCCTTTTAAAGAATTAAAAAAAAAACATTAACTTTTGGTAAGTTATGGCCACCAGCCACACCCTGACTGTACTGGTGACACGTCCATTTCAATCAGACAGCTATATCTCAGGCATGCTTCAGCCAATCATTACCAAATTTCTCTCAATAACGTACGGCTGTACCACAGAGAGACTCTCAAAATTTTGCGTCGATCGGTCAAACGGGAACGCTACGGCCACTGTTTATATATGTCTAAGACCCACCTAGGCCAATTCAGCTAAAATGAGTTACCAGATCAGGTAGGAAGGTGTTCACCGATCTCACCCATCTTTCCAACAGCAGCGGGTGGCTCAGTGGGCTAAACTTGTGTGCTTGTAATCAGAGGGTCGCTGGTTCAAACCCAGCTTCGGTGTGTACTTGAGCTAGGCATGAAACCAGCCATTCAGATGGGCTCAGGCACTCCTCCGGAGGGTTCGATTATAATTATTTTTCTTCCCTAAAACTGAATGCCCAGCCTAAACCGTAAGTCCTAGGCCGACCAAATTTGGCAGTAAGATGCCTATTGCTACCCACTACTCAGCCCCTCCGACCCGTCCCAGTCAGTCAGAGGGGGGCGCCATTGCGCCCCACAACACGTTTTGGTCGATATCTCCTGTCCGACTTGTCTTACACTTAAATTTTATTGCCAGTCCAATTCACTATGTCGTGCCAAATCCAGTAACATATAGAACTTGCTTCTCCATCTTTGCATTTTTGCTTGACCGGCACACCACACGCCTTGTAGGTGAAGCTGCATGTCCGTTATAGCCGAACAAAACTACAGCTAAAGCAGGCCCTGGGGACTAAATTGTTTGTCCATTATAAGCAAAATTCCGTTTTATGCGAGTCCACTATAATGGGATTTTACTGTGTCATAATTCCAGATCAAACATAAGCACAATGAGAACATGGCAATAGGTTAAAGTGAAGTACAAGAATATACTTCAAACTGGTATATATTGGTATATAACTATTTAAAGAATTGTTGACATAAAAAATCATATATATATATACACTCACCTAAAGGATTATTAAGAACACCATACTAATACGGTGTTTGACCCCCTTTCGCCTTCAGAACTGCCTTAATTCTACGTGGCATTGATTCAACAAGGTGCTGAAAGCATTCTTTAGAAATGTTGGCCCATATTGATAGGATGGCATCTTGCAGTTGATGGAGATTTGTGGGATGCACATCCAGGGCACGAAGCTCCCGTTCCACCACATCCAAAAGATGCTCTATTGGGTTGAGATCTGGTGACTGTGGGGGCCATTTTAGTACAGTGAACTCATTGTCATGTTCAAGAAACATAAAACAAGAAGAGCATAAACTGTACTAAACACATCTAAGCACATTTATCAAAACAGTAATTTGTAAAGTAAGAAAATAAATGTATCCAAACAATGTGTCCTGCCCCAATCGTCCGCTCCTTCCGTGTGCCACGCCCCCTCGTTAACATTAATCGTGGAATCCCTGTGTGATCAGCTGTTTCTGGTTGTTGTCATTAGTCCTCTGTATTTAGTCCACGTTTCAGTCTGTTTCCCCAGTCCGGTCATTGTATTGTCCGTCTGCGTTTTGCCTGCCTTACCTGTAATTAACTCTCTGGGGTCGAGTATGTCGTCGGCGACATCGCGTACTTTTCGTGTCTATTTCAGTTTATATCTCGCTGAAATCTTAATGTAGAATCATGAAAAAAACGCTGGCTAAATCCGTAATCTGTCTTCTTTTCACAACGTCCATTGTCGGAAGTATTAAAGTTTTTTTAATTAGGTTAAATCAGCAGAAAAGTAAACCATGTCATCTTACTTTGTTTTACCTGCATCGGGGGCGTGTAGTGCCGCTCTCACCCGAAGATCGCTATTCACATTCTAAATAGCCGCATTAGCGCGTATTCAAATCGCATTCGCATGGTAATTTGATTAACAGCACAACGGTGAAACGCGATCCAGATACATCCCCTTCAGCGCCATAAAAGGGGGTTGGGGACGTGGCCAGGTGACAATGGCTCATTCATACACATGAAAGTTGCTACATATTCAATGAAAGGAGCCAGAAATAGTGACATGAGTTAGGTTTCTCTTATTTATTTATCCAAATGAATGTTGCATCTACACCATTTAGTCATCTTCATGTAGCCAAGACTTTGGTGATCAGATATCTGGGATCAAAACAAACTGCCAGCATTGCTTACTATGTACTTTTATAATGTTTCTGCAAGTGTTCCAAACTGCATTTTGCAATGTCTATACTTTGATGTCAAATTTCAAACTTAACAAAAATCTGAGATATTTACAATATATATTAAAATAAAGATGAGTGTAATGGCAAAACAAATATATAAGAAATAATTTATTTGCCATGAATTAAGTTTATGATATTTGAAGAAATGTGTGATCATGCCCCAGTCAGTGAAAGTGTGTTTCCTACCCCTAGACCCCAAAGGGTTAAATC
Organism: Paramormyrops kingsleyae; assembly: GCF_048594095.1. Lineage (NCBI taxonomy): Eukaryota > Metazoa > Chordata > Actinopteri > Osteoglossiformes > Mormyridae > Paramormyrops > Paramormyrops kingsleyae. The sequence goes on along the minus strand of NC_132801.1, from coordinate 39,742,891 downwards.
CCATATTCCCCGATATCCTGACGTCTGCGCCTTTGTCTCCGTTCCGTCACCACTTGGCACGACAATATTATTGTAACAAAACCTCTGTGGGTATTAAAGATATATCTTTTAGCTATCCTAGCCTGCTTCTCCACAGGTTACCCACCCAGCAAGCCCAAGGGATACACGCCACCAATTTAGAGATCAAATGCTTTATTTAATTACTCTCCACTCAGCCAACCCATAGGACAATATAGTGTTGTTTTCGTTAACAAAATTTTTGACAAAATATCTTCGTCAACAAACCTTTTTGACATGACGGAGACTAGATGCAAGATAAATGCTGGTCATGTGACGATAAATTTAACGAAATATACCATGTAATATTGTTGACGAATAAAAACGAGACTAAATTTGGTTTACAAAATAAAAACTATACTAAAATGTCTCTTCATTTTTATTGACAAAAACAAGATGAGACGTTATTTCCTCTTGTTTAACCGCGTTATTATTATTATTATGCAGTATTTCTGTTTCCTGTGTCTCCCATTCGGGCTCACAGATGGCAGAGAAATGCGGCCACAAAATATCGGGAAAAAACACGACAAACCTTAAAAGGCATCTCAAGGCATTCCACAATGACATTGAGGTAAGTAAAGACATTAACGTAACGTTACTTTTTCTATTTTAGAAAGCTCATGCCAACTGTGGTTAACATGTTATCATTAGCAATAGATGTTAGCCTGCTAGTTTTAGACGTTTTGGAGAAAATTATATTTCATAAGCATGGACACTTGGCGATCTGTACAAAACATCCTTTCTGATAAGATGTCTGATAAGAATACATGGGTAAAGGGAATATGTTGAAGCTATGTAGGCATTTTAGCAAGCTAAAGCTAAGTAGCAAACTGAGAACAACAGCTCAGTTGTCTTGAATCCTGGTGATCTAAACTTTCAAGCTTTCATTACTGCGTCGAAAGGGGTAGTGTTTGAAACATTGAAAGAGCGTTTTTTTCGGAACATCGTGCGTGGGTCTGGCATGCCAGGCTAGTTACCATCCAGGTAGAGGTATACACTCACCTAAAAGATTATTAGGAACACCATACTAATACGGTGTTTGACCCCCTTTCGCCTTCAGAACTGCCTTAATTCTATGTGGCATTGATTCAACAAGGTGCTGAAAGCATTCTTTAGAAATGTTGGCCCATATTGATAGGATAGCATCTTGCAGTTGATGGAGATTTGTGGGACCATCCAGGGCACGAAGCTCCCGTTCCACCACATCCCAAAGATGCTCTATTGGGTTGAGATCTGGTGACTGTGGGGGCCATTGTTGTACAGTGAACTCACTGTCATGTTCAAGAAACCAATTTGAAATGATTCGAGCTTTGTGACATGATGCATTATCCTGCTGGAAGTAGCCATCAGAGGATGGGTACATGGTGGTCATAAAGGGATGGACATGGTCAGAAACAATGCTCAGGTAGGCCATGGCATTTAAACGATGCCCAATTGGCACTAAGGGGCCTAAAGTGTGCCAAGAAAACATCCCCCACACCATTACACCACCACCAGCAGCCTGCACAGTGGTAACAAGGCATGATGGATCCATGTTCTCATTCTGTTTACGCCAAATTCTGACTCTACCATTTGAATGTCTCAACAGAAATCGAGACTCATCAGACCAGGCAACATTTTTCCAGTCTTCAACTGTCCAATTTTGGTGAGCTCGTGCAAATTGTAGCCTCTTTTTCCTATTTGTAGTGGAGATGAGTGGTACCCAGTGGGGTCTTCTGCTGTTGTAGCCCATCCGCCTGAAGGTTGTGCGTGTTGTGGCTTCACAAATGCTTTGCTGCATACCTCGGTTGTAACGAGTGGTTATTTCAGTCAAAGTTGCTCGTCTATCAGCTTGAATCACTCGGCCCATTCTCCTCTGACCTCTAGCATCAACAAGGCATTTTCGCCCACAGGACTGCCACGTACTGGATGTTTTTCCCTTTGCACACCATTCTTTGTAAACCCTAGAAATGGTTGTGCGTGAAAATCCCAGTAACAGCAGATTGTGAAATACTCAGACCGGCCTATGTGGCACCAACAACCATGCCACGCTCAAAATTGCTTAAACCACCTTTCTTTCCCATTCTGACATTCAGTTTGGAGTTCAGGAGATTGTCTTGACCAGGACCACACCTCTAAATGCATTGAAGCAACTGCCATGTGATTGGTTGATTAGATAATTGCATTCCTTTAGGTGAGAATATATATATACATATATATACATACATATATATACATATATATATATATATACACACATACACACACACACATACACACATACATACATACACACACACATACATATATATATATATACACACACACACACACATATATATATATATATATATATATATATATATATATATATATATATATATATATATATATATATATATATATATATATATATATATATATATATATATATATATATATATACATACATACATATATATATATACATACACACACACACACACACACACACACACACACACACACACACACACATATACATATACACACACACACACACATATACATACACACACATATACACACATACACACACACACACACATATACATACATACACACACACATACACACACACACACATACACACACACACACACACACACACACACACACACACACACACACACACACACACACTTAATAAAATATGGATGGAAAAAAAACAAAAAACACTGGACATGACATCAGCAACCAAATGTTTATTTTTTTCAGAAAAGATAAAAAAAAACAACAAACTAATAATTCAATTAAGGAGGCAACAGTACATGATGAACTTCCTGCAGTCAACCATTTCTTCTAAAAATTTGTGCATGTCTTGCACATAGCTAAAGCCAAAACAAAATAGAGCCAGAACATCATCTTTGTTCAAAATGAAGTCTTCCCTGAAGTCTTCCTAAGCATTCATTGTTTGGTACTCTTGCAGGGGCGCACGCACACATACACACACACTATGTACAACAATAAACATTAATGAATATACATGACAAAACACACAGCATATTTATAATGACACAAGCGATTACTAAGAACTATTTACAAGCTGGCATCAGTCCAACATGCTGCGCTGCCCGCCGGTACCTCCGCGCTACAGTATTTATTTACTTATAAACTTGGCCCAAATTCTGTCCTGGGTTTTAACTAATTAATAAATAAACACTTAAAAGTAATGACAATGAATCCAGCTTTAGCAATTTGATGATGCATCCACCTTAGTTATTACAAAGTATAGATACAACACAGGGGTCCCAGCAAGTGCAGCCTATGAAAGACTGTTTAGCATAGGAAAGGATATTTTCAGACCAAAGAGAAACCGCCTTTCTGATGCCACTTTTGAAAAGCTTCTCTTGTGCCATGTAAAGAAACACTTGTTAGAACAATAAGAGCCCAACCATGCACCATTACCCCTCTCCCCCTCACCTGCCCCTCCCCTTCCATCCCATCCTCCCAGCACTAAAACATGTAATTCAGGACTTTGATTCTCATTTCAGTTTGGACCAGTTCATTTGCTATTGTCCCAGTGATCACTCTCTGAGCCATGCTTATTAATCACGGTGTTGCATGTCGTCCGTAAACAGTTTAACACGGTTCTTAAACACAAATTTTATTTGTAACTTCAATCGACTTGTTTAATTGGGGTCTGAAGAAGTTTTCTTGTTAAGGGAGGCCCTGAGGAAATAAGATGGCTGTTAATATGGTTTTTCTTTTCCATAGAAATTTTAAATTGAATTAAACCTATAGCCATGTCTTGCCCATCGAACACTACACAGTAGCTTTCATTTGGTACTAAATAGTTTACTAGAGTATTGGTTTACCTAATAGGAGGCCAATAACTTTTTTTTTTTGTTTTATTCCCAGCAGTAAGCTTTTATTTATGTCTCGATGCTTCACATAACGCAATGTCTACACCGTGTTAAATCATGGGTTGTTCTTTAATAAATGTCTTAACCAGCATATCTGACTGTCATTTTGCACTGATCTGGCATTAGGTTGGTACAACATGAAGTAGCTTCTGATGTAGTAAGCTACTTTTGTGTAACTTAGCTTGCTATATTGCTATGGGTGGTAGCTTTTGTGTAGTGAAGCTTAATTTATTGTTGAGTAACTGATAGCTTAGCTTACTACACTTTACAAGTAGCTTGCCCAACACTGAAAATCACAGAAACATTCAAGTTCTCAAACAAACAAGCCCTCTCCTCCTTTCCTTACCCACAGGGAAGAAAAATCCACCCCATGTCCAGTCGTAAAACACAGCAGCAAGAGAATGAGATTCCACCTTGGCGGCCTTTTATGACTTCCTGGTGGATCATATGACCTGGCTCGTGTGGTTACCAATATGGTATAATTACCAGTGCCATGTGACCAATCCCGCCAGCCCCTTCAGATCCCCACATCAGGAACAAATGAGGAACAAAGTAATTGAGATCTATCAGTCTGGAAAAGGTTATAAAGCCATTCCTAAAGCTTTAGGACTCTAGCGAACCACCATCCACCATCATGACGTGCTTTGAGTGACTGGTCATGGAAAACATCAAGTCCATCCTCCCACGATCCGATGCAGTTTGCATACAGGTCAAATAGGTCCAGAGATGATGCCATCTCCGCTGCTTTATATCCAGCCCTCACACACCTCGACTCAAAGAACTCATATGTACGAATGCTGTTCCTCAACTTCAGTTCAGCATTCAATACTATCGTTCCCCAGCAGCTTATTCACAAACTTGGACATTTGGGACTCAAAACATCCCTCTGTAACTGGGTATTGGACTTCCTAACAGGGAGGACACAAAAAGTACGGGTCGGCAGCAACACCTCCAGGACCAGGATGCTCAGCACAGGGGTGTGTGCTAAGCCCACTACTCTTTACACTACTGACACATGACTGTGTGCCAACCTACAGCACAAACCACTTCGTCAGGTACGCGGACGACACAACTGTAGTGAGCCTCATAAACAACGACGAGGAAACCAACTATAGAAGTGAGGTGAGCCACCTGGTCCAATGGTGTAAGACGAATAATCTCTTCCTCAATGTAAGGAAGACCAAAGAAATGGTTATAGATTTCAGGAGAAGACCTCCTCAGCATGCCTCACTGACCATCGATGGCGTTGCTGTGGAGAGGGTGACAACAACCAAATTTCTGGGGGTGCATATCTCTGAGGATCTCTCCTGGACCAATAACACCACATCACTGACCAGGAAGGCACAAACACGCCTCTACTTCCTCCGCAAACTAAGGAGAGCAAAAGTTCCACCCCCCATCATGCTCTCTTTGAACAAAGGCATTATTGAGAGTATCATCACTGGCTGTATCACTGTGTTGTTCGGAAGCTGCTCTGCCTCCTACTGTAAGGGGGCAGCGTGTGGCTCAGTGGGCTAAGCCTGTGTGCTTGTAATCACAAGGTCACTGGTTCAAACCCAGCCTCAGCATGACTGTAGGTACTTGACCAAGGCCCTTAACCCCAGCTCCCTGGGTGCCGCTACAGGTGGCTGCCCTTTGCAGACAGCTTGTTCTACAAAGAGCAAGTTGATGGAGGCATAAAAAGAATTTTCCCCACAAGGGACAATAAAGGTTAAATTAAGGCTCTGCAACAGGTAGTGAATACAGCCAGCAAGATCATCAGCACCTTCACCAATTTGGTGAATACAGCCACCAAGATCACAGACACTTTCCATACCCTCCTCACCCACAGAGCCATCAGCATTGCTGGTGACTCCTTATACTCCCACTTCAGCCTCTTGCCTTCGGGGAGAAGGTACTGGACCCACTCCAGGCCCACTCCACAAGACTCTTAAACAGCTTTAAACACCAGGCTGTCATGAGGCTGAACTCTGTCCATTACCTCCCCACTCTGCCTCCTGCCCCTGGACAGTAATTTAATTTATTTATTCACTGACTACCTCAAGTATTGTTTGCACTCATACCTTTCCGCTGTATTTGACTTGATTGATTGCTACCATTGTTCACCATTTGCATAACTACTTTATCTATGTTTACCATTTACATAACTACCTTAATATTATTACCATTTGCACAATTGTCTGTTCTACTCTTACCATTTGCACAACTGCCTCTTAAACTCTTACCATTTGCACTACTGACTATATATTTATTGTTACCATTTGCACTTTGTACCATCTGCACTTGTTGATTTGTCTCTGGCCTTGTCAGTTTGTCCTGTGTCTTGTTATCTGTGTTATGCTTCGTGCGTGCGGGCGAGCGGACGAGCGGGCAAACAGGCAAGCGAAGCCGGAAATGCAGGCAAACGGGTTTTACTGGGGAAGGGACAGATCCAACACAGCAAACAACACCAAGAAACATTAAAGAACATTAATGACGGATCTGGGGAAGACTGACTCAGACACGGACTAAATACAGAAGACAAGCCGAAATAACAAGGAACAGCTGGGCACGATTGGGAAAACACACGTGGATAATGAGGGGGCGTGGCACACATCGGGATCGAACGGAGCGGATCGTGACAATCTGTCTTTTTGCAAAGTATGTCTGTAATTTTTGTAATTGGACGGTCTGCACACCAGTGAGCGAGAAACGACATTTCGGTTCTCCTGTTTGTCTTGCAATATAATGTGAATTGACAATAAAATATCTTTGACTTTGACACATATCCAATGGGAAAAATAGGGTTAAGGGAATGTGACTCCAAAACTTAGCAACTTACACCAAACAAAATTAATTAAATAATAAAAACAGTGATGAGTGGTTAATAATGTAACTATGTACATTTTAAATAAGAAATAATAATAATACATTGATAAATTATATCATAAACATCTCCTATAGTTCTGAGTCTCATGAGAATTGCTTATTAACTCTTTGTGGTGCACTTGGCGCTCCTTCCAGGGGGCCCATTGCAGGGGGCATTCCTTCCCTCTTTGGAATAATTACCTTATAACTTCAGATGTAAAAGTCACAGACACATGCCTGATACCTAAAATCAAAGCTGACCCCTTTACAATCAATTGTTGGAAGCTCAATAACCAAAATGAATAACTGTGTATAATTTATGGACATACGAATATAACAAAAACAGCTGGAAAAATACAAAAACCTGTCTTTGTGTCTTGGATTTTTGCAAATATTTTAAAGAAGTACATGATGGATTTGTACATGTATTATAATAAAGGTTTCTTGTACTGTAACAAGCCGTTTTTGGTTGATTTTATAAATTTGTTTCTTTTATTGAACGTCATTTTTCTTTGTTATTGAAAACTCGGACGTATGTGTCCGAACCACTAGAGGGCGAATTCCAAAAAGTTAATGTCTTCAACTAAACATACAGAAGTCAGTAATTTGTTGATTGCCAAGTCAGGAATAGACATAGCCAAAACTAGGTTTCATGAAACATTTGCTGTGTTTTCTGACCACACTAGATGGTGCTCTCTCTTCAAAAAAGTGCTCAAAGCGTGCCCCAAAGTAAACCAAAAACGCTATCTATGGGGGTCACAAAATACAGCAAGCGATCATTAGTCGGGAGTAGTGAGCCACAGCCACCATATGTCTGGACATGCACACAGCACAAATACAGTGGAGACAGTATGTGGAGGGGTACTGAAAGCAACATGGCTAAAGTCTACAAAAAGCAAATGTAAGTGAATTAGAAACTGTTGCTGTGTTTTTATATGATAATTTGTCAAATATTTTTAGATTTTGACCTGTGTAATGCGTGAATCCCCCAAGAATGCATGTGCATGACCTATGTTTTGTGTTGAGTTTCTTGTAGATTATGAGTACCAGGCTCCGGCTAGGCCTAGACTAACTACTTTTGTTGGGTCCCTGACTATGATTTTGTTTTGGGATCGTCTAGAGTACTAGGTATATAGTGGTCAGCACTTCTTGTATGTTTTGTTACATAAGAACATAAGAAATTTACAAATGACTGGAGGCCATTCGGCCCATCAAGCTAGTTTGGGGAGAACGCAACTAATAGCTCAGAGTTGTTAAAATCTTATCTAACTTTGATTTAAAGGACCCAGGGTTTTAGCTTGAACTACACTAACAGGAAGACTGTTACTCTAACTACAAACTACATACTCCAACTAAAATCTGCTTTCTCAAATCCATTTTAAAATGTTCTCCTGCTAATTTCCACCTACAGTATGGCCATGAGTGTTATATCGCGAGTCCGGGCGATCCGGCAAACAGGCAATAGAGACGTGAATACGAGTGAACTGGATTTATTTTGGGTAGACAAGGCAGACAGGGGAGCTCACAGTGAGCAACGTCAGTGACAGACCTAGGGAAACAGACTTGAACGTGGACTAAATACACAAGACAAGCAGAAAATAACAGGCAACAGGTGATCACAATCGGGGTAGCATGTGTAGGAAATGAGGGGGCATGGCACACACGAGGATCGTACGAGCAGGTCATGACAATGAGTTCTAGTATTTAAACTAATATTGAAGCAAGCCATTTGGCTGAACAGCATCCAGACATGTTAAAATCTTATATACCTGGATCATGTCCCCCATTAGTCTCCTTTGCTTGAGGCTGAACAGATTCAGCTCAGCTAACCTCTCCTCATAAGACATTCCACTAAGACGAGCCATTATTCTTGCAGCCCTACGTTGAACCCTTTCCAAGGCAGCAATGTCCTTTTTAACTCTCTGGGGTCGAGTATGTCGTCGGCGACATCGCGTACTTTTCACGTCTATTTCAGTTTATATCTCGCTGAAATCTTGAAAAAAACGCTGGATAAATCCATTGTCGGAAGTATTAAAGTTTTTTTAATTAGGTTAAATCGGCAAAAAAGTAAACCTTGTCATCTTACTTTGTTTTACCTGCATCTGGGGCGTGTATACCGCTCTCACCTGAAGATCGCTATTCACATTCTAAATAGCCGCATTAGCGCGTATTCAAATCGCATTTGCATGGTAATTTGATTAACAGCGCAACGGTGAAACGCGATTCAGATACATCCCCTTCAGCGCCATAAAAGGGGGTTGGGGACGTGGCCAGGTGACAATGGCTCATTCATACACATGAAAGTTGCTACATATTCAATGAAAGGAGCCAGAAATAGTTACATGAGTTAGGTTTTTCTTATTTATTTATCCAAATGAATGTTGCAACTACACCATTTAGTCATCTTCATGTAGCCAAGACTTTGGTGATCAGATATCTGGGATCAAAACAAACTGCCAGCATTGCTTACTATGTACTTTTATAATGTTTCTGCAAATGTTCCAAACTGCATTTTGCAATGTCTATATTTTGATGTCAAATTTCAAACTTAACAAAAATCTGACATATTTACAATATATATTAAAATAAAGATGAGTGTGATGGCAAAACAAATATATAAGAAATAATTTATTTGTCATGAATTAAGTTTATGATATTTGAAGAAATGTGTGATCATGCCCCAGTCAGTGAAAGTGTGTTTCCTACCCCTAGGCTCCAGAGGGTTAAGGTATGGTGACCAAACCAGCACACAGTATTCTATGTGGGGTCTTACCAAGGAATTGTATAATCTTAGCATAACCTCCCTTGGCTGAAACTCCACACACCTAGAGATGTAACCCAACATTGTATTGGCCTTTTTAATTGCTTCCCCTCACTGGCGAGAGTGGGACATGGAAGCATTTGGCTCAGATTCTCAATATGCATATCCAAGGTGACCACATTCTGGAAGACAAGCCTAAAAACGATCATTTTGGAGGTATTATGGTATCAGGCTAAGGGTGCCAGGACACCCTTAGCCTGATACCAGGCCGTCCGGCATCCATTGCTTACTATGTACTTTTATAATGTTTCTGCAAGTGTTCCAAACTGAATTTTGCAATGTCTGTACTTTGATGTCAAATTACAAATTTAACATAAATCTGTCCCTAGAGCTAGCTTCTGCAGCCGAGGATCAGACCGCCAAGGTCCCCGCCTTCGGCCACTGCCCAACTCACACTGCACCCGACGCCTATGGCTAGCTCTAGGGACATGGAATGTCACCTCTCTGGTGGGGAAGGAGCCTGAGCTGGTGCGCGAGGCTGTGAGGCTCTGACTAGATGTAGTCGGGTTCACCTCGACGCACAGCTTGGGCTCTGGAACCAGTCTCCTCGAAGGGGGTTGGACCCTCTTCCACTCTGGAGTTGCTCACGGGGAGAGGCGCCGAGCTGGGGTGGGCATACTTATTGCCCCCTGGCTGGGTGCCTGTACATTGGGGTTTACCACAGTGGACGAGAGGGTAGCCTCCCTTCGCCTTTGAGTGGGGGGACGGGTCCTGACTGTTGTTTGCGCTTATGCGCCAAATGGCAGTTCAGAATACCCACCCTTTTGGAAGGGGTGTTGGAGAGCGCTCCTCCCGGGGACACTCTCGTTCTGCTGGGGGACTTCAATGCTCACGTGGGCAATGACAGTGAGACCTGGAGGGGCGTGATTGGGAGGAACGCCCCCCCCCGATCTGAACCCGAGTGGGGTTTTGTTGTTGGATTTCTGTGCTCGTCACGGTTTGTCCATAATGAACACCATGTTCAAGCATAAGGGTGTCCATATGTGCACTTGGCACCAGGACACCCTAGGCCGCAGTTCGATGATCGACTTTGTGGTCATGTCATCGGACTTGCGGCCGCATGTATTGGACACTCGGATGAGGAGAGGGGCGGAGCTGTCAACTGATCACCACCTGGTGGTGGGTTGGCTCCGCTGGTGGGGGAGGAAGCCAGTCAGACCTGGCAGACCCAAGCGTATAGTGCGGGTCTGCTGGGAACATCTGGCGGAATCCCCTGTCAGAGGGAGTTTCAACTCCTACCTCCGGCAGAACTTCGCCCATGTCCCGGGGGAGGCGGGGGACATCGAGTCCGAATGGGCCATGTTCCATGCCTCCATTGTGGAGGCGGCTGACCGGAGCTGTGGCCGTAAGGTGGTCGGTGCTTGTCAAGGCAGCAATCCCTGAACCTGCTGGTGGACACCGGCGGTGAGGGATGCCGTCAAGCTGAAGAAGGAGGGCCTTTTTAGCCTGTGGGACTCTGGAAGCAGCTGACGAGTACCGACGGGCCAAGCGGAGGCAAAAACTCGGGTATGGGAGGAGTTTGGCGAGGCCACGGAGAACGACTTCCGGACGGCTTCCAGGAGATTCTGGTCCACCATCCGGCGTCTCAGGGCGGGAAAGCGGTGCAGCATCAACACTGTTTATGGTGGGGATGGTGCGCTGCTGACCTTAGCTCGGGACGCTGTGGGTCGGTGGAAGGACTACTTCGAAGACCTCAATCCCACCGACATGCCTTCCAATGAGGAAGCAGAGTCTGGGGACTTGGGGGTGGACTCGCCTATCTCTGGGGCAGAGGTTGCTGAGGTGGTTAAAAAGCTCCTCAATGGCCGGGCCCCGGGGGTGGATGAGATCCGCCCGGAGTTCCTCAAGGCTCTGGATGTTGCGGGGATGTCTTAGTTGACACGCATCTGCAGCATCACGTGGACATCAGGGGCGGTGCCTCTGGATTGGCAGACCGGGGTATTGGTCCCCATCTTCAAGAAGGGGGACCGGAGGGTGTGTTCCAACTATAGGGGGATCACACTCCTCAGCCTCACTGGTGAGGTCTATTCGGGGGTGCTGGAGAGGAGGCTCCATCGGATATTTGAACCTTGGATTCAGGAGGAGCAGTGTGGTTTTCGCCCTGGCCGTGGAACAGTGGACCAGCTCTATACTCTCGGCAGGGTCCTGGAGGGTGTGTGTGAGTTTGCCCAACCAGTCTACATGTGCTTTGTGGACTTGGAGAAAGCATTCGACCACGTCCCTCAGGGAGTCCTGTGGGGAGTGCTCCGAGAGTATGGGGTGCCGGACTGCCTTATAAGGGCTGTTCGGTCCCTGTACAACTGGTATTAGAGCTTGGTCCGCATTGCCGGCAGTAAGTCAGACTCATTCCCGGTGAGGGTTGGACTCCGCCAAGGCTGCCCTTTATCACCGATTCTGTTCATAACCTTTATGGACAGAATTTCTAGGCGCAGCCAGGGTGTTGAGGGTGTTCGGTTTGGTGACCTCAGAATTGGGTCTCTGCTTTTTGCAGATGATGTGGTTCTGTTGGCCTCATCAGACCGTGACCTTCGGCTCTCACTGGAACAGTTCGCAGCTGAGTGTGAAGCGGCTGGAATGAAAATCAGCACCTCCAAATCCGAGACCATGGTCCTCAGCCGGAAACGGGTGAAGTGCTCTCTCTGGGTCGGGGAGGGGGTCCTTCCCCAAGTGCAGGAGTTTAAGTATCTCGTGGTCTTGTTCACAAGAGAGGGAAGGATGGAGCGGGAGATCAACAGGCGGATCGGTGCGGCATCAGCAGTGATGCAGGCGCTGCATCGGTCTGTCATGGTGAAGAAAGAGCTGAGCCAAAAGGCAAAGCTCTCGATTTACCAGTCGATCTACGTTCCTACCCTCACCTATGGTCACAAGCTGTGGGTAGTGACCGAAAGAACGAGATTGCGAGTGCAAGCGGCCAAAATGAGTTTTCTCCGCAGAGTGGCTGGGCTCTCCCTTAGAGATAAGGTGAGGAGCTCAGTCATTCGGGAGAGACTCAGAGTAGAGCCTCTGCTTAGGATGCCTCCTGGACGCCTCCCTGGTGAGGTGTTCTGGGCATGTCCCACTGGGAGAAGGCCCCGGGGAAGACCCAGGACACGCTGGAGGGACTATGTCTCTCGGCTGGCCTGGGAACGCCTCGGGATTCCCCCAGAGGAGCTGGAGGAAGTGGCCGGGGAGAGGTAAGTCTGGGTTTCCCTGCTGAGACTGCTGCCCCTGCGACCCGACCTCGGATAAACGGAAGTAAATGGATGGATGGATGGACATTAATCTGACATATTTACAAAGTACATTAAAATTAAGATGAGTGTACTGCCAGAACAAATGTATAAGAAACAATTTATTTGCCATGAATTAAGCTTATGATATTGAATGAAATGTGTGACCATGCCCTAGTCAGTAAAAGTCTGTTCCCTACCCCTAGACCCCAGAGAGTTAAAGATGTGCACCATTACCCCGCACATTTGATCCACGCAGAGCTTGACAACTTTTAGCTGATACCATCTGGACCCGCTGGCTTCCTGGCTTTCATCCTCCTCAGTTCCCTCCTAACCTAGATGGCTGAAATAGACAGGCTGGAGCCATGTGCTGGATGCCGTGGTTGGGGGGGAGGAGCAGTGAGCAGGGAGTGTGGAAGCGGTGTGAAGTGTCTGAGGTGGAACAGAGGTGGGGGTGTCTGTAGCAGATGTTGGAGACTGCATCCAAGAGGGCAGTATGGGTGGAAAGGCAGGGGCAGATGAATCAAACCTGTTAAAGAAGTGATTTAGTTCATTTACACACCTCACATCTCCCACCGACAGAGAATTCTGTCCTTTGTGGCCCAAGATGGTTCTAAGGCCTCTCCAGACTCCACCAACATTGTTCTGTTGAAGATGGTTTTCCATCCCCTGCCTGTAGCTGTCTTTCCCATCCCTGATCAGTCTTCTCAGCTCTCTTTGCACCCTTTTCAGTTCCTCTTTGTCTCCTGATTTGAAGACCCTCCTCTTCTGCTTGAGAACGGCCTTGATTTCTGGGATACTTCAGAGTTTGTTGTTTGGGAAGCACCACACACTCATGGTGGGTATGGTGTTATACACACAGAAATTAATGTAGTCCTTAATGCATGTCACAAGGCTGTCGACGTCCTCCCCATGGTCATCACAAAGCGCTTCCCACACAGTAGACTCAAAACAGTCCTTTAGAGCCTCCTCACTCTCCTTTGACCATCTCTGCACTGAGCGGGTGACTGCTGGCTCCCTGCGCACTAAGGGCGCATACTCAGGGATAAGGTGCACCAGGTTGTGGTCTGATCTTCCCAGGGGAGGGAGAGGTGATGAACTGTATGCCTCTCTTGTGTTGGCATACAGTAAGTCCAGTGTTGTATTGTCTCTGGTGGGGCATGTCACATACTGGGTGAAGGTGGGCAGTGTGGAGTCCAGTGATACATGATTAAAGTCACCCTGTGGCGAGAGGAAAAACACAGGAGGCAGTTGCTTAGCCCGAGAAAGGGATGACACCTTTATTTATTAGAAACCAGAAAGAGAGAGCGGTAGATCCGGGTGCCGCCGAGATACCAAAAAAAAAACTGACCAGAAGTCAAACAAGCCTTCAGAATAAGAGCACATCTGCCCTGAGAATTCGGATCGCTAAGAACCCTCTACACAGGCCTCCCCAGAATTCACAGAGGCAGGGGACCCCACTTCTTAGGGGGTCTGATCACCTGCCCTGACCTGCTCACAGTATCACCCACAGGAGCAGGTGCCAGCGACGGAACTGAACAGCGCGGGTGACCCCTACGAGGAAGCTGGCCGAGTGGCACTGGGGCATCTAAATCTAAATGGGCCCGCTTCAAACGGTCCACAGAAATGTGGTCAGCCTTACCACCCATTTCTAAAACAAAAAACTTGTCCCCAGGCTGTAGCACATGAAAAGGCCCATCATAGGGGGGGTGCAAAGGATCGTGATGGGCATCATGCCAAATGAAAACAAAATGGGCATCCGCCAGATTCGGGAGAACATGAGATCCCGGGAAACCATGCGACATGGGTGTTGGACCAAAAGCAGCCGCAGTGCCCAAAAAGCTGAGTGCTGCTGTTCTGGTCTCACTAGACGGGCATGGCTAGCTATCCAGACAGCTAAACACCGTCGCAGAAAACTCCACCAGACACACCAGATCTTGACAAAGTTGACTGAAGCAAGTGTGAAACTGAAATGATACAATTAACACAATCGACATTATCAAATGCTGCACTAAAATAAATTACATCGACTAACAAATAAGCTTTAACATGTAACAATGGTAATGAAATCAAATACTTACAGAAGTTGCTTTAACAGACAGAAATAACTTAAATGGAACTGAGTGCAGATATCGCTGTCCGTCCGTAGCTAACTCTAATACAACTGGAATGAGAGGTCGAGCATTCATAACTGCAGTTACCTCCACCATGAGAGTCGTCAGGGTTTCATGTGTCATTCGCGACATTCCATGCTCAAGCAATATGCAGTCAAGGATGCGTGCTTGGCGACGCCAATCATTCGTTCCCATGTACCACCCATATGCGATGCATGGGGTGGGTTGAACACCCAAGAACAGCTCTGTTCACTAAGATATTTCTCCACAGTCCCAGACCTCAAGCTCGTTTCACCCATTTTCAATTCTCGACAGGCGCCAACAAAGTTTGTGCCACGATCTGAACGTATTGGCTTTGCAGGTCCTCTGAGAGCAAAAAAACGTCTAAAGCTACTGGCACTCATTGATTCTATTACTTCGATGTGCACTGCCCTAGTGCACATACATGAAAACAATACTGCCCACCTTTTGGATTCAGAGTATCCTCCTCTGGTACGACGAGAGGTGACGTCCCATGGCCCAAACACGTCCACACCGACATATGTGAAAGGCGGTGCCATTTTCACCCGCTCAGCTGGTAAGTTTCCCATCTGTTGATGTTCTGTTTTTCCCCGCAACTTCTTGCAGGTGACACACTTGAAGAGGAGGTGATATATTGATTCTTCGTTTTGCTCCTACTAGCCAAAATCCTGCAGCTCTGATAGCACCCTCTGTGAAATGCCTTCCCTGATGTTTTGCAGACTCGTGATAATGACGTATTACAAGAATTGCAAGATAGTGTCGTCCAGGAATGATGATGGGATTGGTTTCATCGAAGCTCAAACCAGACTGCTCTATACGACCTCCAACTCTCAAAAGGCCGTGACGATCAAGTATTGGATGCAATTTCCAAAGGCCACTTGAGGCAGGAATGTTGGAGTTTGTAAGAATGCACCTGATCTTTTCCTTATAGCACTCTTCCTGGGTACTCATTACAAGGCACACTTTAGCTCTCATCATCTCCTCTGTCGTAGGACAACAGATATGCCAGCCCTGACAGCTGCTGGCTTTAGTGGAGTGAGTGAAGGAGGAGGCAATGTGAATCAGCTGCGCTACCGCTCTGATAAGAGTGTTGAACTTAGAAAAGCGCTCAAAGCGTTTAGAACTTATAACATCTTTGGAGATGAGAGTGAGATTTGTTGTGACCTGAGGACGTATCTCAGAGTCAAAGTCAGGATTGACAAGATCAAAGGTCTCCATGGGCGAGTGTAAGAAAGTGCCATTAACTCTATGGAGGGCACCAGGGGCCCCTTGCATGGGGGGGCATTTCTTCCCTCTTTGGAATAATTACCTTATAACTTCAGATATAAAAGTCACAGACACATGCCTGATACCTAAAATCAAAGTTGACCCCTTTACAATTGATTGTAGGAAGTTCAATAATGAAATGAATAACCTGTGTATAATTTATGGACATGCGAATATAACAAAAACAGCTGGAAAAATACAAAAACCTGTCTTTGTGTCTTGGATTTTTGTAAATATTTCAAAAACTACATGATGGAATAGGTCCAATTTTAAAAATCTGGTTCCCAAACTTGTTTTCTACATGTGTGCCCAATTTCATATCATTTGATGCAGCCCAACAGGTTTTACGGAGGAAAGAGCAAATGGTGCAACTGGGAGCCTTTCCTATCCAAAACCTAACCTAAACTAATCTGAAACTTATCCAAAATGGCAATAGTGTAACTAGCAGTGTTTTTTGGGGTAGCAACTTTCTTTCTAAATGCATTACCACTTATAGGTCATAAGTAACAATTTGTCACACATCATCACCACACATTTGTAGGAAAATCTATATTTTATTCACACGACTTGTGCCAAACTTATCCAAAACCTATCCAAAACCTATCCAAACTGGCCACAGTGTAACTAGCAGTGTTTTTTGGGGTAGCGTCTTTCTTTCTAAATGCATTACCACTTATGGGTCATAAGTAACATTTTGTCACACAAAATCACCACACATTTGTAGGAAAATCTATATTTTATTCACACGACTTGTGCCAAACCTATCCAAAACCTATCCAAAATGGCCGCAGTGTAACTAGCAGTGTTTTGGGATAGCGTCTTTCTTTCTAAATGCATTACCACTTATGGGTCATAAGAAACATTTTGTTTCTAACCCTAACCCTGCATAACTGTGCCCAAACAAAGCCCGACAAGTGCCCCGCATAACTGTGCCCAAACAAAGCCCGACAAGTGCCCCGCATAACTTTGCCCAAACAAAGCCCGACAAGTGCCCCGCATAACTTTGCCCAAACAAAGCCGACAAGTGCCCCGCATAACTTTGCCCAAACAAAGCCGACAAGTACCGTACATAATGTTGCCCAAACAAAGCCGACAAGTACTGTACATAACTTTGCTCAAACAAGGCCGACAAGTGCCCCGCATAACTTTGCCCAAACAAAGCCCCGCGTAACTTTGCCCAAGTGAAAGCCAAAAGCGCTGCATTACTTTGCACACTTCAAAGCTTGACAAAGGCGATGCGGAACTTTTCCCAATGTACCACAATACAAGTGTTACCAAAGCAAATGTTAATTGTAATTTACTGAATCACGGAATTATAAAAATCTATAGAATAAAAGAGTAAACTGTAAATAAATGTACTTATGTCGAGCGTTGCATCCTCTCCGCGCAAAAAAGCGTCCTCCTCCATCGAATCAATGGATAAAAGCGACACTTTCTTCCCCCGAACCACTCTTCAAAATCATCTTCTGTGCTTTCTCAACAGTGAAAGTCATCCGAGCCATTTTTCTTCAGTCAAAAAAGTTGTTGTCCGAAAATAACTGGGTAAACTCACGGAGACTACGTGCGCAATGCGTAATCAAGACACTCCCACAAATACTGCACCTGCAGATAATAAGTTGCGCATTCATGTCCCCAGCGCGAAAAACAATGCCCAATCAGCACATCCCATACCATTTTGCAAACCTTAGACACACCTCTATTGGATGAAGCAAATGACACTGTAATTTGATGTTCATGTAAAAAGTTTATTATGGTGAAACATAACCATGGGCAAAGGTTCAGTGCGTAAAAAATTATGTGCTAGGAAGCAGAGCATATATCTGAAAAAATACTTGACAATGAAGGATTACAGTGATTGATTTATGTACATAAGAGATCAAGCTTTCAAACGAGGGTAACTTTGTCATTTTATTCATTGGTTTTCTTCTAAAACTCCGAAGATAAAAAACATTGCACGAATGTACAGAATGCCGACTGACATTTTTCCGCGATGAGTGAGCAAGCTATTTGAGAGCATTACAGTCATATTTATGGAAAAATGCGTGTTTTGTCTTAATACTGTGACGGTTTATGAAGTATTGGCCGTGAAAGAAATAGTTTGAAGTGCTTAGTTTTCATTTTATTAACACTTATATTTTACTTCCCGACACTCGACCCGTTTAAAGATGGCTACCATGGTCATTTTATTTTTACTTGTTACAAAAAAACCATGGCACAAAAATTGCGCAACTTTCTACAGATATTATCTGAAAGGTTTTTTGTAGTGTAACAAGCCGTTTTTGGTTGATTTGATACATTTGTTTCTTTTATTGAACGTCATTTTTTTTGTTATTGAAAATTTGGACGTATGCGTCCGAACCACTAGGCGGCGACAATGAAAGAGTTAAGGAAATCTGGGCCTTTAAGCCAGCTTGTGTTGGAGAAATGAGCTGCAGCTACAGATCTTGATCCACAGTCAGCCGGGTTCAGCTGTGTTGGAATATACCTCCACTGACCAGGGCATGTCGACCGTAGGATTCGTTGAACCCTATTGTGCACGTAGATGTGAAACCTCCTTGCTTGATTGTGAATGTACCCCAATACAACCTTACTGTGAGTGTAGTATGTAGTGCTGTGAAACACCAACTGCTAGTACTGCCGCGCACAGCTCCAATCTCGGAATTGTCAGGTCTGGCTGAGGTGCTAACTTCGTTTTCCCAAACACAAAGCCAACCTCCATTCGATCTCCTTCAGTTGCAACTTTCATATAGGCTATGGCTGCAATTGCTATCACTGACGCACCTGCAAAGACATGAAGCTCCCTTCTCCAGGCATCTGCAGTTGAGAATGAGGTATAAGTGCTTGGTACCCTGAGCCCTTGTAATACTTGAAGAGAATCTCTCCACCTGAGCCAGTCCACCCCAACGCCATCTGGTAGTGGTGAGCTAGAGCTGTGAGCTCTCGGAGTATGGATCGACCTTGTATAGTGACTGGGGCCAGAAACCCCAGTGGGTCGTAAAGACTATTAACAGTCGACAACACCCCTCTGCGGGTGAATGGTTTCTCTTCCTCGGCTATCTGGAACATGAAGGTGTCTGTTATATTCCAAGACAACCCAAGGCTGTGCTGTGTTGGCTGATCATCAACAAAAAAGTCTAAGGCCTCTGCGTCCCCTGCTCGGTCCTTAGGTGGGAATGCTTCTAAGACTGCAGATTGGTTTGAAGTAAACTTATGCAGCCTGAGGTTAGAAGCAGCAAGCATCTGCTGTGCTCGGCTTAGAACGCTGATAGCTTCTTCCTCTGAGTGGAATGACTTCAGTCCATCATCAACATAAAACTCGCAATCAATGAACCCTCGCGCATCACTGCCAAATTCAGCCTCTCCCTTCTCAGCTGCCTTGTGCAAGCCATATATGGCAACAGCGGGAAAGGGACTATTCCCAAAGATGTGAACACACATTCTATAATCAACCACTTCACAAGTAAGATCGTTATCTTTGTACCACAGGAAACGAAGGAAGTCCCTATGGTCTTCTTTAACCACGAAGCAATGAAACGTGTTCAATATCGGCAGTGATCGCCACATATTCTTTCCTAAATCTCATAAGCACTCCTATCAGGCTATTATTGAGGTTGGGGCCTGTGAGTAGGACATCATTCAGTGACACTCCCTCGTATGGAGCACTAGAATCAAAGACCACACGAATCTTGTTTGGCTTTTTCGGGTGATAGACGCCAAATAAAGGCAAATACCAGCACTCTTGGTTTCCTTGCAGTGGTGCTGCGATCTCTGCGTGGCCCTTTCTTAACTCCCTGGGGTCGGCGGTCCCGCCGGCGGGATCTGACAGAAGTTTCGCAAAACCGTTTAAATAACTCCGCAAGTTTTTGTCATATACACATTTTAAAAATACCCTCAGAAACCTTGGACGGTCTACTTTTCAAATATATATAGGTAGAAACTAAATATATTTTTACAGCTTCGTGATACGAATAGAAAGAACAAGAGTGACTGACTTAAGCGTCTGCGTCTCGAAGCGTCTCTGATCGCCCACTCACTTGCAAATCGCGCTATTCGCATGATAATAACATGATAATCCGACAGTTAGTATTGGGTGAAGAAATATGTGAATAAGCTTATTGTGACCGAAATAAACAAGAGCACATGTCTGGGTAGTGTTTACACTGATCGGCTACAATATAGCACACGGATACGTCTCTGCCGCTGAAGCTTTGCGCCAGTGTTGCCACTTTCAGCAGCGAAGCTCATACCTGTGTTCATGGCTCAGTGGGCTAAGCCTGTGTGCCTGCAATCACGTGGTCGCCGATTCAAACGCAGCATATTTATAACGTGAATAGCGATCTTCAGCTGAGAGCAGTCCTACACGCTCCCGATACAAGTAAAACAAAGAAAGGTGACACGATTTACTTTTTTGCCTATTTAACCTAATTTTAAAAACTTTAATACTTCCGACAATGGAAGTTTTGAAAAGAAGACAGATAAAGGATTTAGTCAGTGTTTTTTTCATGATTCTACATAATGATTTCAGCGAGATATAAAGTGAAATACACGAGAAAGATACATGGTCGACGATGCCCTCGTCCCCAGAGCGTTAATAATAGTCACTGCATCATATTTATTGCTTTCTATATTTATATAGTCACAGTTTTTCCATTTTTCATTCCATCTACCAATAAAATGAGAAAGGGATTTCATTTTTGCTACTTTTCTTGTGTTTCAAACTGCCTTTCCAAAGTGATGGGTGTGGGGTGCAGTGACATTCCAGACTGATGGGCCATTGACAGTATGCAAACTACTACAGGTGTGAGGACACCTATCTCATCAATATTCATTGTGAAGGCCACTGACTTTGAGAAAAAGAGTGTAGTAATTTACACTTTAGTAATCAAACCACATAAAATTTCAGAATGTCACTTTCACCTATATGTAGCCAACCCCTGTGTCTATAAGCTTCAGAGCTCAAAAGTCTTACCTAGAAATGTCTATAATGTGTTTTGTTTTACAATTTCTCAGCATGTCTGAAAATAGGTTTTTGAAAAGTATATGTTTAAAGTTGATTTTAACAAAAAATAGAATAATAACATTCTAAGAGGTCTAAGATTATTGGTGCTGAGTTTGCAGGGTTTTTCCTGTGTTCAAATTTGCGTGGCGGCCGCTTCCAGCAAATTTTGTGCCGCCCCAGCCTGATTTCACTCTACCCCCAGCTATTTCGATGTTATTTTAACTGCAGTTGCAGCGTTGCGCCACTATGGGGGCGCTGTGTCAGCAGCGGTGCACCAGAAAGCGCTAAAACAGCTGCAGAAAAAGAAGATCGAAAACAACTCTTATCGCTAGTTGGTGCTATCGGCGTCCTGAATTTCCCCCGGCTCTTCAAACAGGTAAATATAGTTTTTTTTTATCCAAGCATGTCATGTTTATTTTTTTTTTAAATCCTCCGTATCAGAGTAACGTTAATGGTTTTTAGCGTTGCAGATATGGCTGGGAAAATCAACCACTACTTTATAAAGTGACCTCGCGAGGAAGAGAGTCAGGATTCCAGGTGAAACAGTGCAGACAAATTAACGTAACAGGCAGTTAAAAAGTATTAATTCATGGTTGTGACAAAATGTGAAAATTATGTCAGGTCGGAACGTAGTTCAGGCGAGGGTCAGAATGCAGGACAGGAAGAGTCTGCGAAGCGAGGGTACGTTAGTCCGTTTCCAAGTCATTAAGAGCATAACGCAAAGCCAACGTGTACGCAATTAAAACATTTTAAACATTATTTTAAAACAATTTTTTTGTCATTTTTCATGTGCTTTAGACGGTATCAGAGCCGATACCAGCATTGGTCCATTCCTATTTAGAACGCTTAACTAAAAAATATTCTGCCTTTTAAAGTGAGGCAGTTGAATGCATGTTGTATGCCTGTGCTGGCGCCTGGTCAGGATGGTACCACCTCTGCCTCAGTTTGAGCCAAGAAAAACCCTGGTTTGTGCTGAATAAAAGCAAATGTAACACTTTGGGATAAATGTTTTTTAGAAAGGTGAAATATTTTGAAATATCAAGGCATGTCAGACTACCCCGAAAGTGGAAAAGAAGCCTCAGACCCCAGGGGGTTAACATATTCTCCATGAATTCCAAGAAATGTGTCTTCATTTGTGGTTGCCTGTTCAGTGTATGTTGGAGCGAGGTAAGGCGATTATAGGCTAATTGTCTATTATTAGGAAGTTGTCACCGAGGTGACCTAAAGGGTAAAGGCCCAACCCAGCTGTTGGTGCTGTTCTGATGGAATTCAGGTTCCATGATCTGCTAAAACATTGTGTCTTCAACTGATGGGGCAAGTTTGTAATCATCAGCGGTAAGTGTGAAAATTCCTTGACCCAGGTTCTCTCCATCTGGTGCTGCCATTGAGCTATGATGATAAATGGGTTCTGGATGATATCGGCACCTAGAATCCTCTGTAAATAACTCTTTCACTTTCACATGGCTGCTGCATGGTTGAAAATAACTTGTACGACCATTTTCTAAAATTGATGTCTTATAGCTATTCACTTGTAGTGGTTTGTGTGTACCCCCAAGGCACACATCACCAATGACAACCCATCTTAGATCCAGCCTTAGCGCGAATGGAGAGTTCTCTAGACCACTGATTTGCTCACGGACTTTGTGTACTCTCAGAATATCTCTTCCTAGCAAGAGGAGTATGTCAGCATCTGGATCCATGGGTGGGATCTCACCAGCATTACATCTCAGATGAGCTTGGTGGCGTGCTGCTTCAGGGGTTGGTATTTCTGAACGATTATCTGGGATTTGGTTGCATTCAAGAAGAGTAGGCAAAGGGAGACTCGATTTCCCATCTAGAGACTCCACAGTGAAACCGCAGGTTCTTCTTCAAGTTGTCTCTGTAAAACCAGCACACGTCTTCAATGTGTAAGGACATGAAGGTCCCTTAATCTTGAACATATCGAAGAATTCAGTTCTTGCAAGAGATCTGTTGCTCTGCTCATCCAATATTGCATACATTCTTCGAGACTCTCCCCTGCATCCTGTTGGATACACAATGACAAGACAAATCTTAGAACACGTCCTTGCGCTTACACCCTCACCACACACCTGAGTGCATTTTGAAGTGACTTCCTGGTTGTTCGCTTTGTCTTCCTCCCCGTCATGCTGTTCAGGAGGAGGGAATGATTTAGACTCCCAAGGGGTCTGACTCGGGTGTAATGCAGACACATGGTTATCGCTTCCGCACTCTGCACACTTCACGTTCACAGTGCAGTTCTTGGCAAGGTGGTTAGTAGAAGAGCAGCAACGAAAGCAGATACTATATTTTTTAAGGAGCTGTTTCCATTCTTCAAAGCCCTTCTCCCAGAAACTTCTACACTTCCCCAGAGGGTGGGGCTTGTTGTGTATAGGACATTGCTTACTTGGGTTCATCTGTTTCTGTTCGTTACCCACTCCAGACCTACCCCCTGCAGAAATCTGCGTTTTGTGGACTGATACAGATGACCGAACATATCTTTCCACTTTGGTCCTTGCGTCTGCTGAAGAAGGCAGATTAAAACTAGGGTCTGTGTGCGCTTTTGCTTCTGTGCGTATAAATTCTACAAACACAGAAAAGGGTGGGAAGCTCACAAAATGATCACGTTTGTACTTTGAGCCAAAGGAAAACCACTTCTCTTGTATGTTATGTGGTAATTTTTCAACAATTGACTGACCTGGAACATAACCATCCAGTTTGGCAGCCTCCACTTCTGACAGAATATCTGATAGATCGCGAAGTTTGTGTGGGTCCCTGTCAGGGTCAGCCCCTGCTGTGGTCCTTCCGTGTCCCTTCCCCGTTGGACCAGCAGCTGTTGCTGGTCATCCCGTTCTTTATGTTAGTCTTTGTTCTCCCCTGTTACCTGTCTGGTCATGTGGCTCAATGTGTTGAGCATATGGTTGTCTGTGTACCCTTCTGTCCTGTGTTCGAATCCTGCCTAGTTATTGTATCTGGTGATTTTGTATTTGTTTTTGTTCCTTGTGCCCCTGCTTGTCTTTACCTGTTTGTAATTCCCTAGTGTTGGTTTCTGTTTCCCTGTGTCCTTGGTTAGTTCTTAGTTTCCCTGTTTTTTAGTTCCTTTGAGTTTATTAGTTTCACCTGTGCCCTGTTTCCCTGGTCTTTGTTAATTAGTCTCACCTGTCCTGTGTTAGTCTCGTTACCCCTTTAGTATTTTAGTTCCTGCTTCTGTTCAGTTCCCCAGTGGTTCATTGTCTATGAGTGTGTTGTTGCTTGTCTTGGTTAGTTTGGTTAGAGCTGCATCCTGTTTTCCTTCCTAGTTTTTGTTTTGTAATATTAAGTTTTTAATTATCCCCTTTAATTTTGACCCCTCGTGGTCCTTTGTTTTTGGTTATAGTTGTTTCTAGTGTTTTTCTGTTTTTGTTTAAATAAATCCCCATCTGTCTCTGAGCCGCAAGTGGGTCGTCCGCCTTTATCTGCGTGCACTATGCCACGTTCCCGCACCCGAGCCGCCCGGATCCTTGACAGGTCCCTAGCCATCACCTTTGGAAAGCTCTCTATCTTAGTGAAAAGCGCCTGCTCAATAGCTTCATGTGAGCCATACGTCTCTTCAAGCCTTTCCCATGCCATCTTCAGTCCATGTAGTGGATTTCTAATATGTACTGATTTGATTCTTTTTATCTGCTCTGAAGAGTTTTTGCCTGAATACTTGATCAACAGGTTGAGCTCTTCTCCAGTGGATAGATCTAAGCCAGCTATTGCGCCTGTAAAGGACCCTTTCCAAGCCCAGTAATTCAAAGCTGCTGCGTGCTAGATATTTCGCCAGATCGCTATAGGTTTGCGTTTTTTCACCACCTCGATTAAGCACTTAATCGGCAGGTGAGCGGGCGGGAAGAGAAAACTGAGGTCTATTGATAGAAATATCATGTTCTGGTGACCCATCTTGCTGTAAATCAGCCCGATGATGGGAAGTTAATGAACAAAACCTTCTCATTTTGGTAGGCAGGCCATCTGCGTTTATGCTGGCTTGCTCTTCTACATTAACACATTGCTGCACGTCTTCTTTCATTACTGGGCTAGAAGCTTTGCTGCGGACTTCATAACCCATTTCCAATAAGCTGGCCACTAATGTGTTTGCTTCTGCTATGGCAGCATCTCTCTCCTTCTCTTCATTAAGTGCTTCAAGAGTAGCTTGTAAATGAGCCTGCTCAACTTTGATTGCTCTCTCTTTTGCTGCATATGCAGCTCTGGCTTGAGCCGCTTCAGCTTTTGCTCGCACTAACGTGATAACTGTACTGGCTTTAGAACTCAAAGATAGCCGGGATTCCCGTGAACTGATCGAACGCATATCTTCCCAACCACCAGATTTGCCTTCAGCCATTTCTAAGATGGTGTCAGCGTTATCTTAAGAGGAAGAGTTAAGCAGATGAAAGACTCTCTGCTTGTCTTTATGATTTCTACTTATCTGAGATTGGGTAGCTCCACTTGTAGTATTTACCTTCTTTCTTGCTGTCGTAATGCCTTCTTTTCACTGTTCTGGTCTCACTAGACGGGCATGGCTAGCTATCCAGACAGCTAAACACCGTCGCAGAAAACTCCACCAGACACACCAGATCTTGACAAAATTGACTGAAGCAAGTGTGAAACTGAAATGATACAATTAACACAATCGACATTATCAAATGCTAAATTACGAGTAACAAGTAAGCTTTAACATGTAACAATGGTAATGAAATCAAATACTTACAGAAGTTGCTTTAACAGACAGAAATAACTTAAATGGAACTGAGTGCAGATATCGCTGTCCGTCCGTAGCTAACTCTAATACAGCAATCCACTTCCTGTCTACCAGCATACATGCTATAATAAGATGGCCCACAAGTTGGTGCCATCACACTAAATATCATTGAGTTGAAACAGCATGGCATATTCTCAACGAAACGCAACAGCTGCTGTGAGGCCGACTAAGGAACCAACGCATCTGGTAGAAAATCACCAGGTACCCGCAAGGGCTGTCCATAAACCAACTCAGTGGAGGAAGTCTGCAGGTCAGCCTTCGGAGTGGTCCGCAAACCCAGCAAAACCCATGACAACCTGTCAGACCAAGAAGCACCCTGAAGAGATGCATGAAGGGCAGCCTTCAGAGAGCAGTGAAAGCACTCACACAACCCATTAGCTTGCGGGTGATAAGTGGTGGTGTGGTGTAGAGTGATCCCTAGCTCATGGGCAATTGCACCCCACAATTCAGATGTGAACTGTGGTCCGTGATCAGATGACTGGTGGGCAGGCACACCAAAACGTGAGACCCAGTAGCCGATGAAAGCCCAATCCACATCTGCTCTCACCGTGGAGGCTAATGGCACCACCTCCGGCCAGTGGGTTGTTCAATCAATGATCGTCAAAAGGTGTGTGTAACCATGGGATGGTGGCAACGGACTAACCAAATCCACATGTACATGATCAAATCGACGTACTGTGACAGTAAAATACGCCAGGGGAGCCTAGGTGTGCAGCGGGATCTTGCACTCACAAGCAAGGCAAGAAGCGGCCCAGTCACGTATGTCCTTTTTCAGTCCACGCCAAACAAACTTGGCTGAAAGCAGCTTTTGTGATGCCTTGCGTCCGGGATGGGAAAGGCTATGGACAGCATCGAACACCCAACGCCGCCAGCCATGCGGCACATCGGGCCATGTGGTTCCTGTTGAGACATCACAAAGCAGTGAGGCGTCACCGAAGGGCAAATCCTGGAGCTACAGACCAGTGTCAGCAGACCGCAACCCCTGAATCTCACTGTCAGCTGCCTGGTCCACTGCCATTAGTGCATAATCCACACCAAGATGGACAGAACCAACCACTGAACGCGAACCTCAGTGTTTACCAGCAACATGATAATGTCTGAAAAAGGCCAGCGGCTGCCATTCCCCATTAACCCTCTGCGGTCTAGGGGTAAGGAACACACTTTCACTGACTGGGGCATGATCACACATTTCTTCAAATATCATAAACTTAATTCATGGCAAATAAATTATTTCTTATATATTTGTTTTGCCATTACACTCATCTTTATTTTAATGTATATTGTAAATATGTCAGATTTTTGTTAAGTGTGTAATTTGACATCAAAGTATAGACATTGCAAAATCAGTTTGGAACACTTGCAGAAACATATTAAAAGTACAGTAGTTGCAACATTCAGTTGGATAAATAAATAAGAAAATGCTAACTCATGCCACTATTTCTGGCTCCTTTCATTGAATATGTATCAACTTTCATGTGTATGAATGAACCTTTGACACCTGGTCACGTCCCCGTGGATCTGGTTGCCGTCGAGATACCAAAAAAAAAAAGTCAAACAAGCCTTCAGAATAAGAGCACATCTGCCCTGAGAATTCTGATTGCTAAGAACCCGCTACAACCCGTTATTAAAAACAGGGCTTGTGAAAACTGCATCTGCAGTCTGCTGATTACAGAGTGGAGAGAGTCACAGGCTGCCTCCACGTTCGCCGAGGGGGGGGACATATGCCATTATCACGATAACATGCGAGAATTCTCTGGAGAGATAGTATGGTCGCATGTTAACGGCTAACAGCTCAATGTCTCTAATGTATAGTTGTTCTTTCACAGTGATGTGTCCAGGGTTACACCATCTGTCGTTCACAAACACTGCCAGTCCCCCTCCTTTCCTCTTACCGCACTCCTTTGTCCTGTCCGCCCGCAGCAGCTGGAATCTGGGCAGTGCCACGTTCCTGTCCGGAGTTAGCATTGTTAGCCAGGTCTCCATTAGCATCATGATGCTACACTGCCAGAATTCAGTCTGGTACCAGATTAGCACCGCTAGCTCATCCATCTTATTGGGGAGAGGTCTCACATTCCCCATTGTGATGGAAGGGAGATATGGTCTGTATCGTCCCCTTCTTGGGCAATGAGGCTCCCTCCCGGCTTGACGACCCCATCTCTTCCTTCTCAGCTCGCTGCGGATATCGGGTCTGTCTGCCGGTAGCACCGCTGTGGGGCGCCGCGCTAATACCTCCTCTCGAGTGTAAACAAAGGAGCCACGTGCCAGGTCACCAAACAGGGGTGAAAAAAGTGGAAAAAAAAAACAAACAATGGCCGAAACTAGCATGAAACGGTAGTCGACAATACATGAATGAGTTAATAACTTTAAAACTAGACAAGACAGGCACATCTAATAAAGTGTGCTTTAATCAGTGGACAACAGGGAAAAATGAACACCCCTTGGGTTTTCAGCATAACTTTCTCTGTAACAGTTATTAATTAATACATTGTATGCATATTATATGCCATTGCTCCATTTCATACATATTAACAGAGAGAGCCCCTCACGATTCGCGCGCCAATGTCGTACGGATTGTCCAAGTACACCGACATTGTCTTCGGAGAAATTGTAGTGGGAGGGGTGGTGCTCATATAGGGCTGGCTTACGCAGAAACCTCGACTTAACCAAGAACAAAAACTGCTTGGAGCAGTTTTGAGACTTAGCGTAAATTGCCATAGCAACATGTCTCGACTAAAACCTACCCACCTTTCGTAGTACGGGTTAATCGCGAAGTTACACCACACGTCATCAAGTTACTCGCAAAGTTACCCCAATAAGCCAGTTACCCCGCTTCGTAGTACAGGCCCCTGGTTCATTAACACGATTAAAATATCATAATGCATTACTATTTTAAAATTAATTGTATACGTTAACACATCATTTTTGACAGAAGTTTTTTGGACAGAAATACAATGTTCCTTTACACAAGTTTATTTAATGGTGGGTATGGCTTGATTTTAAGTAATACGGAGAAAAGAACAGTTTTTTATATGCATGTATTGTTTGCTATCCAAGTAGAATAATATTGTGAGAACCTGGAAAAACAAAACTGCTATAATATAGCTTGTAACAAAAAAACAATTAAACATTATACAATGGCAGACCCAACAGTATCTTTGAGGTGTATATAGCTATACAGTCACACACAGACACATGTCTGGGAATTATGGCAGTCTGTTTGTTAACTAATCCAAATAATAAGTTTGTCCCATGTTTTCCTTTATCCAGTCAGACTTCATCTTGTAGCTGAATACACTACATGAGTGTCCAGGTCCTTCTGTCTTCCCATAGTCTTCATCTTATGACGAGTAAAATCCAACGCTGCATAGTTCGCCAAATGTGGGTCTTGGTTCTATCAGCGGAATATAATATAAAATTATAATCTGTTTCTGATTTACTCTTTGTAATATTATATTGTTTTATAATGGCTTTCCTGTTGTGGGTGTTCTTTACATATTCCAGCTCCATTCTAATTTTGAGAGATAAATAAGTGACTCAAAGCTAAGCTGTCTGTAATATATGAATGTGAATATGGGTGCTTGTGGGTATATACTGTATGTGTGTAACAGGTTTATGAACTGTGTATTGAACAGCTGATTAATTATTTAATGAAGTGATTGGTAACTGAAAATCGAGTGACAGAGAATAAGAATTACCAAGTCACATATCAGTATTTAAAGCAAATTTAAAAAAAACTAAAGATCATTGTGGTTCACTGAATGGCTTAAGCTAAAGCAGCTAAATGAAAATTCACAACATTTTTTAAATTGAATGTATATAATCAATAAGAGTTCCTGGAGTGCTGGCTATACCCCACCCTTGTGCCGTATGCCCTCTGAACTAAAAAAGTGTGATGCCACTAAACACATAATGAACCATTTACAATCAATATCCTAAGATTATTGTCATGGGTGTAGCCATCAATTTTTGTCCATAATCCAAACTTGAAAATTCTTTCTGTTAAGATAAAAAATATTTACCTGTTCATCCTGAATTTGCTGAATAGAATTTCCTGAATATGAAATAACAATGAAAAATAACGTAAATAAACTATTCTTTAAGCATTCTGTGAATCGTTTCGTGAATAAAATGGATTCTGTTTAAACATGACATAAGAAAGAAAGACTTGAAAGGTACTTGAAAAACAGATCCAGTGAATGTGGTTATTTTGAAGAGTGTATTTGTTGTCCTGCCTTGATACTGTAGCAATATACTGTAATTTTATTCTAGTGAAACTTTGAGATTAACTGGTTAAAACTAACGATACCAGGATTAACTAAAGTAGAAATTTACAACAGCTATTGCAACATCAGCTATTGTGAGGTATTATTGGAGTAAATATTTTTCCAGTGATATGGCAATATATAAACCCATTACTATGTGAGACCGTGGATTCAGAAGAGCTTGAGACCAGATAACAGATTGAGGAACATTCAACCATCTTGAAATAAATATATGAATATCTGAAAAACAAGGCCATTTTCCGTATAACACAATTTTTAATCCAACTTCAGTTATTCTTGTTTCTTTTTGATTATTTCTCTTAGGATCCTATTTCTCTTTGAAGAAAGCTGTTCTCTTCGAGTCTTTTATTTTGATTTGCAGAAGGATAAGAATGTCTGCTCTACTATACAGACACTTTCTGGGTTACAATGGTCCGTGTAATGATATTTTGACTTTACGATGGGTATGATTGTTCAATAAATTACATGACATACATATCTTGCCCAGCTGTAGGCTAATGTAGGTGTTCTAAGCATGTTTAAGCTGGGCTAGGCTAGTCTATGATGTTTGTTAGGTTATAGGTGTACTATATTAAAATGCATTTTCACCTTAATATATTTTTGCCGTATGATACGTTTATTGGAATGTAACCCTATCGCAACCTGGGGAGCATCTGTACTTTTCATCCTCCTGTGGCCCTCAAATAAAATGTGGTTTTCAATGCCATTATTCTGTTGATTATGCTCTATATAAAATATATATGAAAGAAATATGCCATACCTTTACTGTCTTTGTTCCTGTCCTGCAGTCTCCCTCTTACTACAAGGATGACGATTACTAGCAGTTGGATAATGGCCACAATCCCCACAATGACAAGGACAGGAAACAAGCTGGTTTCTTTTCCTACATTATCTGTCAGAAAAAAACACCAATAAAGTGGTTTATCTCTTTCAGGTTTTTTAAATATGATCACTTGGATAAAAACTATTATTCATTTCATCGTATGAAAACTTTGATTTTGTTGTATTTTTTCCCAGATAGGAAAAGAGAGAAAAAACCGACTTGGCAGAGTGGTAACAATAAAATGACATTTTATGCTTTTCATTATCGTTTCTGTCTAAACTGTGATGGTGTGGAAATAATTTTTCATTACCTCAGGAAATAAGTAACAGTAAATAAATTATGTTTGTTAGCATTCAGTAGCATCTTAACTTTATGTATTTTCATATGCACTGAAATTACTTGAATATTTTATTCACAGATGACCAACAGGTTTATGTTATAATTAAACTGTAATTTACATTACCATATTTTGGAAGTTCTCTATGAAGGTCATCCTCCTCTGGGATGTTTCCTTTAAACACAAGTTAGCAAAATAAGAACATTTACTTGAATGATTCTGAATTAATAACGAAATTAATGTGTCAATATAGCCACTAAATATGTTTTCTTATATTTAATGGAATAATAAAATTATCTTCATAAAATATAATTTTCCATTCAGCTAAAAAAGTATTGTTAGCATGCATAAAAAATACTTCATAAACATAAAACATTTGTACAGTTAACAAAGAAACAGATAATTACATAGATTATTATTATTAAAAAATGTTTTTTTTTTTTGTTTTTTTTAGAAAATAAGAAAATTAAGTTTGGCTTAATGCACCCCAAGCTGTGAAATATATATTTTTAAAAGAATAATCAGTCAATGCGCAGTGGAGGGCAATTGGCTCCATGGAGTGTTTCTAAAAACATAAAATGCGCAGCTTTGAGTGCATTAACTTGCTTATATCACAGATACCACTCATTTTGTACCTAAAGACAGCAATTTCATGTTTACAAGCCAAAAACACATTTATTAGTAGAGCTACTTTCTTCCACCAGTGATTAAACATTTTGCTTATATGAGACCCGAGCCGCCATCATTAACTCGTGAACTGTCTGTTGCTACGTCCAATGGCCGGTCAATAAGTAAAAACATGGAATCCAAATGTGTAGTTTATATACTCTAAGCCACTGATCATCAACTGGCGGCCCGCGGGCCGAATCCGGCCCGCTGAGCTGTTCAATCTGGCCCACGACTGGATTCCAAAATTGTGAGGATCAAAAAGAAAATAGTGGTTCACACTATTAAAGCAATTAAAAATAACAACAACTGAGTCTCTTGTCAGAATAACCACCATTTATGACTATATTTAGGCTACACTCCGAAATGAGGACAGACTCAGACAGACTATGCGGCGTTAAGCATTTATTGTTGATTTTCTTCTTGGGGGTCCGGCCCCCAAGGAGACTGTCTGGTAAAACTCTGGCCCTCTGACAAATATAGTTGATGACCCCTGCTCTAAGCCATGAATTACACGTTTTTAGTTGCATGGCTATGGAGGCCAAGGAATGTAAATAAATACTGAGACATTAATTTATTAAGCTTTATTTACCTATTGGTATTCAGTTGCATTATGGGTAAAACTCAAATAATGTATTATTTATCAATTATTAAAACCAGACGTGTACCCTCTGATTTAGGCAGGTTACAAATGACTGTAAAGTATCACTGGCTACAAGTGCATTACATTGGTAAACCATTTTGGTATGAAATCACTGACCATAGCTCTTGGTCCTCAGCCTGAAGCACAGTTGTTGTAAAAGTGATTTGTAGCAATTTTATTTTTATAGTTTCTGTTATTTTTAAATTGTTCTACATCTGAAACTTAAAGTGATGTTACTTAGAATTAAAGATTATTATTGTACATTGAGTAACTACTGTGATTAACCTGGCTGGCACTACTTGTCCTATCATATAAAATTAATCAACATCCTTCTGACCAAACAGATTTTTTCTAATATCGTTTAAAAACTCCTAATCAAAAAATCATAATTTTATAATTCTTAATGTAACTATGATAATATTATAGTACACATAAATTTATGTTGATACTTTTCACCATTGTACAAGCACATAGGAATTCTTTTTACATTTTCACATATCCCTTCTTGCTCTCCAATGAGACACACAAATTCAGGACAGATAAAAGCTTTGGGTTAAAATGCAGAGTCAAGCAAGACACAAAAAAACTTTCCACACACACACAGATAGAAATAAGAGGCAAACTCACAACTATGGAAGCAAGAGGCTGCGATGTAACCAAGCTTGGCATCATCTTATTTAACAGATGTTTCTAATACATTTAAAAAAAATATTTTGGAACCCACCTCTGATATGTAGGAAAGTTGCATTGACAAAAATCATCGATGTCTCCACCCACATCCCGCAAAAATACAGCCCTGTGTCATATAAATCCACTGCAGTAATTCTGAGGGAGATGTTGTTTTTGGTCACAGTCATTTTGGTATGTTCAGCTGTTGCCCCATTGTAATATAAAACATTCCCTGAAGTGCTATACGTTGACAAGATACACAGTGGTACTGATCGATTGGCTTGACGGAACCAGGCCACGAATCCTTCGTTTTTCATAATGTTGGTGCACAGTAGCGTCACATTTTCACCCCGGGGCATGTTCACGGAGTCAGGGTACACTAGAAGGACTCCAGGAATCAATCCTGAAACTTGTAAAAGAGTCCATATCACTATGATTAACAGAGGACATTGTTGCACACAAATGAAAATAAACACCAGTCACATCTCACTTAAAACAGCCATGGCTATTACACTTATTCTGAGAACTTATTGATATCACTACACCATAAAATCAATGTCATTACCTCTCTTGTCACTCATTTCCTCTAAATTAGTTTATCGAGAGACGCACATATGATTTAAAGGGGTAATGAAAATGATTTCAGTTTCGATATCTGTGTAGTATAGAAGTCAAAAACTGATAACTGTCTTATTGATCTTATTAGCAGAATCTCATCTTTATTTTGCAATAAGTTTTTATTACCGATAATCCTGATTCTATACATTTTTTACTTTAAAAAAAAGTAAAAGTGACTGTTCAGCATTATTGTTATTGCATTATCTATTCATTAGGATGGTACTGTACAGTATATATTGTAGTTTAAGGAAATTTAAGAAGCAAATGATAAACATATATAGTAAACATGCATACTTATCGCAGCAAACAGCAAAATCTTTGTCCAGTTCTTTTCCAATTTGAGCATGGCTTCAATGTGGGTGTCACTGATGTAACACTGAACAGGTCATATCTGAAATCTGAACTCAGTGTCTGTAATGCTTCAATTTTGACAAGTCCACGCCCCTCACACATGCCCAGTTTTTGCATACAATGTAAAAAAAAGTAATGTGAGGGACAGCGAGGTGTAGGTTAATGTAAAAGCCCCATTATTCCATATGAAATGCAAACCTGTACAAATTTTTCTTTCTTTCAGTAGTAACAGCAAGTTCAGCCATGTAGAGAAAAGAAACAGAAAAACAGAAAAAAGGTGTGTATTTTATTTATAGTAATGTGTGTCAGTCATTAACAGCCCACTGCCAGCGATGACCAGCAGCAACACAGACAGGGAAGTTATATCACTCACACTTGGGGCAGACACTAATGGAAACACATGCATTCTATGGTAAACATTACACGGTTACAGTACGTATTATTCACAACATTAGTACAGAAACACACACATAAAATTACATATTGTACATACACATGGCGCAAAGAATGTACTTAGTAATTAGTCCTTCTAATAGGTGCTGCGGTGTCATGATATATCTGTATATACACTGATCAGCCATAAAATTAAAACCCGCTGGCTAATATTGTGTAGGTCCCCATTTTGAAACCATGAACTCCTCAAGACCTCTGAAGGTGTGCTGTGGTATCTGGCATGAAGATATTAGCAGCAGATCCTTTACGTCCTATAATTTGTGAGGTGGGGCTTCCATGGATCGGAGCTGTTTGTCCAGTACATCCCACAGATGCTCAAATGGGATTGAGACTGCAGGTCAAGTCAACACTTTAAACTCTATTTTCAAGTTCCTCAAACCATCCGTGAACAATTCTTGCTTAGTGGCAGGGCACATTATCCTGCTGAAAGAGGCCACTGCCATTGGGGAATACCATTGTTATTGACCTGCAACAATGTATAAGTAGGTGATACTGTATATGTCAATGTAACATCCACATGATTGCCAGGACCCAAGGTTGCCCATCAGAACATAGTTTAGAGCATCACACTACCTCTGCTGGCTTGCCTTCTCCTTATATTGCATCCTTTTGCCATTTCCTCCCAAGGTAAATTATGTACAAGTGCCCAGTTGTCCACATGAAGTAACATTAAGAAAATATGACTCATCAGAACAAGTCACCTTCTTCCAGTGCCCCATGGTTAAGTGCTGATGATCACATACCCATTGTCGGCACTTTGGGTGGTGGATAGGGGTCAGCATGGGTACTCTGACTGGTCTGCAGCTATGCAGCTCCATACGCAGCAAGCTGTAGAACACAGACACCTTTCTATCATGGGCAGCATTAACTTTTCATCAGTTTGTGCTACAGTAGCTGTCCTGTGGGATTGGACCCACACGCATCAATGAGCCTTGGGTGCCCATGATCCCTTCGTCAGTTCAGCTTCAGCAGGAGGCCTTCCTTGGACCACTTTTGTAGGTACTGTAGGAATTATTAGCTCAGGTAATTTTTAATATCTCCACCAATGTTTGAAATTAATTAAAGTTTAATTAATTATTATTTATTGCTGATTATTAACCAATCGTTATGCCGAATGGTCGGCTCCTCCAAACTCAATTGCGGTATCCCTGTGAGTCTGTTAATGTGAGACTTAAATGGGATTCACTAATTACCAGTATCGCTTAGTAACCTGGGTTAGAAGGCTCATCCAGCGAGCTGCATCACCAGGTAATGTAAACGATTGGTAGCGAAGCTCCCCTCACGGCCGATGAGAGAGAGTCTCGCGATGTTTCAGGCGAGTTTGAGGTTCAGAGCGTGTAGCAAGATCGCACAAAGGCAGGAACTTATTGTGGAACACTCAATGACGGAGGCTAAAGTTGTGTAAAAGACATGCACAAAAACACTACAACTAACATAAGACAGACATTACACCTAACACAAACAACAAACACGAAATAACGGAATAAAACAAACGATGTAATTATGAAAATGCAATGACCGGATTTAAATGAGTAACCTTAAATGGGAAATACTGTTCTGCAAAGCAAGCACAGTTTGTGGAAACACGACCCTAAAGTCTTATAGCAGGTTAACAGAACAGCTTAAGTTGTTAGAATGAAAGGAAGTTGGTTTACTTGGTTGAAGAGTGGGGGGGGGGGGGGGGGGTCTTGGCAGTTGATGGCTGAGCTGATGGCACTCAGGAAGGCGCGGCGTTTGGAGCAGTGGAGTGGAGCCCCTTTGGATTCTCTCTCCTGGTGAAGCTTTGTCTTGGGTGCTGTTCTCTGTTCAGCTGGGCCTTCACCAGAGGGATTCTTGTGGGCTTCTGTTCTCCCGGGCTGATGTTCTCCTTTGGGCTGATGTTTGTTCTCTGCGCTGCCTTTGTTCTGAGGTCCAGGTTTTTATGGTCTAAAGTTCATGAATAGGGATGACCAGGAATTCGACTCCTGGCCCAATGGCTGGCCATCCATTTGGCGGGCTTTCGGAAGGGGGTCTGTATCAGTCCTTTTGGGATTTATGGCCCGACTGATTCTCCCTTTACTGATGATTTTCATTAAGCTGATATAACCTTTGATACATCCACTTTTATGGTAATCACTGACCAGATTTGGAACCAGGGGTGATTAACAATCAGTTTGACACCAAACATGCCATACCAGCTTCACAGGTACATACCTCATATCATCTGCATTAATTGATTAAACAATTAATTATTTTATCTATGTGACTCATTCACATCAGTATGGGATACAGGTGTTTTGGGTTGCACCTCAACAGATGTTACACTTTGTGCAGATATTACATCAAATATTCATATTACAAACAGCACATCTTATCCATAGATAGGCGTGGCCGTTAGTTTGTGGTAATATCAATATAAGTTGCACATCTGGAAACAACATATTTTGTTTAGTGTGGCTTATGCCAATTTATCTTCTCCAGAATGGATAAGACACACCTTAATTCAGTTCTTTTAACATAGCAGGTTAGAACAAAGAAACTTGGTGACGGTCCACCAAGATCAGACAAGGACCACAAAGGAATGTTGGAAGAGAAGGGGGGGGTTTAACAAAGAAGACTCTCTAAAAGTTAGGACACATTGGTTGCACTAATTTTCCAGATTCTTCTGGTATACCATGAGAACATATATACAATAATAGCTATACCTATCTATTTATTTAAATTTATATGTGTTCAAGTGCAAAGGGGTAAAATAGGTGATACTCCGTGAACATGGTTATAAGGGTGGCACACAAAACACTAAGATTGTCTAAGGACACATACAAACATAACCTATCTGCAGGGACGGATTACGGACCGGGCCAGCGGGGCCGCTGCCCAGGGGCCCTTGGGGTGCAGGGGGCCCGTGGGGCCCCTAGCCCAAAACAATTTGCAACGCTTATCAACAATGTATTTTTTCTACATGTATGTTTTTCTATTTTAGAGGGCCTACATTCTTTGATCCTCTGCCTACAAGGGCCCCTGACCCTATAGGGCCTCTGATGGAAACATGGAGGGAGGGCTTTTGGCTGCCAAGTGCCCTTGAATTGTGGTGGTTGAATTGTGGCCCTCGCGAACGTTTTGCCCAGGGGCTCACACAACCCATAATCCGTCCCTGCCTATCTGTATATTGAGACTAGTAGTCATGAGTAAATCAATATACAGGGTATACAAAAGCCAAACTTAAATGAAACTTCCTTTAGGGTGTTCGTCTGTTGGGTGAGTGATATGTGAGGCAGAATGTATGGGGAGGGGGTTGTGTGCCAATGGTTATCAGCAGATACTGTGTACATATGTGTGAGTGTTTAAATAGTGTGTTGTCTTGTTGTTTGTTTTCCTGGTCAATCACAATTTCGACCAGGGTACAGGGGCTCAGTAGAGCCAAACTGCACACAAGGTCTGGAGAATATTTTGCACACACAGTTCTGTCCTAAGGTGATGCAGTTCAAATGGGGTTTGAGAATAATGAAATAATACACACAAACTTGTGTTTTTAAATGCATGATGTATTACTTATTATCAGGGACAGAGAAGTGTTTATAATTGTGTGAAGAAAACTTTGTTATATTTAATAGACTCATGAATTCCTATTAATTAGCATTTTATCAAGACTTATTCCTAAGATCTTCATTGGAGTGTATTTTTTCATGGTGATCTTAAATCATTTTGTAACTGATGACTTGTCTATTTCCAGGTCATGGAGCAAAATGCTTAGACATTTTAGCCATTAATACTCATGTACACATTTACATATTTGTCCACACACGTACAAATCTCAGTTCGCTTGCAAATCTCACCACGTATATGAATCAGATTATGCACACGGATTCTGAATACACAGAAACTATTCTGAATTTACAGATTCCTGTAAACATTTAAAAATCTCAGTACGCATTTATAAATTCTTTTACAAATTTACAAATGATTACACACAAGGATTGAGGTACAGTCACACAACTCTCCATACACATTTACACATAATTTTGCCACAATAATAGCCCCATACTAACCAGGCAGATATGCTTGCTCATCAAATCAAACTTTGTATATCTCCCTCGTGGTACAGACAGGCATAACAAGTGGTTTCCATGCAACTGGTTTATTTGGCTTTTCCAATTCCACTGTGAAAACTAAACATAAAGCATCTTCAAAGAAAAATGTAACATAAAACAATAGCATGCACAAAAAGCAGAATAACATTTTGCTAAAGTGAAATACAGACAGACAAAAATAAAATCCCTTATTGGCTGCATGCTATAAAGAGAATTTGTCCTTTTATGTTCTTTTAACTAACTTGCATTTCCTTTAGTCTGTGGGACTGACAGAAGTCCTATAATGATGTCCATATTTGCGGCATGCTTTTCAACATTGGCGTGGAGTCCTTTCTCTCGCTAAAGCAGCCTGACAGGAATTGTGTGCAAGTTTTATTAAGTCAGCACAAAAACAGTGTAATTACTTATACAAATAAAATAATGTATACTTAAATAAATGCAACTTAAATAAATTCTCCTTTATATAAAATAAGTCTGAGGAAAGGTAAACAAATTATGTAAATGTCCCACATAATATAATGGCCAGTTACACAGAGTCCATTGCTGCAGTTGAAGAAATATTCCTTGGTGGAAAGACTACAGGAGTAGATTAAATCTATCCTAAAATGTTACAGTAGGTGTCCTGCTTCCAGCCTCATCTGACCAGGACCTAGCTCATGTACTTGAGTGATCTAATGCTGAATATGAAGCAGCAGAGTGGATTTCTCCTTTCAGGTTGGGGTAGAGAGCCTTAAGCAAATCAAAAGTTTGGAGTGAGATTAGGAGCAAAATGTATGTCTTAAAATCTGCTTGAGAGAGCAATAGAGAGCCCTGCCTACTACATTCAAAGGATCTTGCTCTTTCACTTGCACCTTTTCTGTGCTCCAGCTGTGGGTACATCTATGTAATAACATGCTTGCAGCGGGATCATTTTGAATGTATTATTTTACTGTTTCTGATTGGCTATTAGCTGGCTATTAACTCGGGACAGATATGAACTCAGCAGAAAACTCCACTCTGTATCGTCCAATAATTCTATATAACGGGACACCTTGGTGGATGTTATCCCTTTTACCTCTCAGCATGAGAAACACAAGGTGTGGTGTGTGAGCATCTGAAGTGGTTGAAATGCATGTGTTTAACAGTCAATACATGAGACTTGAGAGCCCTGGTCATAAGACATGGCCAGCCATCATTTAATTGATACAGTCCGCAATAACGATTGTTTATTATGCTATACAAAATATTATAAATATCTGTGTTTGTGCTTTTGTTTGTGAGCAGGTACATATACACACAGAAAATAACCCCTAGGTAGGAAGTGACTGCCAGAAAGCCATTGATGGGTGGCAATCTTAAAAAAAAAAAAAAGGAATATGCAGTGCTTCCTTCAAGTGAGAGAAAAACATGACTGTGACTATCACAGCTGCAACTCAATGCTGTGAATTAGTTGTGGTTAAAACTGAAAATGTTAAAGGGGACATAATCATTTACGTTACATCAAAGATGACATGCCCTGCAATGGATTTACATCAAAATACTGTTTGAGGGCTAACCCAACCCCTCCTGTGAGAAACAACACTTCTCCTTATTAGGTAAAACACTAACAAGTGAATCTGAATTGAATGGTGACGGGTGCAGCGTGTCACTTCCTGTCCAGGGAGTGTGAGGAAGCAGCAGTTCAGTGTTCAATCTAAACAGCTCAAGGGAACTGTACCCTTCACTAAGGCCTGTTATACTGCTGCCTGTTTTTTTCATTGTTTTATTGTGTAGCATTAGGGTTACTAATTTTTCATTTACACTTACAGTACCAGCTGAATGTAGTACTATGCATTCTTAAAGACTTCACATTTAAATTACTTAAATTTAATTGAAATGTTCTCAGGAATTAGTAGAGGTGAGCCGTTATTAGCTTCAAATTTAAATTCTTTTGTCAGTGAAGGCAGAATACAACATATTTAATATTCTGACTCAAAAATATCAGCAGACATGGGTCATGACACTGTCCTCATTATTCAAAAGTTTTTTTCTCTGGGCGCAGAACTGGGAGGGGTACTTCCAGTGCATTTTACACTTTTGGTTTTGGTAAGTTTCAGTAAGCTTTTTTTGGAGATCGAACATTGATCTTTGGTTTTTGTGTGGAAAAATGGCTAGGAAGTCATTCCGTATCGCGGAATCTCAGGAGACGACTTTGACTTTAGACAGATTACTTTAGAGAATGATTAGAAGAAAGTGATGGAGGTGGACACTTTTGTACACACAGAGGATGTTTCCAATTCTTATGCGTTATGTTTTTTTTCCCTTTGTTTTTTAAAAATATATATTTTTATAATTCTGTATTCCACAACATTATAATGATCATTCCCATTATTAAGGGCTGTATTACAGCACATCATAGTATACTCTATTAAACTAGAAGTGCATTTTCCTATTATAACTTTCTTTGTTCTGGATAGTTTTGGGTAGATCAGGCACAAATTGGGTAAATAAAATATAGATTTTCTTTGAAATTGGTGAAAATGATTGTTATGACTTGGTAATGTATTTAGAAAAACAAGCTTATCCCCTGAAGTACTGCCAGTCACATCATAGCCCTTCAGGGTAGGGTTTGGACAGATCTGTCACCTTTCCTCAATAAAACCTGTTATGCTCAATGAAATCATGCCAAATTGAGTGCACATGTAGAAAACAAGTTTGAGAACCACATATTTAAAATTGACTGAATCCTCCAAGTAGTTTTTGAGATATTCACAAAATACCCAAATACAAAAATGTGTATTTGTATTTATTCAACTTTTAAATTTTTTTTGCCTATCCATAAATTATACAGAAGTTGCCTATGAATTTCAATCATGCAGGTTACCGCAATTAATGGTAAGTGGTCAGCTTTGATTTTAGGTATTAGACATGTCACTGACAATTATATCTGAAGTTATAAAGTAATATAAAGTAACCATTCCAAAGAGGAAAAAAAAAACAAAAAAAACACCCCAATTCAACATGGACCTGTCAGGCTATATAGGGTTAATGTTCAAAACACTTTAGACAAAATTAATGTGCAAATAAGAATCAAAAGTATGACATACATACTGCTTTCTTTGCAGCAGTGCAAGAAAAAGAGGTCAACCAAATGTCAATCTTTATGCATCTTTATGGTTACTGAATTTTAAAGGACAACACCAATATGAACCAAGAAAAAACATGCATTATGTACTATATATTAAGATTATAGGTTACATAAATGAAGAATTTTTAGAAGAAAACAAATGACATTCTGAGTGTTGTTGGTTGGTTAAGCCTGAAGAGTGCTGTTTACAAATGTGGTCAGTAATTTTCCATTGCCAGCATCACCTCTGCTCTGTATAGAAAGAATGACACGCAGAGGAAATGGTGTTTGTGCCTGAGTGTGAAAACCACACGGCCAGTATGTCGATAAATGCCAAATGTTCTATGTAACTTCTACAGTATGTAACTTTATATCCTTGAATACATGAAATAGTTTGTAATTATATCTTTGTGGAAACTCTCCATTCATTCCTATGGGGAAAACTCACAGCCCTATCCTTAACAAGTAGCCAAACAAAATACAAGACATTTGGCATTTTTACTTTGATTGCATTCACAGATCTTTGTGGGGACCTAAAAATGGTCAAAATAACAGGTTTTTATTACATTGTGGGGGACATTTGGTCCCCACAGTGAAATATAAACCTAATCCACACACAAACACACACACACATTTGTATTCCTGTCTTGATGGGGACCTTCTGTTCATTTCTATGGGAAAAACTCTAATATTAAGAATGACATGACTTAACCCCTAAGTCATAAATAACCAAACATAATACAAAACCTTTGACATTTTTTGTTTTGTAATTGGAGTCACATATTTTTTTTTATAATTGAGTTTCCCTTTTGGGGGACTGAAAAGATGGTCTCCACAATGTCAAAATAACTGGTTTGTATCACATTGTGGGGACATTTGGCCCTCACAATGTAATACACACATACAGTAAGCCACATGCACACAGCAGTATTTCTTTCACTTTAGGAAGCCTCTCCCTCAAGGTATTGTTGCCTGAGATGGTGGTGAGATGCTTCCAACACATCAAAATTAAAGGCAAAAAAAACAAAAAATATTTCTGGTAATATTTGTTCAAAACTTGCTAGAGAGCTGAGCAGATTATAGTCTTTCTTTTTAAGCAGCTAGTTTCCAAGATTCTGCCAGGTCAGTTTGTTGTCCTTCTTTTCATATAGTGAGACTACTCTGTGGTTTTTGCTTGTTTGCAAGCTAACAAACGGTGGAAAGTTGGCCAGTTTCCAAATCATTATTTAGAACAGAGGTCAAGTGCAGCCACAAGCCTGCAGTTCTCAAACCAACTTCCTCATGCACATATAAAAGCATGAGTGCATGTGCTGCGTGATAAAATTTAAAATTTAAACCCAGCCCAATGTCTTCAAATTTACCATTGAAGACATTAAGCATAACATCAGTCCTTTTTTTATTCAGTTGAATATTTAGCATATTACAGTTTTTTTCAATCACTAACAAGCGCTTACCCATACTTCAGATACTTTTTCTAAACTCTTAACACAGACTCACACCTACAAAACACAATTGGCCAAATGGATAATTTTCTTCTCAAAAATACATTTTGTTAAATATATACTAACTCTTCATTTAAAAATAGAACACATCTTTCTCTGCACACACTAACTTTACAAAAACACTATAAATCTGACTCAAAATGAAATTATTCTGTCAAAGAATAACACTTGTTTTCACTTCACAAGGTACATGCAGTCAATCAAAGTACACCAGGTTTCAAAATACTGGCTATTATTGACATTACAAAAACTGCATAGACTTTTATGTTTCAGTTTTACAGGTATTTGCATGCAAAACATGCAATCCACCATTTTGACACCAGAAATGTCTTGGTTGGTAACTGTATGTCCACATGTACAGTAATGTTCACATTCAAAAGCATTCCAGTAAAAAGCAAACAAGTTTTTTTTTCTTTACTGTTTACTACAGGAGGTACAGTAGAAACACGGTATGATAGAACAGAAAAAGTTTTACAGTATTGCTTACAGTGAACAAAATATCCATGAAACACACAAGAGCATTCTGAACAAAAAAACAACAGCAAAAAGCCAAGATAAAAAGGGGGGGAGGGGGAGGGGGGCTAAAAAAAAGGCAAAAAATTTGCATCTAATCTCTGCGATCTTCAGGGTTAGGCCACATGTTTCCAAAAACATCACTCCTCAAAGTCTTGCCTTATAAACCCCACTGAGTCTAAGCCAGAATGGAATAAGCTGTGGTTGGCCCAATTTACCCAACATAAATCAGCTGTGTGTCAATTATTCAATTGTTTGTTTATTATCAGCTGAGATATATTTTTGATATTGATATTGTTTTTGAACTGATATCATTGCAGAAGCAGAGGTTTTTATACTGTATCTAAGGTTTGGAATATTGTTCTTGCTATTGTGGGATGTTGTGTGTTAACATTCGTAAATACTACAAAAACAGTCCATAATTTTGTTGGGAGGTATAGCTTGTCTGTTAAGAAAATGTAAGCATTGTGGAAATGTGTTCACTGACTGCATATTGGGTGAAAACGACATGAAATGTGTGAATGGTATGGCCACAAAAGACCGATGCTGTGCTAATTGTGTTTAGAGTTTTGAAAATGTGACAACTGTTTGGACAAACGCTTGTTAGCGACTGAAAAAAACTGTAATCTCAGCTAACTTCCTCATAAAAAA
This sequence comes from Paramormyrops kingsleyae, assembly GCF_048594095.1. Taxonomy (NCBI): domain Eukaryota; kingdom Metazoa; phylum Chordata; class Actinopteri; order Osteoglossiformes; family Mormyridae; genus Paramormyrops; species Paramormyrops kingsleyae. The sequence continues at coordinate 39,698,235 of NC_132801.1, read as the reverse complement.
AATCACAGTATTGCCAAATAACTCTGTTGCACCATGATAAATCACAACATATCAAATAATATTTGACTTTTTTTTTTCCATTGTGTGCATATTTGCTAAGATCTCACAGGCTGGGGTTATTCAGCTGTAGAGCCCAAACTCATCAGTAGATTTCAATTCCACAGGGTAAAAATCAATAAGAGAGGGGACCACCAGCCCAGCACCCAATGGACAGTCACATAACACAAGGAGGACCTGCAAGGAGAACATTCACACACAGTGTAGGGCTGGGTTTAAGACCACCACCCCTGGACATATGAGGCTGGGTCACTGTACCGATCTTTAAATGTTTGCTTCAACATATTTATGCAAGCTAGAGACCTTAGTCAGTTTAAAAGTGGACAAGGAGACTGGATAATTACTAAGGCTGGAAAGAGAGATTGAAATGGTACTGACTCTCTAATCATAGATTAAGGTGGACATGGGTATACTGGTGAAGCTGAAAGGAAGGTTTAGCCTGTGCTAAATGTTGTGAAGTGGCAGTGCTTGTGGTGTTTCATTTAGAATCACAGGGGGTCTTTTCACACCCCCGTTCTCTGTTCGCCATCTGGAGCCGGGGGCTGAGAAGAGCTGGCCGTCCGGTCGGGGTCTGGGCTGGTGGGCTTCTCGGCTGCTGTGGGGTCTGGGGTGGTCTTCTTGTCCCCACGTCAGAGGAAAAAAGGGGTCCATATGTAAGCATTGTGGAAATGTGTTCACTGACTGCATATTGGGTGAAAACGACATGAAATGTGTGAATGGTATGGCCACAAAAGACCAATGCTGTGCTAATTGTGTGTGAATAGGGTGGTGGAGGTCGTCCAGCATAGACAAACAGCCGTCCGTTCCTGCAGCAAATCCGCGCTGTACAAGGACCCGCTCGTTCACGCTGGGGGTATGAAGCGGCGAAGGCGTGGGATGGGGGTAGGGTGTCCTTGTGGTTGGGGGAGGAATGCAAGAGAGTCACGCTGCCTTGTTCTTCAGGGGGAGTTGTTGAGCTCAGCAGAGGCCTTGGCCAAGGCCCGTCCTGATTAGGGGGGAGCCAAAAGAAGATAGAATAGGGTTGTTTGGGTTTTTGTGCGAGAAGCTGTAATTTCGCAGCTCCTCTAATGTCCACGCTGGTCCCCGCCATCTAAAATCCTGTGCAAAGCCTTGAGCTCCTCCGTGATGTTATCCAATCTGCGGTCCATAGTCACGCTGATGTAATCAAATCTACGGTCATTTGACACTGTGATGTTATCCAGTTTGCGATCTATAGCCATAGTCTGAGCGCCAACAGCTCTGCCAAGTCCATCAATGAATTTGGCCAGCCTAGTGGGGCTTTGAGCGGCTGTCACCGTTTTCTTCAATTTCCGATAAACCAGGGCGATGCCTAATCCAATCAGCATAAGACCTGTTATCAAGGTTCCGAATAGGTAGATATCTTCAATGTCCTCCACGGAAAGAGCTGCCAGACACACGACCCTCCACTTCTCCCATCCGTCCATCGTGTAGCCAGCTGCGTACGTTCCTGCAGGACAGTCAGGTTCCCCCGAACCTGCGCTCCTCTGCGAGAAGATGGTGTTAATTGCATTGAGAGACCAGTTGATCAAATCCATAATTTCCTTAGTTTTGAAGAGCAGGGCTGAGAGGGTCTCTCGAGTATAGACAGTAATACAGTAGACTGGACGAGACGAGAGAAGCAAAGCAGGGAAGATAAGGGGAGGGAGAGGGAGAGAAGTGCGTCCGCCTCCACTGAGAGCTAAGCTATAGATACCCCCTACAGTATATACATGTACTGTAGATTGGACCGCCAGGGCCTCCCTTGGCCGCCACCCGATCCACAATGCACCGAACCCCTGACATTCCCCTTGCGGGTGGTGGGCCTACCTTCAGAGAGGAAAAGAGGTAGATAATTTACATACTGCTGTCTAGTATAACATTGGAGTGCAGTATTCTGCACTCTAACAGTATATACATGTACTGTAGCTCTTTGCTCTATTGTATGCTCTCTGAAATGCATTGTATTATTGTACCATATCACAAACAGGTGTTACTGTGTGCTCCTATTTTGTAAAATGGATGGTTTACTGTAATCCCATCAGCAATTCTATTACTGTATTGCAGAACTGAAAGGCAACCACCTAACGGAGGCAGAAGACGGCTATTTTCACAAGAGCAAGAGATGGCCATCGTCAATATGGTCATAGCCACAATCTGATACGCTTGCGTGAGATACAAAGGCGAGTTGTTGAGGATCAGGAAATATTCCAAGGCATTGATTCCGTCAGCATCTCAGCAATTGACCGCATTCTTTGGAGGAACAGGTTGAGGATGAAACAGGCCTATTGTCACGCCCCACTCCGTCCGATCCTAATGTGTGCCACGCCCACCTTGTGCCTGTTCCTTTTGCCTAGTCTTGTGCATTTGGTCCGTGCCTCAGTTAGTTTCCCCAGATCTGTCATTGTAGTGTCCGTGGATGTCCTTACCTGTCTGTCCTTTGCTCATTAAAACCCTATTTGCCCGTAAGTTTGGCGTACTCTCCTGCTTCCCTGCTCGCCTTCTTACCCGATCGTGACAGAATGACGGATCTCCACAAAAGCACAGCGCGTCAGACCGAACTCCAGAGGCTCGGACTGCTGCAAGAAGCAGTGTACTGGCTCTCCCAGCCCGAGGTGCTAGAGGACCCCATCGCCCTGGAACTGGCCACCCGGGGCGCGGACCTCCTCACGGAGGAGTGCCAGCCCGGACAGCAGTACCCGTTCGAACGGGTACGTAAATGCCTGCGCCGCTTGTGCGAGCGGCTGACGCAGCGGAGAGATGAACGCGTCGCCCGGAGCCTGAGTGATGTGTTCGCGGCGGCTCCGACTTCCGCCGCCCGCAGAAAGAAGAAGCGGGGAAAGAAGAGGACTAAAGGACAACAAGAAGAGACCCCGACTCTCTTCCTGGGAGCCTGCTCTCTGCTCCCCGCCTGGGAGCTAGCCAAGGAGCACGAGGGCTCGCTGCCCACCTGGCCGGCTTCCACCGAGAGAAGCCGCCTCCGTTTACTGGCCGGCGCGCCTGGGTTTAGGCGGGATACGCGCCGTAAGGGACGCTATTCCCCGGGTCCCTAGAGCCCTTAAAGGGGCAGCGCCTGCTCGCCCAGCGCCCATCCTGGCGCCCGTTCCGGATCTGCCCGTCGTGCCGGACCTGCATGCTCCGGACCTGCCAGCAGCACCACCTGCTGCTGCCGCCGCACTGCCCGCGGCCCCGCCTGCCCAGCCTGACCCGCATGTCCAGCCTGACCCACCTGCCCAGCCTGCGGTTCCAGCCGAAGCACCCCCTGCTGGCGACGTGACTGAGGCGCCCCCTGCTGGCCACGTGACTGCGGCGCCCGCCGAGGCACCCCCTGCTGGCCACACGCCCGCGGCCCTGCCTGAGGCCGCCGCTCTGCCCGTCCAGCCTGGCTCTCCCGTCCTGCCCGTCCAGCCCGGCTCTCCCGTCCTGCCCGTCCAGCCCGGCTCGCCAGTCTTGCCCGCGGCCCTGCCTGAGGCCGCCTCTCCCGTCCTGCCCCCGACCAGATGTTCTTTATCCATTGCATGTTTTTACTGCTGATTTACTCTTTCACTCAGTTTCGGCTTTTGACTACAGTACATCCAAGAATTAAAAGATTATGAAAATGTACTGTATAGGTGTTGTGTCTTTATATTGTGTGTGTTGTTCCAAACATTTAGTGTCCCAAAAGCAAATTAACAAGCCTATCCTAGTATATCTCAGGTCCAACACAGGATTCCCCAGACACTTTTTTGCTATATTAGTCCACAGGGCTATTCCACCATTCCCTTTAATGTTAGCACCTGCATGCGACAGTGTGGAGCAAAATCAATTCCATGTATTGTTTATCCCACTGAGGATACTGCACCTGGGAGACCCCACACCCTTTACCATGTACGCATTCTCCAAAACCCACACACCCTATCAACATACACCTTTATACTCCCGTGGGACCGAGAATGGGCCAAACCCCGAACAGTGCCTCAGCCCAGTGCCAGGGGTCTACGACAGCGCCTGTCTTAGGTTGTTCCTGTCCTCACACAGGAATCTTACCCGTCCTTGGCCTGTTACGCAGTGCTGTGCTACCGCATGCAATACATTCACTGTCCAGCCTTCACCATACAATGCCGCACCAGGCAGAGCACACACCACCCTGCCCTCTGCCCCTGCTGCACCAAGCCTTATCACCGTCGTGTCTGGACCCCCTGCGGGTGACGGCTTCCCTGCCGCCTTCCTTGTGCCCCGTCGCACAATATACAGTGGCGCCACCAAAATCACGGACTTTCCCAAGGTCTCGTGCATCCACCTCTTCCACGTAATAGGTCACTCAGGTCTCCACTTGGACAGCACCCTTTCCCTACTACAGGTGGATGAGCACTCTCCCACCGGCCTTCCTAACCGTGGTCAGTGCTTCCCCGTGCTTGGGTCCCCTCAGTCACGGCGGACTTTCACATAACACACTCAAACACTACCAAACACATAACCTTCAGCAACAAGCAAAGCAGCAACAAGAATGAATAAACAGAGAAGCCTTTATCTCACCAAAACAGGTCCGGCCAAATCTGTCTCAGGAATGTTCAGGTCTGGGACAGCGTGGTCTCCCTTGTTCCTCGACGAGGGACTGGGCCAATCCTCAATCTGTTCAGGATCTGGTCCCATCCGGCTCTAAGCTATGGCCGTACCCGCTTCTCTTGCAGGATCCCTCCATCTGGAACAAGCAGAGAACTCAGCTGCCCCACATTGGGCGCCAAACTGTGGTAGAAAAATTATAAATCAAGGACTTAGAATAAAAGTCTGGACCTCTTACTTTGGTGAGTAAAGAAAATCTCTTTTATTCCAGCAAGTTCAGCAAAGCACTCCCATCACATTCTGGCACTTGGTACCAAGTCACACCTAGCACACAAAGCAACCAGTAGATAAACCATAGCTTCCAGGACTACTAAATCCTGATTGGTTATGAAACATCAACAAACTAAGCTGAAACATATAACAAACACAATTCTCCCACTCCATTGGTTCACTTTGGTAGCAAGGTAAAGTCCACCCATTATACGCAATTTACTGGAGACAGCCTCGGCTTCTAGACTCTACATGAGATATGTATATAGATATTAATTATATGACATTGAATCACTGTTAATGTTTGGGTGTTCCATTGATTAATGATTAACACATTGACGTATTGTCCCTGAATCACTGAAAATACATGGTTAACATATGATTAGTATGATTAACATAAGTATGATTAACATGATGCGATCAATTGCGTAACATATTATATATTGACTACTATTCTATTAAGCTATAACTCTTTGTGCACCAGTTGGGGTGGCTTCGAGTCTCTTCCTGCAAGTGGTTTCTCCCCTCTTTGCTCAACTGTCTGCCCCTCCAAGGTCCGACCTTCTGCGGAGCCAACTGCAGGCAGCTATCACAAAGCGAGGTCACACAGTATTCAAAACAATCTCTTCTGGCCTAAGGCCTAAGACATAACAGACCCAATATGCCTCCCCTCCCGGGCCTACCAATGTCCAATTTTACTTCCACAGTGTCATGTAGAGAGTTTGTTCTGGGGAAAACAATTATTCCAAAATATGCCATTATTCATTGCAGTAACAGGTTTTGGAGGTATTGTTTTGAACTGATCTCGCTAGTGTGTACCGTATTTTTCGGACCATAAGACGCACCGGACCATAAGACGCACCTAGTTGTAGGGGAGGGAAATGAAGAAAAAAAAGATTCTGAACCAAATAGTGTCCTACAATATTTTACGTCAACCATGTACAGTGAACAGTAGTCAACAGCAGCATTAAGAACCATTATCACTGTTATTAGCCAATAAAGTCTGTAAAAAACAATAAAAGTACAAAGAAACAAGGAGACACTACAGTAACAAAAAACTTTCATGTGTATGAATGATCCATTGACACCTGGCCACATCCCTCCCCCCTTTTATGGCGCTGATGGGGATGTATTTGGATCGTGTTTCACCGTTGCGTTGTTCACCAAATTACCATGCGAATGCGATTTGAATACGCGCTAATGCGGCTATTTAGAATGTGAATAGCGATCTTCGAGTGACAGCGGTACTACACGCCCCCGATGCAGGTAAAACAAAGTAAGGGGACATAGTTTAATTTTTTGCCGATTTAACCTAATTTTAAAAACTGTAATACTTCCGACAATGGACGTTTTGAAAAGAAGACAGATTACGGATTGTTCTGTAAAGGATAGTTGTGTTGTATTGATGTTGCAATGAGGACCCATTAGGAGGGGACATATGGGGCGGGGCTTCCGGGAGGAAGCATATACAGTAAAAGCATGAACGTGATGCTGCTCTCCGTCTGTTTCTTTCGTGATATATAATTACCCGGTACTTACCCTTCGATGTTAACATAACATAACATGGTGTCAGAAGAGGGATAGTAGAACGACGGTAAAACGACATACGAAAAAAAAAAAAAAGTAAAGAAGAAGGCGAAAGAAATATGGACGACCGAGCACCGCAGCAACAACAGGTGGTACAGCCACAGTTAGCCGCGCAATATCTCCCGCCAGGCAAGTTTGACTTCTCGAACACTAATGATTGGCCAAGATGGATAAAGCGGTTTGAACGCTATAGAGTCGCATCAGGGCTGGACAAACAGTCAGAGGAGTTTCAAGTGAATGCCTTTATGTACGCGGCGGGCGATGAAGCCGAAGACATCTTCAGTGTTTTACCTCTGACCGACGGACAGAAAAAGTCATACAAGTTGGTCACGGAGGCGTTCGAAAAACACTGCATTAGCAAGCGGAATGTTATCTACGAAAGAGCATGCTTCAATCGTCGGAATCAGCAGCCGGGTGAGAGTGTAGAGTCTTTCATAACTGCTATTCATACGCTAGCGGAACATTGTCAATTCGGCGTTCTGAGAGAAGAATTGATAAGGGACAGAATAGTGGTCGGAATACAAGATGCTAAGCTGTCAGAAAGCTTACAGTTAGACCCAGAATTGACACTAGCAAAAGCAATGACCAAAGTCAGACAAAGTGCAGCAGTAAAGAAGCAACAGTCAGTGCTGAGGGGGGCCGAGCCGACAGCAGGGCAAGTTGAGGCAATATACAAAAAACAACAAAAAGGGAAAAAAGTTTTAGGTGAGAAACCAGACAGCCAGTTGGCAGGATGTGGCAAATGTGGTAATGTTAAGAGACACCTATGGAAAGACTGTCCGGCCCGGGAGGCGGAATGTAGGAAATGTCATAAAAAGGGACATTTCGCTAGAAAATGCAGGTCAGCAAAGTCTGTACATGACATTTCACAGGGGTACAAGAACAGTGAAGATGAGGAATTTGCTTTTTTGGGAGAAGTGAGTTCAAAAGGAGAAGAGGAATGGATTGGAGTGCTGCGGTTGAACGGGGAGGACACTGCGTTCAAACTGGATACGGGAGCCGCAGTTACTGCAATCCCAAGCTGCAATTACTCCAGTAAAATACATGGAGCACTGAGACCATCTAGTTTGGTGTTGTATGGACCAGGGTATCACAGACTGGATGTTGAAGGGTGTTTTGAAGGGAACCTGACCAGTAAAGTAAGAGCAACTAAACAAAATGTGTATGTTGTTAATGGACTGTCAAAGCCTCTTTTAGGTCTCCCAGCAATAATGGCGCTTAAGTTGCTGAGACGCGTCCATATAGTGGAAGCCCAGCAGGAAGACTTCAAAGCTCAGTTCCCCACTGTATTCTCAGGGCTGGGGGAATTAAAGGAGCGCTACACAATTGTGCTAGAACCAGATGCTGTCCCATATGCCCTGTCTTCTCCACGGCGTGTGCCTCTCCCTCTGCGTGACAAAGTAAGAACAGAGCTGGACCGTATGGCTAGTATGGGAGTCATCTCCAAGGTGACACAACCTACACCATGGTGTGCAGGCTTGGTTGTAGTGCCCAAGCCTAACAGAAAGATACGGCTGTGTGTGGACTTAACCCACTTAAATAAGTGGGTTCTGAGGGAAAGACACATCCTCCCAGCAGTAGACCATACATTGGGAATGCTGGCAGGGGCAAAAGTCTTCACAAAGCTGGATGCCACCTCCGGCTTCTGGCAAATCCCATTGGCAGAAGAAAGCAAGCTGCTAACAACTTTTATTACCCCGTTTGGGCGGTATGCCTTTAATCGCTTGCCTTTTGGAATTTCCTCCGCGCCAGAACACTTTCAGCGCCGCATGTTTCAGATGCTGGAAGGATGTGCAGGCGCCGTGTGTCATGCTGATGACATTCTGGTATATGGGGAGAACAAGGCTCAGCACGATGAGAGACTGCGTCAGGTCTTAAAGAAACTCCAGGAAGCGGGTCTGACATTAAATGGTGAGAAATGTGAGTTTGCAAAAGACTGCATAACATTCCTGGGCCATCGTGTCACTGTGGATGGTGTGACGCCTGACCCTGGGAAGGTTAGAGCAATACAAGAGATGCCGGCACCAACAAATGTCGAAGGGGTGAAGAGATTGATGGGAATGGCAAACTATCTCAGTAAGTTTTTGCCACATCTCGCATCTTATACACGCCCAATCAAAGACTTGCTCTGTGGAAAGAACGAGTGGTGTTGGGAAGCACCACAGAAGGAGGCATTTCAAAGACTGAAGATGGAACTGAGTTCCACACAGGTGTTGGCCGCCTACTCTCCAACAGCTGAAACGTGTGTTTCTGCTGACGCCTCATCGTTTGGACTGGGGGGCGTCCTAACCCAGCAGCAGTCAGATGGAACATGGAAACCGATTGTCTTCATCTCAAGAGGTATGTCAGATACTGAAAAACATTATGCTCAGATCGAGAAAGAAGCTCTGGCAGCTACGTGGGCATGTGAGCGTCTGTCATCCTATCTCCTGGGACTGAAATTCAGATTGGAAACGGACCACAAACCACTAGTGCCATTGTTAAGCACGAAGGCTCTCGACGAACTTCCCCCAAGAGTGCTGAGATTCAGGCTGAGGCTGCTACGGTTCACTTTTGATATTGTACATGTGCCCGGTAAACGCCTGATAACCGCAGACACTTTATCAAGGGCCCCGGTGGAACATACTTTCACACAGGAGGAGAAAGAGAACGAGGCAGAGGTCAAAGTGTTCCTGGACGCAGTCACTCAGAGCTTTCCAGCCACCGAGGCCAGATTAAAAGAAATCATAGAGAAACAGAAAGCTGACCTGGTCTGTGCAAAGTTAGTCAGGTATTGCGAGACTGAGTGGCCAGAAAGACACGCGCTCCCCCCAGAACTGGCCTGCTTCTGGCCTGAAAAAGATAACCTCACCTTGAATGGACAGCTGCTTCTCAGAGGTCAAAGGATTGTGATTCCACGAGACATGAGACGGGAGATCCTTCACAAGCTTCACAGTGGACACCAAGGGGTCGTTAAATGCAGAGCAAGGGCTCGTCAGTCAGTCTGGTGGCCAGGACTGTCAGTGAATATTAGCCAAATGGTGGAAAACTGCAACACATGCTCTCAGCATAGGGCAGAACAGAGAGAACCCTTGCTGACGACGCCTGTGCAAGATAGACCCTGGCAACGAGTTGGCTCAGATTTATTCTTCTGGGAGAATAGGTCATACCTTCTAGTAGTGGACTACTTTTCGCGCTACATAGAGGTAGCTCACCTCAAGATAGCTTCTGCTGAGACTGTAGTGGCTGCTCTCAAGGATGTGTTCAGTCGCCACGGGACACCAGAGACTGTCATGTCCGACAATGGGCCGCAATACAGTGGTTCACTGTTCAGGACCTTTGCCAGGGAGTATGGATTTACCCATGTCACGAGCAGCCCTAGATACCCGCAGGCCAATGGGGAAGCGGAGCGGGCCGTTGCCACAGTTAAAAAACTGTGGAAAGGAGGAGGCGACAAAGCAAAGGCGCTACAGACTTACCGCGCCACACCTCTGGAGCGTGGCTACTCCCCAGCACAGCTCCTCATGGGGAGACAAATTCGCTCCGATATTCCACAACTTCCAGCAGCACTGCATCCTCAGTGGCCGAACATCAAAAGCTTCCGGAAGGAAGAAAGGCAGGCTAAGGAGTACCAGCAACGCCGCTACAATCTGCGTCACAGAGTTCGCTCCCTGCCACAGCTGCAGACAGGTCAAGTTGTATGGCTGCCAAGAGAGAACAAACAAGGGACGGTTGTGCAGAAAGCGACAACACCTAGGTCTTACATCATTCACACTAACGAAGGACCAGTCAGGCGTAACCGCACTCATATGCGGTCAGTACATAATACACAGCTCCAGACATCTAGGCCTGACACAACTGACACACCTGATGTAACCCCAGTACCAGGTGACACAGAGACACACATTCACACCACTAAAGAAACAGATAGCCACACATATTCAGATGCAACTAACACATATGTGACATCTTCAGGGCGTGTGTCACGTCCTCCCAGTCGTCTGGATTTATAGGTGACTGTGGTGAAGAAAGAGAAAAAAAAAAAAAACAGTAATATAATTTAGGTTTATGCGTTTGGGATACCTGTTAGAGTGTGTCACCTGTAAACTCTGTTTTGATGTTTAAAGGGATTTCTTACTTAAGGGGGAGGTGTTCTGTAAAGGATAGTTGTGTTGTATTGATGTTGCAATGAGGACCCATTAGGAGGGGACATATGGGGCGGGGCTTCCGGGAGGAAGCATATACAGTAAAAGCATGAACGTGATGCTGCTCTCCGTCTGTTTCTTTCGTGATATATAATTACCCGGTACTTACCCTTCGATGTTAACATAACATAACACGGATTTAGCCAGCGTTTTTTCATGATTCTACATTAAGATTTCAGCGAGAGATAAACTGAAATAGACGCGAGAAGTACGCTGCGTCGCCAACTATGCATTCGACCCCAGAGCGTTAAAGCATGTGAGCAGAGCAATATTCGGACCATAAGACGCAGTGACTTTTTCTCCCCTCTTTTGGGGGAGGAAAATGTGCGTCTTATGGTCCGAAAAATACGGTAATTCCTATTTTGTAGTGTATATGCATTTGATGCTTTTTGTGTGATTACTGAAGGCAGAGTTTGGTTTAGATGTAGGACTACATGGTTTTGAGTGGAGAGTTTGTTTTTGACCTGAACAGTGGAAGTTTCAGTAGTTGAGTGAGCAGTTAAGGATTTGTGTTTATAGTTTTGGGAAATTGAGGCCTAATTTAAAAAAAATGTGTTTTAGCAATCGGGAAAAACTGTAAGAAATTAAATATTTTTGCACATTTGTGTCTTATTGTGTTCATCATGTAAAGCAGTTTCTTTGAAGCAACATTACTCATTGCTGTTTTGAATTGATCTCACCAACAGTGTGTAAGACTCTTGTAATGTATGTGTTTTTAAGGGCTTGAAGGCAAAGTTTGATTTTTCAGTGAGTGCTTGGTTTTGGGTCGAGAGTTTGGCTTTGAGCTGAATGGTGGAAGTTTCAGAAGTTGAGTGAGCAGTTATGGATTTGTGTATAGATTTTAGGGAAATTGAGGTGCAATTTCAAGAGATGTTTCAGCAATCAAGAAACTGTAATACTGTAGTCTTGACATTTTTATTTTTGGTAAAGGTACAGCTTTAGCTTAATTAGCTTTATTTTTCTCATGGGGAAAACTAAATGAAACTGAAACCTACAAAAAATCTGTTGGGAATATGAAATGGAAGAACTTAATCAGTGTAATTACCACTGTTGCCACCTCCTCAGCAAGGAAAGTCGCTATTGGTTGTCCCAAAAGTCGCCAGAAGTCACTAAATGACGCCATCGCCTAATTTGCATAATGTACATGTAATTATAATGGACGCTGTAGGAGAGAGGAATAATGTCGTGGGAAAGACAAAAGGTGGTCAAAAAAACACCCTAAATACATTTAGAACTACAAACGAACTTTCTTCTGTCGATTCTTGTTTTTTTTATATCACAATTCCAACCCTCCTCCTATATCTGGGCTTGGGACCGGCAAAAGTGACCCCAAAGAGACTCTCTGGCGGAGTTACTTATTCTTGAAAACTGTCATTTAACTGTTTACTTGGCAGAGTTTTTGGCAATAAGCCAGGGCAGGATCAGCCAGGGGTGGCTTCGCGCATGTGCAATTTATTTGCAGTCTGGATGCGGAAGGGTGAACAACTGCAGCTGGGCGGGGCTGCTGCATGAGGACTGTCTGCCTGTGAATGCTTTGGGATGGAGGGGAGCCCACGGCAGCACCCGCTGCTCGGTGAGAAGAGTAAGAACGATACGTGCTTCCACGTCAGAGTCTCCAAAAGTCTCCAATAACAATAGAAAAAGTCGCAAGATTTGTCGCTAGTTGCTTTTTTGAAAATGATTCGTGACAAAGTCGCTAAGTTTGCAACACTGGTAATTACCAGTATTTCACCACTGGGGGGGGATTTAAGCTATCAAATCTGAGTGGAGAGATCCTGTTTCCTCAGTCTGCACTGGCTGATCTTTCACAGGAGTGAGATGTTCTGTTATATTATGAAGTGAGCGTACTGGTCATTAATCACTGAGACAGGCACAGGAAAGAAGCTTCCATGCAGACTTTTCAACTAATAAAGCAGGAAATTGCATCGTCAAAGATAAGCCAATACACTTTGGACAGTTCAGTGTTCCCTCTAAAATGCATTGCCTCAGCTTTAGTAAATTCTAATAACTTTTGTTAGTTGAAACAGGCTTTTATTTGTTTGTTCAATTTATTCAAAACTTGTAAAAATCACATTTGGAAGTGCCATAATGCTGTAAATATATACATTCTTTATGTCGCCTTCCCTTTCTGGCATCAGCAAACGTGAACTTTGGGATTATGCCCATTCCAGAGACAGCACGGTTGCGTAACAATCCTCCACTTTCTAAACTTGTTTTGTCTTTTCATGAAGTTCATATACGACACATGCTATATACTGGCACATATAAAATTCCCAACCCTGTTTCATGTTCATAGTTTAACATACATTACAAGCCAGTATTTAGTAGTAAGAAAGACATAACTGAAAATATTGTAATGCAGAGCTCATGAATACATCCTATATACTATAGGATGTATATACCATTATACTTTGTTACTTATTGTTGATTATAGACCAATAAAATAAGTTATACAGACGCTCCTCTACTTATGAATGAGTTACGTTCCGAACGGCTGTTCATAACTTGAAATGTTCGTAAGTCGTTATTCAACGTAATTTTAAGGGTATACGCAAGTACAAAGAACTAGGATGCTGGGAGTACAGACGCTACGCTGCTGTGTGGCGGGAGTAGCGGCCAGAAGTTGTACTAGGCGGAATTGGTGTGCAGAAAAAAAAAATAGATATTGTGGACAGGAAACGGGAGCCCAACGAACACAATTTGGACTTACAGTCCTCTTCGTTCGTATGTCTGAAAATATGTAAGTTGAAAGTTCGTAAGTAGAGGAGCGTCTGTATATCTTACCTGTTGTTCAGTGGGTATCACTGTCACCTTACACTACCAGGGGTTAAGGGTTCTAATTCCACTCTTGGCTGTTTGAGTTTCCACATTACCTCTGTGTTTACTGCAGGTACTGCTGCTGCCTCCTATAATCCAGAGATGTTTTATTTTTCAGTTTTCCCCCTGAGGGATTGCCACCTTACTGTAGTCAGGGGCTTTGCGTGCCTCAGTGACCCTGAGAGCTACACCAGCAGAAGCTTAGCCTTCAGGTGGGACCCTCAAGTTGGACAGGTCTTAGGGTAGAGGCCGGACAAAGTGCAATCCAATTACAGTACATGACAAAAACAGTTATCCCGAGCTTCAAAGGTGGTCTGTCATGTAAACCCTGTCACGTACCAATGTCAGCTTCCCCGTCATTTTCCCATGTCTTTGTGATCACTGCATGTGACTTGTACTTTTGACTACATGGATTCCCAAATTCTTGCCTTCATGTCTCTTATGTCTCTTTGAAATGCCTCACCGATTGCCTCTTCATTGTGAACCCTTTGCCTGTACCTGCAATTGTGTCTTTGGATTTCCCCTTTTGCTTTGGTTTGCAAGGGTTGCAAAATTGGACTATTCCCAAAGGGCTATAAAAGACGGTAAGTTAGTGAGAGAGGGAGTTCGAGAACCAAGGTACCACTATATATATATATGGCATGCCAAACAGGAAATATTTAATCATCTTTGATATATATGGAATGAAACCTGATATATATAAAATGAAACCCGATATATATGGAATGAAACCTGATATATATACAATGAAACTCGGAATATATGGAATGAAACCCGATATATATGGAATGAATGCCGACATATATACAATGAAACTCGGAATATACAGTATGGAATGAACGCTGATATACAGTATATGTAATGAAAGTCGATATATATGGAATGAAAGCCAATGGAATTGCCGTTGGTGAACAGATCTTATTCAGACGCATGCAATTTTTTAATTTTTTGCTCACAACTAGTCCTGGGACAAAAAATTTAAATTAGGACCGTAGTGCCCACAAATTGCCTTGGTAAGTTGATGGAGACACTCCTTATCATTCTGATGTGTATAGAGATACAAATACATAAGAATTAAGTCTGGACCCAAAATATTTGATCCATGATGCATTGCAACTCAAACGTGCAAAAACTGCATGCGTCTGAATAAGACACTGAAGGAGACCATGTGTCTGTTTTTCACACGCCGGGTGTGAGAATGTATTGATGAGCAAGGTCCGAGGGAAGCGGGGACTTGGAAGGACGGGAGCTATAAAGGTAAGGCACAGGAGATGCTGAGAACACAGAATAAAAGCTAAGTAGGTCGCATGAAAACAACAATACCTGACACAGAATGTGGGGGCGATCCGGGTATTATAGGCAGCGGGACAGGTGCAGTCACTTAGTCGTCTGACTGGGGAGGGGTTAGATGTGTCAGTAATTTTCCGAAAATTTGTTAGAGGTGCTATATAGTGGGTTTTATTAACATTGAACATCATTAGGGTGACACAATTTCACAATAAGAATACATATACAGTGCTTGAAAGGATACAAACAAAAGTTGCTGTGTCTTACAGGGCTGAGGTAGCACTACAATTGGCACCAGGATTTGGGTTACAGGCTCCTACGGCCTAGGAGCTATTGAAAGAAAAGGCCTAATTTTACAGGAAAAAAAATCATATCAATTAAACAAAGGGTTAAAATCAAATGAAAGTTGCTGTGTCCTATAGGCCAACGGTAGTACTACAATTGGTACTAGGTTTTGGGTTGCAGGCTCCTACGGCCTAGGAGCTATTGGAAAAAAAAGGCTAATTTTAGAGGAAAAAAATCATATCAAGTACACAAAGGGTTAAACTTGAATGAAAGTTGCTGTGTCCTATAGGCCTGAGGTAGTAGCATAATTTGCACCCATTGGATTGTCATAAGCTCCCATTGCCTAGAAGCTATTGAAAGAAATCTATTGAAATCTTTTCCTTTTAAAATAATTTGAAATGCAATAAAGTGTTAAAAATGAGTAAAGTTCACTGTGTCCTGTGCATGTCAGGTAGTTGCAGAATATGCACTCATTTTGGAGTTACTGGGTCCCATTGCATTGAAGTTATTGCAAGCAATCAGTATATTATTATTCTGACAGTAATTCGTTGACGGTCCCTAAGTCAGCGGTGCGCAAGCGCCTCCGAGGCTGTGGAATTGATCTGGCCATCTTTCGACCGCCTTATGCCGGCTAGCGTGAGTGATGCCCCGCCGCTAATTCTGGAGAGTGTGGATCTGAATATCCGTCGAATATCCAACCTAAAACTGATTTCACCTTGGTCTCTGGCCTCAGATAATCTGGCACTCTGGTTTGCGCACCTCTATAGAAAACTGAGCGCACCTCATCATCCACTCGGTCAAATGACGAGTGCACATTAGGACCTGCGTGAAGTTGGCCCCCCATATGTTTCAGATTTCAACCAAACTGGTCTCAATCATATGTGCCGCGTTTGTGCCGGATTGTGCCGTTAAAATTTTTGTTTGTGCTGTTTTAGTTTCTGAGATATAAACGTTTGTTTACATGGTGACGTCATCAGCGTGAAGTTGGCCCCCCATTTGTGTCTGATTTTCACCAAACCGATCGCAATCGTATGTACTGCGTTTTTGCTGGTTTGTGCCGTTAAAACTGTTCTTTGTGCTGCTTTAGTTTCTGAGATATTAATGTTTGTAAGGTTGTCCCCCCTCCCATTTGCGTCTGATTTTGACCAAACCGATCGCAATCGTTTGTGCCATTAAAACTGTCCTTTGTGCTGCTTCAGTGCTGATATATTGCTTATTTACATGGTCTCAATAGTTTGTGCCGTTTAAAAGTTGTCTGTACTGTTATTTTTCTGAGTTATACCTCTTAGTTTATGACTTTACGTGATCGCCGTATAGTGCTCAGGCTCATGTTTCTCATGTTAACAGAAAGTGGAGTGTTTGATGACTCCGTGAAAAAAGCTGCACGTAGACTTAGTCAGCCCCGCCAGCCAGATACAGCATTTTAGGATCAGGCTAGAAATTTTCACAAATGACCGACAGTTACATACTGCCTCGTTACGTGCAGGCTTGACCCATGCAGTTATCATCTGTTCTACCAACTCATCACAGCACAGTACGATTCCTTGAGATGTAAAGATTCTTGGGAATGTGTAATTTGGGAGTGAAAAAGCAAAACGACAGTATGGAAAGTGGCTCTTGCGGTGTCAAAAGTGATTGTGTGCCATTTACAGTGGTAAAGCACATCACAGAACTCTAAATTATGTGCAGACGTACATAGCGTTTTGCTACAAGGTAGTGAACGCCCCAGCACCAAACGCGACCAGTTAATGCTTAATACTGTACAACAATGTATAATAAACTCTTGTCATTTTGCCTGCACTATGTATTGTGATGTCTTTACCTTCCCATGGACCCTCATACTTCTTGCACATGGCGGTTAAATAAAAATGTCCAATAATAAAGTTTTACTCTCGTTGTAAAAATATAGCGAAAAATATGTATGTCTATGTATGAATACGTATGTATGTATGTGTGTGTATAGTTAATGCACAGGTATAGACCTCACAAATATTAACGCCCCCAATTTCTAAAATGGCATTGCTCACGTGAAAATACAGCGCCCCCTTATTAAATAGCAGCATAAAATGAATAGAAAGTGCTACATATGAAACGCATATGGGTGTTAGCCGCTGAGAACCTGAATTTATTCAGCACGATCTTGAAATGCTTTATCTGGCTGGCGGGGCTGACTAAGTCTACGTGCAGCTTTGTTGCGGAGTCATCAAACGCTCCACCTTCCGTTAACATGAGAAACATGAGCCTGAGTACTATACGGCAATCACGTGAAGGCATAAACTAAGAGGTATAACTCAGAAAAATAACAGTACAGGCAACTTTTAAACGGCACAAACTATTGAGACCATGTAAATAAGCAATATATCAGCACTGAAGCAGCACAAAGGACAGTTTTAATGGCACAAATGATTGCGATCGGTTTGGTCGAAATCAGATGCAAATGGAAGGGGGGACAACCTTACAAACATTAATATCTCAGAAACTAAAGCAGCACAAAGAACAGTTTTAATGGCACAAACCAGCACAAACGCAGTACATACGATTGCGATCGGTTTGGTGGAAATCAGACACAAATGGGGGGCTAACTTCACGCTGGTGTCACGTGACCATGTAAACAACATTAATATCTCGAAAACTAAAGCAGCACAAAGGATAGTTTTAACGGCACAAACCAGCACAAACGCAGTACATACGATTGCGATCGGTTTGGTGAAAATCAGACACAAATGGGGGGCTAACTTCACGCTGATGACGTCACCATGTAAACAAACGTTTATATCTCAGAAACTAAAACAGCACAAACAAAAATTTTAACAGCACAATCCGGCACAAACGCGGCACATACGATTGAGACCAGTTTGGTTGAAATCTGAAACATATGGGGGGCCAACTTCATGCAGGTCATATTAGGGCCTGCAGCAGTGCTGTTGCTGCATGCATTTGCCACGGTTTCAATAAACTCTTCGTTACTCAAAAGACACTGCACTAGGGCTCGAGCTCTTTCTGCCATGTTTAGACTGGCATCCCAGTGACACTCCCCCTCATCGCGCTCCTTGTAGTGGAAGATCCAACGAAGTTGACCAAAGCAGTGCCTATCTGTAATTTCACGTTCATTGTATATACACTCACCTAAAGGATTATTAGGAACACCATACTAATACGGTGTTTGACCCCCTTTCGCCTTCAGAACTGCCTTAATTCTACGTGGCATTGATTCAACAAAGTGCTGAAAGCATTCTTTAGAAATGTTGGCCCATATTGATAGGATAGCATCTTGCAGTTGATGGAGATTTGTGGGATGCACATCCAGGGCACGAAGCTCTCGTTCCACCACATCCAAAAGATGCTCTATTGGGTTGAGATCTGGTGACTGTGGGGGCCATTTTAGTACAGTGAACTCATTGTCATGTTCAAGAAACCAATTTGAAATGATTCGAGCTTTGTGACATGGTGCATAATTATCCTGCTGGAAGTAGCCATCAGAGGATGGGTACATGGCGGTCATAAAGGGATGGACATGGTCAGAAACAATGCTCAGGTAGGCCGTGGCATTTAAACGATGCCCAATTGGCACTAAGGGGCCTAAAGTGTGCCAAGAAAACATCCCCCACACCATTACACCACCACCACCAGCCTGCACAGTGGTAAGAAGGCATGATGGATCCATGTTCTCATTCTGTTTACGCCAAATTCTGGTTCTACCATTTGAATGTCTCAACAGAAATCGAGACTCATCAGACCAGGCAACATTTTTCCAGTCTTCAACTGTCCAATTTTGGTGAGCTTGTGCAAATTGTAGCCTCTTTTTCCTATTTGTAGTGGAGATGAGCGGTACCCGGTGGGGTCTTCTGCTGTTGTAACCCATCCGCCTCAAGGTTGTGCGTGTTGTGGCTTCACAAATGCTTTGCTGCATACCTCGGTTGTAACGAGTGGTTATTTCAGTCAAAGTTGCTCTTCTATCAGCTAGAATCAGTCGGCCCATTCTCCTCTGACCTCTAGCATCAACAAGGCATTTTCGCCCACAGGACTGCCGCATACTGGATGTTTTTCCCTTTGCACACCATTCTTTGTAAACCCTAGAAATGGTTGTGCGTGAAAATCCCAGTAACTGAGCAGATTGTGAAATACTCAGACCGGCCCGTCTGGCACCAACAACCATGCCACGCTCAAAATTGTTTAAATCACCTTACTTTCCCATTCTGACATTCAGTTTGGAGTTCAGGAGATTGTCTTGACCAGGACCACACCCCTAAATGCATTGAAGCAACTGCCATGTGATTGGTTGATTAGATAATTGCATTAATGAGAAATTGAACATGTGTTCCTAATAATCCTTTAGTTGAGTGTATATATACATATATATATATTGTAGCGACGTTTCCGGGTGTAGGCGGTTCTCCCATAGTGCACCGGGGCGCATAGTGTGTATTTAGTGTTAAGTTCAAGTGTTTATTATGTGTGTTTACCCTTGTTAAGTTCGTTCTAAGGTTATTACATGTTGTGCTGTATTGTTGGGGAATATTGGGAGTGTTTTGGTTGTGTTTGGTGGATCTACCGTTACCAAGACGTTGTTTGACTCGGGTCTCGTCCGGCCGTTCGGCCACGTGTGGGGGGGAGTGTGTGAGCGTGCTGACTAGTTATGCGCATGCGTGTTCTTGTCAGAACTACGCTGCTCCTGTAACTGGTGCACTAAATAAAGAGCCTCCCAGCTGCCGCTATTGGAGGAGTTGTTCCTGCAATTTCCTGTTGTCGACTCCAGTTATTCCTGGTGTCTTTCGGCGAAAGGCAAAACTGGTGTCAGAAGTAGGATGGAGACGACAACGCTGGAGGAGATAGAGGACCTCCTCTGCCAGCTGGAGGCTATCCAGCGATGAAGGACCCCCGGGAGCCGACCCCAGCGAAAGAGCACTGCCCGGCCAGATAGGTCCAGTATGCCGTCTACGGTGGCCCAACCAGATGGGACTGGCCCGCGGTACGCCACGACGCTGGGTGACACCGCAGGTGGAGAGGGCCGTCTGCGGCGAACGATGGACACGCCGGCGGGACACGCCCTGCAGGTCGCGCTGAGACTTCCGGCGTACTGAGGGGACTGCCCGCCTGATGCTTACCTAACTCAGGTCCGGCTCGCGGCCATGGCGCAGGGCTGGTCGCTGGCGGAGACGGCCGTCCGTGTCACGTTTTCCTTGGAGGTAGACACACTTCAGGTGCTTGGAGACCTCCTGCCGGAGGAACAGCAAGACTGGGCCAAGCTCCAGGGTGCCCTACAGTGCCGGTTTGGCCGACACACCCCGAGAAGACGCCTGCGAGGAGCTTTCTCACCAGCAGCGTTACAGCTGGGAGAAACTGGGGGCCTTCGCGGCGGATCTGCATGGTCTGGTGCGACGAAGCTATCCGGATTTCCCTTCGGAGGCCCAGGAAGAGCTGGCACTGCGGGCGTTCCTGAGGGGTATGCGCCCACAGCGGCTACGGGAGCAGATCCGACTAGTTGCGCCCCAGTCGCTCGATCTGGCGGTGCGTGAGGCGGAGCGCATTGAGCCAATCCTGGAGAGAGCGAGCGCATCCTCCCAGACCAGCGACAGGGTGAACCAGGTGATCGGGGAAATGGACGGCGAAAGGACCTGTCGGGTACAAGGAGGCCCACGGCGACAGGCGCGAGACCATCATGACAGCAGCGGTGAACGTGACGGCGGAAGGACCTGCCTGGTGCACGTAGGCCCGCGGCGACGGGCGGGGAGGCAGAGCTACAGTGGCGATCGGTCCTACCGCTGTGGGGAGCCGGGGCACATTGCGCGCCATTGTCCCGCCCCAACGCCAAAGGACTTCGTACCCCAGCCGCCTTTAAACTAGAGCAGGGAGGCGTGGTGGGGAAATCGCCCCCCTCAGTCTATGGGTGGGATGTGTGGGCCACCACGGCAGACTATATGTGGACTGTACACTGGGCTCAGTACGGTGCGGTGCGTTTGTGGATACTGGCACTACTATTTTTCTTATCCGCAGCGGTCTACTGCCAGAAATGAATGCTACCTGTGTTTCCGGTGCGGCCAGTAGCAAGTTACGGATTTCCACGGTGACGGGAGAACATGTGGTGATGCAAGGAAAAAGGGCTGTGCAGGTGACCGTGGGGGGTTACACCGACAGTCACGAGTTCCTCGTTGGGAATATCCAAGATCCCGGCATCATTGGACTGGACGTGCACTAGAGAAGTGGGGTGCTGTCGTGGATATTGTCAACTGGAGGATGTGCACAAACTTTGGGGAGGCGAGTCTGGCTGGGCGAGGCAAGCCCCTGCCTCCATGTCTCTTTCCCACCCGGGCCTGCGAGGACAGTGCTAAGCGGGGAATTCGGGAGGCCATGGATGATCTGTTCACGCGCAGCTGCGAGGGACTAGACAGAGATCAGCGACAGAGACTCCGTGCACTCCTGGATGAGTTCGTTGACATTTTCACAGCCAAAGAATGAGACTGTATTCATACTAACTTGGTTCAGCACCATATCGACACAGGAAACGCACTGCCGATCTGTTTGCGCCCCCGGTGGTTGCCTTTGGCTAAGCGAGCAGTAGCAGAGGACAAGCTCCAGGAGATGCTGGCAGCAGGGGTGATCGAGCCATCCGACAGCCCGTGGTCATCACCAGTGATGATGGTAAAAAAAAAAGATGACTCGTGGAGGTTTTGTGTGGATTACCAGCAGCTGAATAATGTCACGCGCAAGGACTCCTACCCGCTTCCCCGCATCGACGAAGCCCTGGAGTACATCATGGGCTCTCGGTGGTTCAGCTCCCTCGATCTCCGTAACGGGTCCTGGCAGGTGAAACTAGCGCCGGAAGCCCGGCCCAAGACGGCCTTTTCAATCAGCCAGGGACTGTGGCAGTTCCGGTATATGCCATTCGGGCTGTGTAACGCTACTGCCACGTTCGAGAGACTGATGGAGAGGGTTCTGGGGGATATTCCAAGGACAAGGTGCGTAATCTACTTGGACGATCTGCTGGTGCATGCGGTGGACTTTAACAGCGCTCTGGCAAACCTTAAGGAAGTGCCACCTGTTCCGGCGTGAGACTGTTTTCTTGGGACACGTGATTAGCGCGGATGGAGTTGCGACGTACCCGTCAAAAGTGGCCACGGTAACGGACTGGCCCACGCCGGAGAATGTACAGCAGCTCCGGAGTTTCCTGGGATTAGCCTCGTACTACAGGCGCTTCGTGAAGGACTTTGCTACCATCGCTAGCCCGCTGCACGAGCTGACGAAAAAGAGCCGCGCTTTTAACCCCCTGGGGTCTGAAGCTTCTTTTCCACTTTCGGGGTAGTCTGATATGCCTTGACATTTCAAAATATTTCACCTATCTAAAAAACGTTTATCCCAAAGTGTTACATTTGCTTTTATTCAGCACAAACTAATAATCTGAGACCTCTAAGAATGTTATTATTCTATTTTTTGTTAAAATCAACTTTAAACATATACTTTTCAGACATGCTGAGAAATTGTAAAACATCACATTATAGACATTTCTAGCTAAGACTTTTGAACTCTGAAGCTTATAGACACAGGGGTTGGCTACACATAGGTGAAAGTGACATTCCGAAATTTTATGTGGTTTGATTACTAAAGTGTTAGCACTTTAGAGTGACACTCTTTTTCTCAAAGTCAGTGGTCTTCAGAATGAATATTGATGAGATAGGTGTCCTCACACCTGTAGTAGTTTGCATACTGTCAATGGCCCATCAGTCTGGAATGTCACTGCACCCCACACCCATCACTTTGGAAAGGCAGTTTGAAACGCAAGAAAAGTAGCAAAAATAAAATCCCTTTCACAGTTTATTGGTAGATGGAATGAAAAATGGAAAAACTGTGACTATTATAAATATAGAAAGCAATAAATGTGATGCAGTGACTATTATTAACGCTCTAGGGACGAGGGCATCGTCGACCACGTATCTTACTCGTGTATTTCAGTTTATATCTCCCTGAAATCATTATGTAAAATCATGAAAAAAACACTGACTAATTCCGTTATCTGTCTTCTTTTCAAAACTTCCATTGTCGGAAGTATTAAAGTTTTTAAAATTGGGTTAAATAAGCAAATTGTGTCACCTTTCTTTGTTTTACTTGTATCGGGAGCATGTAGGACCGCTCTCAGCTGAAGATCGCTATTCACATTCTGAATACGCTGCGTTTGAATCGGCGACCACGTGATTGCAGGCACACAGGCTTAGCCCACTGAGCCATGAACGCAGGTATGAGCTTCGCTGCTGAAAGTGGCAACACTGGCGCAAAGCTTCAGCGGCAGAGACGTATCCGTGTGCTATATTGTAGCCGATCAGTGTAAACACTACCCAGACATGTGCTCTTGTTTATTTCGGTCACAATGGGCGTATTCACATATTTCTTCACCCAATACTAACTGTCGGATTATCATGTTATTATCATGCGAATAGCGCGATTTGCAAGTGGGTGGGCGATCAGAGCCGCTTCGAGACGCTTAAGTCAGTCACTCTTGTTCTTTCTATTCGTATCACAAAACTGTAAAAATATATTTAGTTTCTACCTATATATATTTGAAAAGTAGACCGTCCAAGGTTTCTGAGGGTATTTTTAAAATGTGTATATGACAAAAACTCGCGGAGTTATTTAAACAGTTTTGCGAAATTTCTGTCAGATCCCGCCGGCGGGACCGCCGACCCCAGGGAGTTAAGTGGGACACTAACTCTGAACGCATGTTTACACAGCTAAGGGCTTTGCTAGACACGGCCCCTGTGTTGGATTACCCAGATCCAAAATCGCGCTTTCATACTAGACACGGATGCGAGTAATGTGGGACTGGGGGCCGTATTATCCCAAAGCGGGTAGCAAGGCGAGTGGGTGGTAGCGTATTTCAGCCGCACACTTTCGCCGGCCGAGCAGAACTATTGCGTCACGCGCTGCGAGCTGCTGGCCATCGTGGCGGCTCTCCGGCATTTCCATCCCTATGTATGCGGCCGACTGTTCTTTCTGTCAGATCCCACCGGCGGGATTGCCGGTCCCAAGGGGTTAAGGAACCCGAGGGACAGCTAGCGCAGTGGTTAGAACAGATGCAGGACTACGAGTTCACCATCCAGCACAGAGCAGGGCGGCTACATGGGAATGCGGACGCACTGTCACGGTGGCCGTGCATCGGGAACCACTGCTGGTATTGCCAGTGAGCTGAGCGGCGAGTGCCGGCGGCGGAGGAATGTCGACGTGTGACCACACCCGCCCCGAGAATGCTACCACAGCTGAGTGAGGAGCAACTGCAAGCAGAGCAGGAGGGGGGTGGGTGCAGGCTGTCACAGGTGCGGGGGTGGGTGCAGGCCGGCCAACGGCCAGACTACCGAGCCATTTCTGACTGCAGCCCTGAGTTAAAGTCGCTGCACTCGCAGTGGTCCGGCCTCACTCTCCAGGGGAGCCTGCTGTACCGCCTCTGGAAATGCCCGAGTGGACGGGGGGACATCCTACAGCTCCTAGTACCCAGAAACTTACGTGAGCGGGTGTTGGGGTTGGTACATGGACATGTGGGGTGTGGACATTTTGGCATCAATAAGACGTTGCACCGGCTGCGGGAACGATTTTATTGGCCGAACTCTCACACCGACAGCGAACTGTTCTGTGTGCACGGCACGCCTGCTCTGACATATGCACGGCGAAAAAAGGGCCCTCACAGCGTTCACATGCGCCCATGCAGGACTATCGGGTGGGGGCGCCCAGGGAACATGTGGGAGTGGACATTTTGGGCCCATTCCCGCTCTCCTCTAAGGGCAACCGGTATGTCTTGGTCGCGATGGATTACTTCACGAAGTGGCCAGAGGGGTACGCGGTGCCTGATCAGAGTGCCATGACGACGGCAAGGGTGCTCGTGGACGAGATGTTCTGCCAGTTTGGGACCCCGGAGGAGCTCCACAGCAACCAAGGGCGGAACTTTGAGGCGGAAGTGTTCGCTGCCATTTGTGCACGTCTGGGAATTAAGAAGACCCGCACCACGCCACTTCATCCGCAAAGCGACGGGCTGGTGGAGCGGTTCAACCGGACCATGGCCACACAGCGACAGCGGGACTGGGACGAACACCTCCCCTTGGTCTTGTGGGCGTACCGGACCGCGGTGCAAGAGTCGACGCAACTCAGCCCTGCTGCGCTCATGTTTGGCCGTGAACTCCGTACCCCAGTAGACCTCGTGTTTGGCCCGCCACCTGAGGCCGAGCGACCGCAGAAGCCAGGCACGGAGTACTACTTACACTTGCGAAAAAGACTACACTGTGCGCACGAGCTGGCTCGATGGGCTCTGACGAATGCTGGGATCAAGTAGCGGCGGACATACGACGTGCACAGCCGTGGCAGGGATTTTGGAGTGGGGGAGAACGTATGGGTATACTGCCCCATTCGGAAGAAAGGACTGTCACCGAAACTGATGCCACAGTGATGCTGGTGATGCTGGAGTCGACAACAGTTTTCCTGTTGTCGACTCCAGTTATTCCTGGTTTCTTTCGGTGAAAGGCAAAAGATGCTACAATATATATATATATATATATATATATATATACACACACACACACACAGTGGTACCTCAGAACTCGAATTTAATCCTTTCAGAACTCCGTATCAAATCCTAAAAAGTTCGAGTTGTGACCTAATTAATGTAAATAATTAGGGGTGCACCGATTGCAGTTTTCTGGCCGATCAACGATCACCGATCCTTAGGCAACCTTACCTGCCGATCTCGATTTTTTTTTGCCGATCTTGTTTCTTTCATAACTAAAAGACAGTTACTTCAATGTTTCCATTTTTATTGAGTAAATTGATATGAATACTCACAAAACATGAGGTAGTGTCCTCAAATATAAACGAACATATAAATGAGCATTGCTGTTTGAACTACAAAATCATATTTTTTCTTCCAGACTTTAATTTCTCTAATTTTGTAAAATATATATATATATATAGCTGTTATGACACACTTGTCCAAAAAATAGGGAGGGAGGCAGCCTGCACTGCACCTCTCTCGGGAATGGGAGAAAAGGCTGATTTAACCCTCTGGGGCCTAGGGGTAGGAAACACACTTTCACTGACTGGGGCATGATCACACATTTCATCACACTTAATTCATGGCAAATAAATTATTTCTTATATATTTGTTTTGCCATTACACTCATCTTTATTTTAATATATATTGTAAATATGTCAGATTTTTGTTAAGTTTGAAATTTGACATCAAAGTATAGACATTGCAAAATGCAGTTTGGAACACTTGCAGAAACATTATAAAAGTACATAGTAAGCAATGCTGGCAGTTTGTTTTGATCCCAGATATCTGATCACCAAAGTCTTGGCTACATGAAGATGACTAAATGGTGTAGATGCAACATTAATTTGGATAAATAAATAAGAAAAACCTAACTCATGTAACTATTTCTGGCTCCTTTCATTGAATATGTAGCAACTTTCATGTGTATGAATGAGCCATTGTCACCTGGCCACGTCCCCAACCCCCTTTTATGGCGCTGAAGGGGATGTATCTGGATCGCGTTTCACCGTTGCGCTGTTAATCAAATTACCATGCGAATGCGATTTGAATACGCGCTAATGCGGCTATTTAGAATGTGAATAGCGATCTTCGGGTGAGAGCGGTACTACACGCCCCCGATGTAGGTAAAACAAAGTAAGATGACATGGTTTACTTTTTTGCCGATTTAACCTAATTTTTAAAACTTTAATACTCCGACAATGGACGTTTTGAAAAGAAGACAGATTACGGATTTAGCCAGCGTTTTTTTCATGATTATACATTAAGATTTCAGCGAGATATTTATAAACTGAAATAGACGCGAAAAGTACGCGATGTCGTCGACGACATACTCGACCCCAAAGAGTTAAAAGCATATAACTAAGATCGGTGGATCTCATGGGAATATGGTCGATTTCTGATCCCCTCAAATTAACGTGATCGAGGCCGATCGATCGGTGCGCCCCTATAAATAATGTAAAACCAATTAAATGGATCCCGGCCCCCCAAAATTACACCTAAATATGTTTTATTTTATTATATATATATTTTTAAGCATTTAAACACAAAATGAACAGGATAGAACAAGAAGAGCATTTTGTCTTAATGGTTTCCAAAACGATAAAGATCTTATCTCAACATTACCCCTATCCTGCCCCGATCGTCCGCTCCTTCCGTGTGCCACGCCCCCTCGTTAACCTCGTGTGGGATCCCCATGTGATCAGCTGTTTCTGGTTGTTGTCATTAGTCCTTTGTATTAAGTCCGCATCTCAGTTTGTTTCCCCAGTCCAGTCATTGGGTGCGTTCGACTTGCTTACAGTGCTGGCTTAAAGCAACGCATTACGGTTAGATGCTTTGCGACCTCTCACCCGGCTGCACAAACTGGAACCGCACCTTTGCCCTTATTGGCTGAAGAGTTTAGTTACACGCATGACGTTTGTATCCCAGGCAGTTCCGATGCGAAATCTGCTATTTTTCCCGAATATCACGTAAAGCAGTGAGAACTGGTTTTCAGTTAAGGCATTCAAGTAAGAATTGCATTGTTGTATGACTCATTTCCTGGCGCGTACAATTTATCAGCATTCACGGTTCGACTTCTGATATTCAGATCGAGTTCTAGGTCAAACTGGTTTGTTCGACTTTCAAGAAATTCGAGTTCTAGTGAGTTTGAGAACCGAGGTACCACTATATACACTCACCTAAAGGATTATGAGGAACACCATACTAATACGGTGTTTGACCCCCTTTCGCCTTCAGAACTGCCTTAATTCTACGTGGCATTGATTCAACAAGGTGCTGAAAGCATTCTTTAGAAATGTTGGCCCATATTGATAGGATAGCATCTTGCAGTTGATGGAGATTTGTGGGATGCACATCCAGGGCATGAAGCTCCCGTTCCACCACATCCCAAAGATGCTCTATTGGGTTGAGATCTGGTGACTGTGGGGGCCATTTTAGTACAGTGAACTCATTGTCATGTTCAAGAAACCAATTTGAAATGATTCGAGCTTTGTGACTTGGTGCATTATCCTGCTGGAAGTAGCCATCAGAGGATGGGTACATGGTGGTCATAAAGGGATGGACATGGTCAGAAACAATGCTCAGGTAGGCCGTGGCATTTAAACGATGCCCAATTGGCACTAAGGGGCCTAAAGTGTGCCAAGAAAACATCCCCCACACCGTTACACCACCACCACCAGCCTGCACAGTGGTAACAAGGCATGATGGATCCATGTTCTCATTCTGTTTACACCAAATTCTGACTCTACCATTTGAATGTCTCAACAGAAATCGAGACTCATCAGACCAGGCAACATTTTTCCAGTCTTCAACTGTCCAATTTTGGTGAGCTCGTGCAAATTGTAGCCTCTTTTTCCTATTTGTACACTGTAAAATGTAATTCTAGATGTTTGTTGCTTTAACATATTATTCCATGTCAGTATGACAATAGATGACTGAAGTTGTTGTTATAACATAGAATTATAAGTTAAAAACGTCCCAATTACATCAAAAAAAGCTAACTTGAAAACTCATGTCCAGCTAAATCAGAAACTTATGTGAACTTGACAATGTGGTGAAGTTGAGCACTGCAGGGTTCAAAATTGCTTCACGTGACTGCTATCGAGGTGCATTATGGGGAATTGGCGGTTAAAGACAAGCTCACGTTGCTTGGACATTTACTAATCGTCTCCATTGAAATCTGCTTTCAATGTGAGTAACATCGGTTATAACTATAACAAAAGTAGCTACAAAATTTGGAATACGTTTTTAAATTTATGGCATGATGTGTGTTTTTCTCTTTTACCGAAACATTTGCTTTAACTAATGTAACTTTAGCCGACATGGTCCAGCTTGTGTACCATGACCAAACTTAACCTAATAAACTGATATATGTCCTTTTTATGGGTTTAATGTTGCACGGACCAAATGAAAAGTGTTGTGCCGCTAGTTTTAAGGTTGCACATTCAACAACTGTTGCGATATTAGCAAGCTAACTCTGCTAATTAATATGGCTTATGTCATATTGCCTGTGTACTTGTACATTTCTTTTAACTTCACAGCCTGTTATATTTTGGTGGAGGTTTAGTTTGGCAATATTTCCAGTAACTGACTGACTAAAAGAACATTTTTTTGGTAGGACTGTTGTGCTTGTTGTCATCTCTTTGTCCCTATAAAATCACTTAAGCTGCTATTTACTGCTGTGTGCTGAGCTGCAAGAGTGCACTGAGGAGTGAGACAAAATATGGTCTGCAACCCAGCATTATATTAGTTTTTATGAGAGAGTTCAGTGTTTATCTTATGCTGGCTAACACCTACCAGCTCATATTGACTATTCATTTCCATACTGTCCTGTTCTTATTTTTCAGACAGAAGTCTGTTTTCTTTTGTTTGAATGTGGAAAACTTTCGTACTCTTATCTTGGCCCAGAACATTGATGGATATTCTTCCTTTGGGTTATATATATCTGATATGTTTTTATTTTATTTTAGGTCTGTGAAGCCAAACTAGGTGCTGGCCATTTATTTTTGCCAATAGAGTGAAATGGTAAGTTCCTTTTTTTCATACTGGAAACACCACAGACTATATTGTAATTTAATAGCTCTGTAGAATAAAGCACTGTAGTGTCAAGGTACTTCTTCTTTACGCAGCATGTATAGTTACAGTATGGAATAGTCTTCCTGATAACGTAGTGCAAGCGGAATCCTTGGGTTCCTTTAAATCAGAGCTAGATAAGATTTTAACAACTCTGAGCTATTAGTTAAGTTCTCCCCAAGCGAGCTTGATGGGCCGAATGGCCTCCTCTCGTTTGTATAGTTCTTATGTTCTTATGAAGAAGTAATATTGGGCGATTGATGATCACATGCAGGTGGCATAACCTAAGTATTGAGAGATGCTACCAACAAATAATTCATTAACAAAAGCAATGGAGAACACTTTTTATGCTACTGTGTTTGTAATAGCACCCATAACTAAAGGTTTTTCATTAATTTATTTTCACAGGTCTAGATGGTCACATCTGTTTCTGTCTTTTGAATGAGGTGGACTTGCAAATTTTGTACTTTTTTTTGTGGAAATCGCAAGAGAATCATTGAACATTACAGTAACAGTCACAGACATTACGGAAGAAGCTGTCCACTACCCTGCATATACACCGACTGTGCACAGTATTTCAGATCTAAAAAAGCCTTGCAGGTCCATTTAAGAGATCATGGGGTCACAGAAGGAGTATGTAATGGACTTGCTGGCTTTAAAGTAAAATGCCTGCTGTGTAGCTTTAATCAGGCAGTTGGACTAAAGCAGTATATTGCTCATCAAGGTAAACATCTGAGGAATAGGGAAATTGTTACTTGCCCTTTTAATCAGTGTTCTTTTAAATCACACCTTTACTCCAGTTTTACATCACATAAGAGTCGTTTTCACCCTCATTCTACTATAAAAGATTTCAAGACAGAGCTTATTGTCCAAGAAAATGAATTTGCAGAATTTGGATCTGAAGTAAATGTTGATTTGCAGTCAGAAGATACTCACAGTGATGGCCATGTGCCACTTCAAGATAATTGTGGCAGTGAAGTAGAACACCATGATACCACTTACAAAATTCAGGAAAAGCTTGCATCTTTACTTCTGCGCATGCAAGCAATATTGCATGTTTCCAAATTAGCTACCCAGGAAATAATCAATGAGTTTCATGAAATTGGCATTTTGATAGGTGATCTAAATAGGAATACAGTGAAAAGGGTTTTAAGGCAGCACAATGGTAACATTGATGACGACACTATTACTTTGGTAACTGATTCCTTGAACAGCCTCAGTCCTCTTTGCTCCATTTCAGAGAGTGGGTGTTTAGGATCAGAACAAAAAAGGTTGTCCTATTTCAGAGAAAAATTTGGCGTTATAGACCCAGTTGAATATATCTTAGATTTAGCATCAAAGAAAACCTTTGTTTATGTTCCGGTTCTAAAAACTCTGCAGGAGTTGTTAAATAAGGGGGATATTATTGACAAAGTTTTAGAAAAAGACAATACAGGATCAAAACCTGGCCAGTACAACAGCTCATTTGATGGCTCATATTTCAAGGAGAACCCACTTCTGTCTGGGGAAGAGCAAAGCATTTCATTAGCTCTGTACATTGATGATTTTGAGGTCTGTAATCCTTTAGGAACCTCAAGAAAAAAACATAAATTGTGTGCAATATACTGGGTGATAGTAAATTTACCAGTGAAATACAGGTCATCGCTGTCTAGCATTTACCTTGCTCTCTTGTGTAAAAGTGTACAGTAGATGTTAAGACATTTGGATATAAGAGGATTGTAGAGCCACTTCTGAGAGATCTCCAACTGCTTTAAAACCAAGGGGTTTACATAAGTAGGCTGGGAACCAGTGTTAGGGGTACAGTGTTGTATGTGTCATCTGATAATTTAGGAGCACATTCCTTTGCTGGTTTTCAGGAGTCATTTAATGTTGATAAATTTTGTCGGTTTTGCTTAGCCAGTCGTAGTGATATTCAGCGTGTTCCTGTACGAAGTGGGTCATTTTCATTGAGAACAAAAGAGTCATATAATGCCAATGTTTCAAAGCTCAAAGAAAATGTGAAATTGAAAAGTGCTGATGGAGTGAAAAAGGAATGTGTACTAAACAAGTTGTCTTATTTTCATTGCATAACTGGGTTTCCCCCTGACTTTTTGCATGATGTTTTAGAAGGTATTGTACCTTGGGAGCTCTGTTTGTGTTTGAAAACTTTGATTGGACAGAAATACTTTACATTAGATTATTTGAATACTGCCATTCAACGCTTTCCCTATAAATTTTCTGACAAAACTAACTGTCCACAGAAAATTACAGAAAAAATACTTGTCTGTGAAACTATTGGGGGTAATGGCCATGAGAACTGGACTCTGTTGAGGTTGCTACCTCTGCTCATTGGTGACGTTGTACCTGAAAATGATGATGCTTGGTGTGTAATTCTGGAACTGAAAGACATTGTGGAACTTTTAGCATCCTCCACTTTTACTGAGGAAAGCCTGTGCTATCTTGATGCTAAAATAAGTGAACACAGGAGACTTTTGCAAAGTGTGTTTCCAGGACAGAAACTTAAACCTAAACACCATTTCCTGGAGCACTACCCTCATTTGATCCGCTGCTTTGGGCCACTGGTTGACTTTTGGACAATTCGTTTTGAAGCTAAACATAGCTTTTTCAAGAAAGTGGTTCGTGATGTCAATAATTTCAAAAACATTCTGCTAGGGATGAGCGAGTACAGCATTATCTGTATCTGTATCCGTATCTGTTAACCATATGAATTATCTGTATCTGTATCTGTACTCGGAGTGGGCGGGGCCTAACCCGGAAGTGGGCGGGGTTTGACCTGGAAGTGGGTCGGGTTGTCTTTAAATGGGTGGGGCTTTAACCGGTATGTTATTTTAAGCATGCAATTGATATGGGTTGATCAGAAATTGTTATATTTATTGCTGATTAGAAAACTATTTACATGACAGCATCAGCATTGAGCTTCAGATCAGTGGTTTTGATCACGATAACAAACGAACTATATACAGAACAAGATTTGCAACAATGAATATAACACATGCGGTTGCAATTATGAAGTAAAATGTAATGAACAAGAGTTTTCATCTCAACATAACTTTCTTTTTTTAACTTTTAATTTTTTTATGATCAGTGTGATTTCTTTTTTTTTGGTTCTTTTTTATTTTTTTTATTTCCACACCAGGTATGTGTGAGTGTGTGTGAGTGAGTGAGTAAGAGAGAGACAGAGAGAGAGAGAGAGAGAGGGGGGGGGGGAGTGTGTGTGTGTGTGTGTGTGTTTGTGTGTGTAGCTTAATTTGTAATATTAATTATACCACAACTACCTTTATTTTTTTTTATAAAATACAGCAAGAAAGTGTCAGACACTCAGTGCGTGAAGTAAAAAAAAACTGGCTAGAGCCAGCTGACGGTTTAAAAAAGAAAAAAAAAAACTCTGACAGGCAGAGACGCGAGTCGCATTCTACAAACAAACCTGAAGCTGAAGAAACCCTAAACGTTAACGGAAAAAAACCCGCGATCCTGAGTGACTGAGGGAGCGACAGAGAGAGAGAAAGCGCTGTTCTCTTCTCTTCTCAGTGTTCTGTGTGTGAGTGAGCAGAGCGGGACACAGCAACACAATAAATCTGTATATGTGTAGGGGAGGGGCGCTGTGACTAGTCTATCACAGAACGCACAGTCAGCTACCCAATGAGAATTTTTATTCAATCCGAGCACAGATATTGACTTGTATTACTCGTATGATACTCGTACTCGTCAAAAGTGCTTTATCCGTACCGGATACTCGTTTCATCCGAGTATCCGGCTCAACTCTACATTCTACTGACTTTGTCTCTTAGACACCAGCTTATGCTGGCATACCACTTGGACATGACTACCCTGTTTAAACCAAGAGTGGAAGTTAAGGGAGCATCAAATGTTTCTGTGGACATGCTAGCTTCCTCTGTCATGCAAGTGATGGAGAAGAAATTTACAACTCTGAGAAGTGTGTCACTGGCTACAACAGCATACATACATGGGACACAATACACCACAGGAATGTTTGTCTCATTTGGAAGCACAAGTGGACTTCCTGATTTTTCTAAAATTGTTCATGTGCTGCTTGTATGCAACAAGCCATTTTTTGTTTTGGAATCTTTCTCAGCTTGGTATGTGGAGCACCTCAGATGTTACGAACTCTGCGAAAGGAATACTGCTCAACTGATGGTAGCTGAACCTGAAGAGCTTAACCACTACATCCCATTGTCAGCATACACTGTACGGGGCAGACTCCTGGTGTCACCAAAGGCATTTCTTGTACATTAAGGTAATTTGTTTTTGTGGCATGTCATCGTAGTCTAAGGAGCTTGGAAAGAAATATATATTATAGAAATATTATAGTCTAAAACTAAATGATGTTTTAGTCAAAACACTGACTATAGCTAAATCAAAATGTGCTGTCAAAATTAACACTGGTTCAATGTTTTGTAACTTTTCCAGCTTGTTAAATGCATTATTTACAATTTACACAATTCTCCTATTTTTAATAATGGTAAAGCTCTTTTTTTATATACAGTACATAGATGGCTGCCAAAAAAGTCAGTAGTCGTATGTGAATGGTTGATATATATTTTTTTTCTTAGCATCTCCTGTGAAAATGTATTCGTGCTATTCACACTTTATTTCTGTTTTTCTTGTTGGAAGCGATTCATCATGCTGCTGCGCATCATCCTGAGTGAAGATGACATAAGAAAGGTTACCATCGACAACTTGCCTGAAACTGTTGAAAACTTCCATATACTTCTGAAGACGAAACTTGGATTGGAGGGGGACCTTGTGGTTCAATATCAAGACCCTGAATTTGATAATGAACTGTGCAATCTGAGTAGCATATCAGAACTTCCTAAAGAGAAAGCAACATTGAAGGTGTACACGAAGACTTTTACAACCTACAACACAGACTCCACTCTAGACACAGCAAGCCTGTCATCAACTCTTGAGGAGGGCAGCAGTGGTGGCCAAACTCGTCAGCTGCCTCAGCCATTTGTTATTCCTGCCTTTTCTTTTGATGTTGAGTTAAAACTGAAGCAAGGAAATGAAGCCTACCACAAAGATGGATCCTTACTTGACATATCGAAGGACATGAAATCGGATATCTTGGAGAAGCTGGCAGAAGCCATGTATGTCCACAACCCCTACCCAACACGTGACGAATATGATTGTGTGGCCCAGGCTCTCATCAACAAGCATCCTTGTCTCAAGGAACCAGGGTCTGTCAATGGGTGGTACTGTTGGAAATTTAGTTTAAAGTTCAAAATGGGTAACTTCAGACAGAGGCTGCGAGTGGCTGGATGTCCTGAACTCAAAGTAAACACACGTACCTCTAGTCAAACTGGGTCAAAAAAACTGAAGCGGGCCAAAAAGTCAGAGGTAAATTTTCTACCAGGTTTTCCAGAGGGGAAAACCCAACATGATCTTGACATAGAGAGATCAGTCTTGGTCAGTGAGATGAAGAAAAGAAAGGTTGACTGGAGGCAAATTGATGAAATGATGTTCAACACATTCTCTTTACGGAGAAAAGAGATTGTTGAGGATGAACCTCTGGTGGCACAAGTCAAAGAAAGATGGCCAGCCTTGTTCTCTGAACGGCAGGTAAAATGCATCTTTGTGGTTGCTTTGCTTTTGTGTGTGTATTTTGTCTAATGGGCCTCAGATGATGTTTGCTTAAATTTAGATCTTAAAGCATTTTTTTATTAAATTCTGCCTGTACCCCCCACCCCTCTTCTTCCATTGCTCAGGTTGAAGCTGAATTTGCCCGTCTTACAGTACATCTGTTGACCTGAAAGGCTCCCTCTTTGCTGGGCTTGACCAATATCTGGAGAGGTTCCTTGAGCTGTACAAAACCAAGAGCGGCATAGCAGGGCTAACTAGGCTCATAAAATGCCTAGATGATGATGTAAGTGTTCAACTGCTAAATGTTCTCCGTTTGTCTAAGTTTTAGGTTATCCATTTTAAGTGATGAACTCATTCAAAGAAAGCTGTAGTAATATTTCACAATTGGACATTTAGTGTGGTAACTTTTACAGAATCTGTGTACAGTATATTGGTGTTAGATTTGATATCATATTCTACTTTAATGTGCTGATCAGCCTGATTCAAATTATAAGATATTAAAACATTAAAAGACAGGTGTAACTGACCCAGTTATCTCCACTGATACTCATATATTGATGAAATGAAATGAAAAAGCAAAAAGCTGTTTATTTGGAGCTGTCTAGGTGTTTCATAAACACTGTTTAAAACATTTTTTGTTTTGTTTTTCAATTCTTTGACCAGAGCTCTACACAAAGGAAGAGGACAGTTCTTCTGCTGGGCCTTCCTCATTTTCTCAAGGAAGATCCCTCACACATTTTCAAGACTGTGGAGGTGAGCATTGTTTCTTATTAATTCTAGTTAATTCTATAATTACAGTACCACAGTGGATTTTAAATCAAGACTTTCAGCCTTAACTCAAGGGGTTAACTCCCTGCTCACTATAGATGCCAGCAAATGTATTATTACGAGATCTGTGAGACTGGATTTAGTCTGGTTTTCAGAGAAACTACCTGATAAACTACTATGGGTATTGTTCGTTTATTGTGTTTATTCATGTCTTCACCAGGGTCTTTGACATTGTGCTGCTGTACTGTTCCCTACAGCTTTGCATTGGATTTCTCACACACTGTATATTTGTAATGGCAGACATATTAGGATATTTAAGTGATTACAGCGGCTGCTACAGCTGTTGGGGGGGCAATACTTTGGTGAAATGTCTTCGACCCTGGACTGTTTAAACAATTAAGTCACTGGCCCAGTCATTGGACAGCTGGGTAAAGGTGGATGTTGTCATTCAATGCCAGTTATGCAACCAATCCAGCTACGTCTATATGTTCGTTTTTCATGCAGTTTAATATAAGGGGAACTGTTACTGATTAAAGAAGCATTGTCTGTGGAGTTACATTCTGCTACGGTAGTGTAGCTCCAGTTTGCACATTTCATGCATTCTCAGTCACATTTTATTCAGAGCACAGCCAATATTTAGCACAATTAGCATGTATTTAAATTGTTGTTCACATTCTGCAATTGAAGACATGCTTTATTATTAATGAACATGATCTTTGTTCAAAGCAAGAAATGGATTTGTAACATGGGGGTGCAATTCTTATTCTGAAAAAATTTAAACAACGTAAGAAGTGTTACCCAAAGCCAATCACCATCATCCAAGGCATCAGTATGGCTATTCTTTAGAAAGACATGATTTATAAAGCACAAGGGATATTGTGTATTTTCTTTTAAGTTTTGTAAATGAATTTTTTTTTCTTTTTGTCTTTGAACCCTTTTATAGCCCACAGATATTGAAGACACTTTCACCAAGGGGATGAAAGTTGGCATTGTGACGGTGAAAGGAGAAGACATCATTGATGTGTTGGTTGTCCTTGAGGAGGCAGTAGTCCTGTCTAATCTGAGGGATGTCCCGTTAGTCGGTGTTTTTGTCTAATAAACCCTCGTTCCCGTCACTTTGGACTTGCTTCCGCTCTGTTCGTCCTGCTCGCACCGGCAAACGTCACAGAATGCGGCATTCTGTAACGTACGCCGGTGCGTGTAGGGCGAACAAAACCAAAGCATGGCGAAGGGACGGGAACGAGGGTTTATTAGACAAAAACACCGACTTGGAGACATCAATAACAATGCCGTATCTGCCGGGACATACGCTGGCGCAGACTAAAATACACAAGACAAGGCACAGGACTGGCGAGCGGCATCGCCTCACAGGTGATCACATTTGGATAATTACAAGAGGGAACAAGGTGGGCGTGGCGACACACAGGGCTTGAACGAGACGGACGACGCGGTACGTCACATTTACATTTCAGTTTAGACAATTACTCATGTTTTGAAACTTATTTGTGAACAAAAATATAATAGGGGACTTTAATTTTAATGCAGCAGTTCTAGCTCATCTTGTTGAAAAACTGATCTCATGTCATAGTGTTCTGTTGTCCAATTGTCAACAATTCACAAGAATTGTTAAATGCTGCTGGGTCAGATTTTAATCAAACTTGCAAGTCACTGATTTTCTGATTTTGTTTGTCAGAGGAGTAAGATGGAGCAATAAATGTTTGATGTTGGATGTTAATGGGTAATTGTCTTGCTATGTTCTTAAAACAAACTTCATGCATCAGATACATTTTAATTAAATCTGTGGGTGGGGGGTTCTGAAGTGTAAACAACATAAAATTAATTTAAATGAATGTAGACATTTAAACATGGGATCCAAGATAAACGTAACAGGATTTTTTTTGCTGAAATGGATGGTGGAAAGCTCAACTTATTTTTTTGTGTAGTGAACATCTTTACATCAAGTCAATCAACCTTTAAATCAGTTTGATTTTATTTATAAAGTTCACACAGCTACCTTAATAAACCTTAATCAACTTAATAAGTTAAGCTAAAATAGATTCCTAAGTTGAGAGAACCACTAAAACATTTGAATTAACTAAGAAACCCAAGTCAACTAAATTAGAACAAGAGTTTAAACGATTATTTTAATTTAGCTTAAATAGTTTTCCCAAGTAAAAATGACTATTAAAGCAGTTGAACTGACTAACAAACCTTAGTCAACTAAACTAAGACAAAAGTTTAGACAACATGTGATTTTTCATTAGGATAACAATTGGTTGAGTTATAAGAACAAACTATTTCTTGACTTAACTTAAAATTTTAAGGCAGCCCTTTACCTGATATTTTTAAGTTGAAACAACAAGTTATATTTTACAGTGTAGTGGAGATGAGTGGTACCCGGTGGGGTCTTCTGCTGTTGTAGCCCATCCGCCTCAAGGTTGTGCGTATTGTGGCTTCACAAATGCTTTGCTGCATACCTCGGTTGTAACGAGTGGTTATTTCAGTCAAAGTTGCTCTTCTATCAGCTTAAATCAGTCGGCCCATTCTCCTCTGACCTCTAGCATCAACAAGGCATTTTTGTCCACAGGACTGCCGCATACTGGATGTTTTTCCCTTTGCACACCACTCTTTGTAAACCCTAGAAATGGTTGTGCGTGAAAATCCCATTAACTGAGCAGATTGTGAAATACTCAGACCGGCCCGTCTGGCACCAACAACCATGCCACGCTCAAAATTGCTTAAATCACCTTTCTTTCCCATTCTGACATTCAGTTTGGAGTTCAGGAGATTGTCTTGACCAGGACCACACCCCTAAATGCATTGAAGCAACTGCCATGTGATAGGTTGATTAGATAATTGCATTAATGAGAAATTGAACAGGTGTTCCTAATAATCCTTTAGGTGAGTGTATATATATAGCTTTGGTTGAGTTATTACATCTTCTCTTTTTTTTTAAATAAAAAATTCAGGGTGCTTGCATTCATTCGATTGTTAATTATGTTTGTGTTTTCTTAGGGAGTTTGGATGGTAAGGAGGCCAAGCCGGTGCGGGACGTACCCAGGGTCCCTTTCCTAATTGCAGTGTATGGGGAAAGGGTGCTACACAGGTATGAAGTTCGCTTGCACTTGCAATAATGTGCTTTTAAAAAAATTTCCCTGACAATTAGGCCATTTGAGTTTTTAGCATCTAGTTTTATCCATACAGCTTCTGTACTTTTATTTTTATCAGTGAGCTCTTTGCCTACAAGTTTTCTTTTACGTATACAGCAACACCACCTCCCTTCTTGCCTATCCGGTCTCTACGGAACAACTTGTAACCATCCATATTATATTCTTCTCCATCATTGTCACTCATCCATGTTTCTGTTATTCCTATAATGTCATAAGAGTCTGATGAAGTAAAAGCCTCTAAATCATGAATTTTGTTTCTAATACTCCTAGCATTGAAGTAAAGACAGCAAAGGGTAGGCCTTTTACAGTGCCCACTTTTAATATTACTTGGGGCTTTCCGTCTCTCCCCACCTATATTCTTAACTAACCTCCCTGCCTCCCCAGTCCCTAGTTAAAACATTCCTCAACTACTCTACACATACTCCTCCCCAATACACTAGTTTCCCTATGGTTCAGATGCAACCCTTCCAGCTTGAACAGGTCCCACCTGTTCCACAAGGTCTTCCAGTGCCCCATAAACCTAAACCCCTCTTTCCTACACCACCCTTTTAGCCACGCATTTAATCTCCTTATCTCAGCCACCGTGGACATTCTGCTGCTAAGCTTATGTGCTACTTCTATAATTTTTTCCTGCAAAACAGTCCTCCTACCCTTGCCTATGTCATTGGTGCCAACATGCACCACAACCACTGGCTGAGGCTAGGCGGGCAAGACAGGACCCTCTATCATGGGTGCACACATAACTGTCTACACCTCTAATAATTGAATCACCTACTACCAAAACCTCACTATTTCTGGGGGGAGGGGGCTCCTCAGTGCCCAAGGACCCTCCTGCCTCCCCAGTCTCTTCTGACTCTAAAGCTGGAAGCACATGAAAGTGGTTTGACACAGTAATTTCAGGTGGCTCCATAATTTACTATTCATAATTAACTCATTATGACCCCATCCCTTACTCCCAGTCCAGTATATTCATAATACCATATTTAACTTTTAGCTGATTTAACTAATGAATAGTTAATACAATAAAGTGCCAAGTACAATAAAACTAAGTTAGCACTTACGTTAAAATGGGACTTTTTAAAATATCCGATAGGGTCAGAGATAAAAACCTTTAGAAGTAAACTTTTAAAATAACCAAATTAACTATTACATACCAGAGAATAACTTCCTACTGAACCATGTATAGCTAAAATAAAGCGAAGTTGCTCTTGGAAGGCCGAAAAACCACAAAAAACCCTCTCAAAGCAGGCTACTGCTGGAGCGGGAAAAAAAGTGGAAAATGTCCTCCAGCTGGCGACCGAGCAAAGCTCAGGAGCAACTGTCCTTTTCCGAAACTAGTTAAAATTACCGATGTTCGATAATATGATCCCATGGTGTTTGTTGTGAAGTTACGCAGACATAAATTCCTGCGGAACTGAGCCAGTAGGGCACATGATGAAATGCTTGTGGAGCATACGGTGAAATGGGAATTGAGCCGGTGGAGCACATGTTGAAAATGATAATGAGCTAGTAGAGCACCCGCTGAAATAGGAAGTGAGCTGACAGAGCACACAGAGAAATGTGAACTGAGCCAGTAGCACACATGGGGAAATAGGAAGTGAGCCGACTGAGTGCACAGTGAAATGGGAATTGAGCCAGTAGAGCACACTGGGAAATGGGAACTGAGGTGGTTGAGCACACATTGAAATGGGAAGTGAGCTGGTAGAGCATACAGTGAAATGTGAAGTAAGATGATATAGCACCCGCTGAAATGGGAACTGAGCCCTTAGAGCACATGGTGAAATATATCTGGTCATAAACACTTTCACCTGACAAAAAATCTAAACCGAAATATAAGGAATATGGACTTTATTTTACATTAAGCCTTTTCCTTATAATGGGCGTCAATGGAGGGGAAAACGCTTAACGTAAAAGTCCATATTCCTTGTATTTCGGTTTTGATTTTTTGTCAGGTGAAAGTCTTTATGACCAGATGTGTGTGTGCGAAATTTGATGATTATTGGTCGCTATTTTGGTACATTAAACCACATTAAGCGTTTTAGAATGTCCCCACACCGATCGATAACATTTGCCATTTTTAGAACGGCCTATGCTCATTTGACATGGATGATAGACGATCGTGTGTCCGGGGCGCCGGGCCAGTTTTTATTAGGCCCTACGGGTGCTACGGTTGAAAATTGGGAAAAAATGAAATTCGACTTTTCAAAAATTAAAAATTCGTCATTTGAAAATTGAATTCGGCAGAGTGACGATTTGATGCCGTTTTTCTTCGTCACCATGGGTTCCGTTTTCATCAATGACGAGAGTGACGAGC
The DNA here is from genome assembly GCF_048594095.1 of Paramormyrops kingsleyae. Lineage (NCBI taxonomy): Eukaryota > Metazoa > Chordata > Actinopteri > Osteoglossiformes > Mormyridae > Paramormyrops > Paramormyrops kingsleyae. Next base: position 39,656,760 of record NC_132801.1, on the reverse strand, counting down.
GGCAGCGGGAACCCTGGCGCTGTCCTGATCCTGCCATTTCCCTGCTGCCTGCACGCTGTCCTCACACTGCCATCTTCCTGCTGCCTGCTCCTGTGCCTCTCCTGCCTTCTGCTGACCACCACTTTCCTTCATACACATTAAGTTTGCAAAACTGCGCCTATACTTTTAGTGTAATGTTCTGTAGCTCTTAACACTAATATTTCCTACTTACTCTTCTTTTACCACCAAAAAAGTGTCTGATGCCTCCATCTTTCCTTTTCCTCATAGTGTGTCTGTGAATAAAATCTTATCTATATTTAACAAAACTGGGCTATTAGATGAAGCTTCTAAAAATGTCTTTAAATATGAAATTGTGGAATGCAGAATCAATACCACTAAAATTCAAATAATAGGGCTTATTATTTGCTAGCTAGTTTTTTTTTTTACGTTGCCCCTATAGGTTTCACTTATAATGTTTTTTCATAGCATAACGTTAGACCTTATGCATTAACATTAGCCTAATAACAAACCACACGGGCTAAGTGGCGAATTAATTTCAGAAAGGAGTTCATCTCCTTGGAAAATGACCATGATCGATTTTACCTCACCAAATAAGCCTGGTTTAAATAGAGAACTTAGCTTATCTTGCTAGTTAACATGACTAACGTTGATTGTACCGGTGTTCTGTCGAGTTGAGCTACTTTGTCAAGGTAAGCTATGGTTAGGGCTATCGATTAGCACTACGGTAGCTACCTCGACATAGTAGCTCAACTCGAAAGAACACCGGCCTCAGAAGGACAATGGTAAGTAATTCAACTTATAAAGATGTCAGCTTGCATTAGTCGATGAAACACTTAAACGAATAAATTAAGGTTGTAAAATAACACATTTTCAACAGGCTAGACTCCTGCTGGCTACTTACATTTACCAACGCATGACAAACAGTACCATGACAGATGAACACAATGAACAGGTCACTCAATGAGAACGAATGATGCAGCCGACTGGTTGCTTCTAGCGCCGAGGTGTTTTTTTTTTACAACAAAATAAAAATGTTAAGACCCCCCCCCAAACTGCTATTTTTGTCTCTTTAGGGGGGCCTACAGTAGGTCTTGATCGGGGGGTACAGTACCCCCCATAATTTGAACCATGGTTATGGGACCCTTAACAGGTGTCATAGAGATAATGACATAATCATTGTTATTCACTTTACCAGCTAATGGTTTTAATGTTATGGTTGATCAGTGTATTATAGTCATAGAAAGCAGAATGTAAAATGGCCTGTTCATTCCATCGCAGGTGTGTGCCTCCAGTCTGTCTGTCACACTCAGGCTTCCTGATGCTTTTTGGCCTTGAACACAGTATTCACATGAACCAGTCATCAGCTGCCCATAGAGGGCGGTGTGCCCAGCTTTCTAACCTACTCACCAAAGCGGAGTTAATTGACATTCCTACAGGCAGCCAATGTGGGATAATTGGGATTGATCCAGAGGTCTTGAGTAGGACGCACTTTGTTTTGATTGCTTAATTTTTATCTCAATTTAAATCTTCCATCCATTATCTATACCGCTGTATCCATCTGGGTCACGGGGAAGCTGGAGCCAACCCCTGTGGGCATTTTAGAGTAGCCAGTTGACCTAACCTGCATGGCTTTGGACTGTGGGAGGAAACCCACGCATGCAAGGGGAGAACATGCAAACTCCACACAGAAAGGCACCCTGAGTGACCCAGGGATCGAACCCAGGATCTTCTTACAGTGAGGCAACAGTACTAACCACTGCACTACTGTGCCACCCACCAATTTAAATCATTTGAATAAAATTAATTGTGAAGTATATGATTTAGATCCCTATTATTCAAATCACGGTCATCGAGGTCTGAGCACTGCTGGTTTTCCAGCCTTCCTTTACCTGTGAGCCAGGTGTGAAGCCTCTGACCAATCAGAATCAGTAATTATTAAACTAACTACCTGGGAGAACTGAAAAGAAGGCCTGGATTTTGAATCAAGGTCCAGATTTGAAGAACCCTGATTTAGATCAAAATTGATCAATGAAAAACCAAAAAAGTTTATCCATAAGGCTGTTAGAGTTATTTTGACACAAACTATACTATGCTTGGTTACAATAAATATTAATTTTGTGGGGATTCAACCATGTCAGAAGGCACCCAATTAATGTAGAATGGATTCAGTTTATTTAATGGTTTCAATACATACAGTACTAGTAGAGTAATAATGACTTTGCCATGGTTATTTGACTTATCTATGAGTAATCTCAGTAATCTCCATAAAAGGAGCCTAAATTGGGAATATGTGCTCCAGTAATCAAACCTACAGCCTTGGAGACGCGGGCCCATAGTGCTAAATCCTGGTTTTATTTTAGTATTAGAAATAATGTAACTGTAAATGCAAAACTAAAGCCTTCAGTATTTTATAACATACAGTATACTGGTAATAGAAAATGAGTAAAATATGATGAATATTATTTCTGGATGGGAAGGGCCTCTGGTATGAGTTTCCTTGGCTCGCTGCTTCATGCTAATGTTCTCTGTTAACAATGATTAAGTATGTAAGTTCTTTTGCAGTAGTGCCATTGCTTTCTACTTGCAATGAGCAAGGAAAAGCAGAAATCTGTTTTTGTATGAAATACAAGCAATTTCACAATGAAAATGGTAACTGTGTGGTACTCCAGAAATTCCCCCATTGGATCGTAAAGTCCACCTTGATATTATTCCAAACATATCATATAATCCATACTGATTACTGGATGCTAATTACTGTTATCGGCAATCCTGTCAAAGGCAGCGAGATCTGCAGTAGTCATTTCACTTTCCATGGTTGTTTATCTTGTACCAGATTATGGTGATGCTGGGAAAAGCAGTCATGGATTGAGCAAATCCTAGAAGCACATGACAGATGACAGGGTTGATCCTGAATGGAATGTATGTCCTCTAGAGGGCGCACACGCCGATGGACACACACACACACACACACACATACACACGCACATGTAGGGTAAACATATCCTTATGGGGACTGTTCATTCATTTCAATGGGAAAAATGCTAACGCTAAATATGACAACCTTAACCCCTACCCTGCCCTAACCATAACCATAAGTAACAAAATACAAGAGTTTTTGCATTTTTAGTTTTTTCATAGCAGTCACCGATTTTTATAAAATAGATTTTTTCCTTATGGGGACCGGTTTCCTGGTCCCCAAAAGGGAAAAAAAATGGATATTTATCACGTTATGGGGACATTATGTCCCCATAAGTATAGGTAAACCCGCTCGCACATACACACACACACACACACACACACACACACAATGTACACTTACACACTGGGAGAGAATGAAGCCCATAGACCAGAAGGCTGAGATTATGGTGTTGCCCCTAACCCCCCCCCCCCCCCCCCCGGGATAGGTCATGCTCATATTGTTGTTTTTAATGTTGTTCATAAAATATCACTATTTTAAAATGCTCATTGTACTTTTCTTAGTGTAAAATGTTTTACATGTACTTCAAATAATATAAAAAATACATGTACATTCTATTTAGTTTATTAAGCTTACAGTATACAAACACATATTATTCCCAACAAAAGTCAATGCTGTTGTTTCTTACTAAAAAGGATGGTGTACTTTGTATTATCTGGAAAAAGGTTCACATTATCCTCTTTTTACGTCATTACCTTTGTGGGAAATGCATGTCATCTAAGTTTTATCACAACTTTATTGTCTACCAGAATGAAATATAACAGGAACCTCTGCATTTGTCTGTGTATGATATCATTGAGGGAAAAAGGTTGTACAATTGACAATTGACATGCTAATCAGTGCAACGAAAGCCCATTGTCTTTCAGTGTCAAAAAATAACAATATCCCCCCAAAATACCAGAACTCCTAGTTCTAATGAATAATTGTGGTTCAAATTTTCAGGTTTCTTCTCACTGTCCGGGGAATGTTCCAATGGTTTGAGGCAGGGCAGCAGTATATAATTAAGACAATGACATGAAAATAAACAGATTATAAAGAAAATAATTTTTGGTCATTTGTGAAAATAATAGTCCATTCAACTTATAAAGATAACTATGGTGGAATACTGAGAAATTTAAAACTCTTCAAGATTGTCTCATAACAGACACAGGGCTAGAGCAGAATGGCTTTCTTGTCATTGGTAAAAATCACTGTATCCAAAGAACATACATGCAAACAGGACAGCTCACAATTTTTCAGTAGACTGTGACTTGGGTACATAGATAGCTATGAAGATATGACCCCATATGTGTTCCACGTGTAAAATCAGACTTTCTGGGCAGAGGTGTGTATGTCAGGAGATGTCCAAGGCCCTCCTATGTCTGTCAGAAACTGCCACTGAAAAGAGCGCATAGACTGTCCAATTATTCTGCAAGGTGGGGTCAGTGAAGTTCTTAGTTGACTTCATGAACTTTTGATCTCTGTTCAGAGGTGACTGCCTTCTCAGTCAGAGCTGATCATCTTCCCACCAGCTTGGAAAGGCCAGGTATTCTGTCTGGGGTGATGGGCTGTATTAGGCACTAGCAGGCGATCTCCTCCACTGTTCCCAGCGTGGTCTGCAGTGGGACGCTCACTGTGTGGCTGACAGCTTCCGAGTGGTTCGGCATGGGATCGCAGGTGCCCTGGGCGTGAAAACAAAAACACACTAAAGAAAGGGAATCAGAAGATCAATTTTTCATCAGTAGCATTATGATCTGCTTGGTCTTAAACTCAACCTTAGTTCCCTGCCTTTAGGTCCTGTGTTCTCTTGCTTCAGGTTCCTTGCTCATTTTAGCAGCTATGAATTTGTTGAATCACACCACATGAATGCTATAACTTAAACCACTATCACATATTCTCACTCATTCTCACCAAATCCCTAAAGCTATTTTCACTGTATCCATCCATCCATCCATCCATTTATTTAGTACAAGTTTGGGAGAGGGGTGGGGGCCTAGAGCCCATAAAAGGCAGCTATTTGTTATGTAAATCACTTTTCAAGCATGCCAGAAGAGTGGGCAATATATTAGGATCACATGTATGAATTGGTCTGGATGGTTTCTGTTGTTCTGATAGAGACCCATTTACTGTCATTTTTTCAGGAAGATAATGTTATAATTTTTGTTCTGAAAAGCCATGCATAAAATAGTCAAGGATATGATTTATGTTGCAGGTTCAGATCACATCATCTTCCCTATTTCTATTAAATCAAATATCAATTTAAAATGAAAGAATTTAAGTAAATTTAAATTATTTCCCTTCAATTGAATCAGAGGGCAATAAAAAAGTAATCCAGTGGCTTTAATTCTGTAACATGAAAAGCAATCAAGCTCATCTAATGATTTTTTGTGCAACTTATCAGTGATTGCAAAATTATAATACTGTGCTATGTTTGAAATACAACTGACTTTCCATGTATTTATTTTAATTACCATATCTTCCTCATGATTCTGCTCCTCATCCTCTCGGCTCCAGCAGTCTGAAAGTCTTTCCTTCATCATCTAATATCAGCCAGAACACAGAGTAATAATAATAAATAAAATAACAAAAAAAGTAAATCTCTAAAGCAATAAGGACTGTCTAAATCAGATTTTTTAAATAAAATGATATTAGTTCTTTGCATTCAACTTTTAAACCTAACTTCTTAACTTTACAGTATAGTCTTTAGACACTTTAGACACCCTAAGACAGACCTCATAAGCATAGTCAAACAGCTCCAGAACTGTCAGGATGCTGGCTCCAACAAACAATCCCATCTGACCCCCGATATCACCTGTACATCGATAGGCAATGACAGAAACAGCACAATCTCAAAGCAGAGCTTGTCACATTCTACCATGAGTAAGAGATGGTTATTTTATCATCAAAGAATTCAATGTGGGCAACAAGAACCTACCCAGCAAAGCAGCCACCTCGTAGGCCTTTTTCTGTTCTATGGTCTCATAGTTTATGGCTTCAAAAAAAACATCTAGGACCAAAATGTTTTCCCTAAACATAAAGAAAGCATGTCAGCATGCAAATCATATCTCAATACATTTTGGAGCTTTGAGTCAGTCAAGGCTCTTAAGTGTTGTTCTTTTGCTTTCTTTGACTAGAATCATACGTTTCAAAATACAGTGGTACCTCAGAATTCAAATTAATCCGTTCAGAACTCCGGATCGAATCCTAAAAAGTTCAAGTTGTGATCGAATTTTCCCCATAAGAAATAATGGAAAACCAATTAATTGGTTCCCAGCCCCAAAAAATTACACCTAAATATGTTTTTTTAGCATTTAAACACAAAATGAACCGGATAAAACAAGAGCATATACTGTACTAAACACATCTAAGGACATTTTTCAAAACAGTAATTTGTAAAGTAAGAAAATAAGTGTATCCAAACAATGTGTCCTGCCCCAATCGTCCGCTCCTTCCGTGTGCCACGCCCCCTCGTTAACCCCGTGTGGATTCCCCGTGTGATCAGCTGTTTCTGGTTGTTGTCATTAGCCCTCCGCATTTCATCCGCGTTTCAGTTTGTTTCCCCAGTCCGGTCATTGTATTGTACGTCTGCGTTTTGCCTGCCTTACCTATAAATAAACCCCGTATTCCCCGATACCCTGACGTCTGCGCCTTTGTCTCCGTTCAGTGGATGGATAAACAAAAACTAATCACAAAATCAGGGCAGGTAAGCATACAGACTTCACAAACATCCAACCATCACAATCAACAAACCACTAGCAAACTAAACAGAGGCAGGGACTTAAATACAGAGGGATAACAAGACTAACAAGGGGCAGGTGAGATTAATTAACAAGGGTTGGGAAAACAGGTCACAGGTGAAACTAATTAACTCAAAGGAACTAAACAGGGAAACTAATAACCAACCAAGAAACAGGGAAAAACAGAATGTGACACTGGGAGTAAAAAAAATGATAAAACATAACTAAGGTTCAAAAAAAGAAACCAAAACTGAATACAAACATCACCAGACACAGGAACTAGAAAAACTCATACAAATGAAACACTAGGGAACAAAATACAAAAACAGGGGGGTGATTTGAACATGCAACAGAGGGGATCACAGACAAGGCCGACAGGGATTAGGGGAAAACACAAAGACTGACAACACAAGGGACGGGATGACCAGCAATGCCTGCTGGCCAAACAGGGAAGGGACACAGAGTGGAACAACAGGAGCCGACCCTGATAGAAGTCTATCCTGCGAAGCATATAGCACGATGAAATGGCATTTACTTGAGCAATTTATAGGTGAGGTTGCGTGTCTTTGGACTGTGGATGTAAAGTGAAAAATATACATTGGGAGGATATGGAGCAAATGCAGCACTACTTATTAAGCCAATGTGTTTCCTAGAAGGGAAGACAAGCTATAAAATACAAAAAAAACAAAAAGCAAAATACAAGCAGCGCCTTATTCTTGAGGCTTTCCATTGTTCCTAAGTGAGTCATCTCTAATAATATACACATTATTTCAGAAAACATACGCAATATACTTCTCAGACTTGTTGAACTTCTTCTCAAGGTATCGGGCAGATGTCTTGCTGGGAATCTTGACCATGGAGAGCTCTTTGTTGTAGCGGGTCATGTTGCATGGGGTCCGACAGACGCACCTGTAGTTTTCCTTTTCAAAAAGCGTAGCTAGAGGACAAAGACCAATACTGAGCCATTGTACTGCTAACCAATGGGCAGACTGAAGGGGTTTTCTGCTTTTTGATTATATTTCACTTTGTTTTTATGAATGGGCCTTACATTATTTAAAAGGTTTTAGAAACTGCAGATGCAGAGGCTGTAGACATCTTGCCAAACCAATGGAGATGTACCCTGCATGCTAAATGGGCATCAGATGTATTTTTCTTTTTATTTCATATTATCAGTTTAATATCCCTGCTGAGTTACCTTCCTTTTCTGTTTGCCTGTTCCGTTATGTGATTGAAATAACAGATTTCCATGTTAGTCTTTCGCTTCTCATAAGGCCACAGGAGAGCTGGGAATTTTGTCAGATAATGTACTGAAACAGTCAAGTGTCCTGATTGTGGAGAAAAAGCAGCAACCTCAATTCTGGCAAAAGCACGGAAACCTCTGTTCTTCTTTAATTTCTTTGGAAATTCACCTCTCTGTGCACTTGTACTGACTTTTAAGAGTTTAAGCTCCCAGTCCTTCAAGGACAGCCCAGGCCTACAATAGATCATGATTTACATGGAATAGGGGCATTTCTGTGGCCTTTCGAAAGTATGTTAATTACTGAAGCTGGCAGGTGTAAGGGCTGCTGTTTGTCCTTGGAGGGAGAGTCAGAAGGTTATGAGTAACAGAGTTAATTCATTTTGCCCCCTTTTGCTCTCAGTGTCAATACAGTTGAGTCATCTGTAGTAACCTGGCAACAGCACAGACACCAACAGTAATTCTTTTAATTGACGGTGGCCTTATCTGCCCATCTGTCCATGCCCCACACAATCAAATTTTATTTGAACTTCTTTTGCATCCCTGGATTGGATGCTTTGTTTTTTGAAGGATTTTTTGATGTATTGATCTGCCCTGCATATGTCCCAGAAAAGGCAGAAATAACAGCAGAATTCTGTTTTTGTTAGCTTGTCTGTTTGGTGTTTTCCTATGTTTGGTTCTCTGAGCAGAATAAAAATGCTGCCACATTTCTATTATACACAAATCAAATGAATTTCTTCTATAGTAGTATGTTGCTTTTGACAATCGAGTGAGAGCCATGAGCCTTCAGGTACGATTGTTGAGAATTCCCCCATTTTGCATGTTATGCGATATACGTCTGCTCTGCCCAACCCAAGTCCATACATTGTCATTATGATATTATAAGAACATAAGAACATAAGAAATTTACAAACGAGAGGAGGCCATTCGGCCCATCAAGCTTGTTTGGGGAGAACTTAACTAATAGCTCAGAGTTGTTAAAATCTTATCTAGCTCTGATTTAAAGGAACCCAGGGTTTTAGCTTCCACTACACTAGCAGGAAGACTATTCCATACTCTAACTACACGCTGTGTAAAGAAGTGCTTCCTCAAATTTGTTTTAAAATGTTCTCCCGCTAATTTCCACTTATGGCCACGAGTTCTAGTATTTAGACTAATATTGAAATAGTCATTTGGCTGAACAGCATCCAGACCCGTTAGAATCTTATAGACCTGAATCATATCCCCCCTTAGTCTCCTTTGCTCAAGGCTAAACAGATTCAGTTCCGCTAACCTCTCCTCATAAGACATTTCTCTAAGACCAGGAATCATTCTCGTAGCTCTTCGTTGCACCTTTTCTAAGGCAGCAATGTCCTTCTTGAGGTATGGTGACCAAACCTGCACACAGTATTCTAGGTGGGGTCTTACCAAGGAATTATATAAGTGTAACATCACCTCCCTTGACTTAAACTCCACACATCTAGAGATATAACCCAACATTCTGTTCGCCTTTTTTATTGCTTCCCCACACTGGCGAGAGGGGGACATGGAAGCATCAACATACATACCGAGATCTTTCTCGTAATCAGCTACCTTTATTTCAGTGAAACCCATAAAATATCTGTACTTTATATTTCTGCTCCCTGCATGGATTACCTTGCATTTATCTGTGTTAAATTTCATCTGCCAAGTATCAGCCCATTCGCTAATTAAATCCAGATCCCGTTGAAGCCTCTCTGCTGCTAGATTAGTATCTGCTACCCCGCCCACCTTGGTGTCGTCTGCAAATTTAACCAGTTTACTGTATGTATTTGTGTCAATATCATTAATGTAAATTAGGAACAATAGAGGTCCTAAAATTGAACCCTGCGGTACCCCACTATGAACGGAGGCCCACTGTGACATTGTGCCTCTAATAACTACTCGCTGCTTCCTGTCAGTTAGCCAGTTTTTGATCCAAGTTGCCACAGTTCCTAAAATCCCTGCAGCTTTAAGCTTTAGCAAGAGACGTTTGTGGGGGACAACATCAAAGGCCTTCTGGAAATCTAAGTAAATCACATCATAGGCCTTTTTGTGATCAATTTCACTTGTAGCTTCCTCAAAGAACTCAAGTAGATTCGTTAAGCAGGATCTACCTCTCCTAAATCCATGTTGGCTATCCTTTATGATGTTATTTGCATCTAGGTAATCTACCATTTTCACTTGAATTATAGCTTCCATTATTTTTCCAGTAATGCTAGTTAAACTGATTGGCCTATAGTTTGCTGGATTACTTCTATCCCCTTTTTTGAATATGGGTGTTATATTAGCATGCTTCCAATCTGATGGTACCACACCCGCAGATAACGATTTCTGGAATATTAAAGTTAAAGGTTGGCTAATAATATCCCTCATCTCTTTTAAGACTATAGGTAAGATGCCATCAGGCCCCTGCGATTTATTTATTTTGAGTTTAGCTAGGCTTAGTATCACATCAACCTCAGTTATACATATATTGGTCATAGACGATGCTGTATTCGTATTAATTGGTGGTAAGTTACTTGTGTTCTCTATTGTGAACACCCTTGAAAAATAATCATTAAACTCATTTACCATATCAATTTCATTATCAATTATAAGTCCCTTACTATCCTGCAAATTAGTAATTTCAGCTTTTAGTGCTCTCTTGGAGTTAAACTTTGGAAGAAACCTTTACTGTCATGCTTAGCCTCCAATGCAATTTTTCTTTCTACATCCCTCTTGGATAGCCTAATGTCATTTATGATCAGCTTTGCTGCATGCTCCTTACACAGCTGCATACTCTTACAGCTTCTTCACTACATATTGTTACAGTAACTTCTATTCAGGTTTCAGCAAGAATTGTCCTCCAAAACTACCACCTGCTGTTTTAAAATGAGATTTAATCTCACTAACCTCTTTAAAAAGAGATTTAATCTCACTAAACACAACATGCTGAATGTGACATATGGCATTTAGGTTTTATAAATATGAATACAAAAATGTACTAACCTAAACTACTTAACTGGTCACTAATTAATGATTCATGATGTACAGTAGTGTGCAAAATCTTAAGCAGTGAGAAAAAATGTTTAAATTTTCCTTGTGTAGGTGAGTGATCATCTTAGCCATTTCAAAACCTCTCTGAAAGTTACCACAGTGTTTGCAGTAAGCATTCAATGTACTGTCATATCCTGCCCATCATGTGTCTGTTTGGTCCTCCCATTTCCTCCTCCTGTTCAGCCACACTTATTACTCATTATGGCCTCATTAGTCAATGTATAAAGTACCAGCTTGTCTTGTGCTCCCCAGTCCAGTCATTGTCATCCTCCATACTGTGACTAGTGTCTCCCCTGTCCGTTGCCGTGATCCTGATCCCCTTCCATTCTAGCCCTGATGTCCCTTCTGTTTGACCCCTCAAGGTCTTTTAGTTTTGGTTCCTTGATTTCTGTTTATTTGAGAATAAACCTCTCACAATCCCACCTATGGCTGTGTCTGGATCCTTCATCCACCGTGTTGTACACCGACAAAAACAAAGGAGTTGGTAGTGGACCTGAGGAGGACCAAAGTGCCAGTGACCCCGGTTAACATACAGGGCATCAGTGTGGACAGGGTGGAGGAGTACAAATACCTGGGAGTGTACTTGGACAAAAAACTGGACTGGTCTAAACATGTGGACAATGTTTACAGGAAGGGCCAGAGCCGTCTCTATTTTCTGAGACGGCTAAAGTCCTTCAACATCTGCTGGACGATGCTGCGGATGTTCTACAAGTCTGTGGTGGTCAGTGCCATCATGTATGCTGTTGTCTGCTGCTACAGGTTTTATTTTTATCGGTTATTTATTATTTTTATTTATTTATTTTTATTCTAATTACTTTATTTTTCTATAGTTCTATCTAAAATCTCTTCTATAACAGGTACAAAACTTTTCTAAATCTTTATTTTCATCAGGAGTTTGTTTTTGCAATGCAAGAGAATTTCCCCACAGGGATTAATAAAGTAATTCTGATTCTGATGTACCCGTTTGACTTGACCACTACCACTCCTTATTGGGCTAATACCTCATTGAGTTGTTTAACAAATTAAGCTAATTCATTAAATGAACTGGTGATGAAATGTAACAAATACATAATTCCGCAGGTTGAGGAGTTTGGTTAAACCGATGAGATGTTTTCATGCCCACATTGCTTCTGTGGTACGTAGTGAAAACTGAGGATGCACAAAAAGGTTGTACAAAAAGGTCTGGCTTAAAAATATCTAGTTATTTTGGGAAGTCCCTCCCCAGAATCTCTACCTCAGAGGACCCGACAGCCCCTACATTAACTGCCGTGTGCCTCACTAACACCTAGATGAGGGGTTTCCACCCCAGCTAAATGTGTCAAAGACTGAGCTTTTGCCTTCCTTGCCAACCCAACAATTCCATGACATCACTGTACAGTTTGGATCATTAATGCTGTCTCCATGAAGCTCTGTCAGGATTTTCTGGGTAATGGTCCTGACCACATAGCAGCTATTCCCCAGTTATACTCAGCATAACATTAAGAAAATCAAACCTTATTCATCAGAATGTGCAGCTCAGTTCATCCTAGCCCAGGCAGCTGTCACCTCTTGCATAAGCTACTGCAATATTTTACTGACTAGGCTGCCAGCTTGTGCCGTTAAGCCCCTGAAGATGATTCAAAATGTGGAATCTTCAATCAGCTAAAACACCTTCATGTTGCACACATTCAGGCCTTTTTCATTGGCTCCCTATAGGAGCCAGTCAAATTCTTGATGTTGACTTTCATAGCCGTTAATAGAGTGGCAGTGACCTCCATGGAGCTGCTCATCAAGGCCTATATTGTCCATTGTTTGGAGAAAAGTTTCAGCTATAAGAGACTTGTGTATTTTGTCAGGTCATGGACTGAAACAAGTACAGTGGTACCTCAGAACTCGAAATTAATCTGTTCAGAACTCCGGATCGAATCCTAAAAAGTTAAAGTTCTGATCGAATTTTCCCCATAAGAAATAATGGAAAACCAATTAATTGGTTCCCGGCCCCAAAAAATTACACCGAAATATGTTTTTCTTAGCATTTAAACACAAAATGAAACGGATAAAACAAGAAGAGCATATACTGTACTAAACACATCTAAGCACATTTATCAAAACAGTAATTTGGAAAGTAAGAAAATAAATGTATCCAAACAATGTGTACAGTTAAAAAAAAAACCCAATGTGTCCTGCCCCGATCGTCTGCTCCTTCCGTGAGCGACGCGCCCTCGTTAACCCTGTGTGGAATCCCCGTGTGATCAGCTGTTTCTGATTGTTGTCATTAGTCCTCTGAATTTAGCAGTTTGTTTCCCCAGTCTGGTCATTGTATTGTCCGTCTGCGTTTTGCCTTCCTTACCTGTAATTAAATCCCGTATTCCCCGATACCCTGACGTCTGTGCCTTTGTCTCCATTCCGTCCCTCTGGGCATGACAATATTATTATAATTAAATGTATTAATGGATTATTGTTAATATTAAAATTATTATTAAGAAATCTTTATTTTTAATCACTGTTACTGCCTATCATTGTCTAAATATATTTTTACTGTCTAAATATATGTATTCAGCTAGTGTAAACATGCACGATGCTATCACAGCGAATGCGAGGCTGAGACTGAAGTGTTACCCTTTGTTTCCGCTGAGAGACGTGCTGTGTGACTCATTTCCCCGCCCGTACAAGCTAGGTCAGCGTTCACGGTTTGACTTCTGAGATTCAGATCGAGTTCTAGGTAATATTTTTTCGAACTGATTTGTTCGACTTTTAAGAGATTCAAGTTCTAATGAGTTTGAGAACTGAGGTACCACTGTATTATATTTTCTGACTGCGGACGGAAAAGCAGGGAACTCATGTCTGACATAAACACAAAAACTTTCTTTGAAGATTCACCTTTCCTTGTGCCCCTGTACAGACTAATAGAACTTGACATTCACACTCCGTCAAGGACAGTCCAAGCTACACGATTTCATGAAAATGCATTAATTACCAAGACTGACAGATCTACATTTTATCTCATCCACCTCGGTCAGCAAGCCAATACTCCCTCCTGACCCTCCACCATGTAAAAATAATCTCACCTGCAGAGTCCATCACAGCCTTTACTAAATACCTCAAGACCCATATTTTTTTAAAACACCTCAACCTGCCCTAGCCAACCACTGAGTCGCTCCTTGGTCATTAACTCTCCCTTGGTTATAGTCTCTTGATAACACTGGATGCTCTTGTATTGCACACTTGCCCTACAGAAAACGAGCCCTCGTGGTGTTTTTGACTTGAATAGCTCTTCTGTTACTGTAGGTTCTTACAATGTCTTATAATGAATTTCTTTTCTAAGCTAACTTGTACCTGTACAGCTGTTTGCTTTTAAGCTATTCTCTGTTCATTGCTTGGGAGAAAAGCATCTGCTAAATAAATAAATGTAAATATCAATGTCTGTGAGGAACAGATTCATGCATAGTACCAAAAGATGCTGAATGATTTGTGATTATGAATGAAAGGGAAACAGAAAGCATTGGGCCATGCTTCCATAGAGCTAAACTTGTTAGTACTTTTTAGAAGACTGCTGTATGTGAGTCCTGGTCATGGCTGTGGTAGCTACTGTTTTGTATGCACCTTTTTTGTAGCTTCATGTGAATGGTTACAGTATCTGCTATAAATTTAATGTTTCTAGTGCTGGCCCGGGGAATTGGAGGGAATAACCCTTAATAACCATACTCTACGTCTTTGAATGGTGGTTGATGTAGGACTTTTTTGGTTTGTGACAGGGCTTATTTTCTTCTGCACTTATAAGAACATAAGAGCATAAGAAATTTACAAACGAGAGGAGGCCATTCGGCCCATCAAGCTCGTTTGGGGAGAACTTAACTAATAGCTCAGAGTTGTTAAAATCTTATCTAGCTCTGATTTAAAGGAACCCATGGTTTTAGCTTCCACTACACTAGCAGGAAGACTATTCCATACTGTAACTACACGCTGTGTAAAGAAGTGCTTCCTCAAATTTGTTTTAAAATGTTCTCCCGCTAATTTCCACTTATGGCCACGAATTCTAGTATTTAGACTAATATTGAAATAGTAATTTGGCTGAACAGCATCCAGACCCGTTAGAATCTTATACACCTGAATCATATCCCCCCTTAGTCTCCTTTGCTCAAGGCTAAACAGATTCAGTTCCGCTAACCTCTCCTCATAAGACATTCCTCTAAGACCAGGAATCATTCTCGTAGCTCTTCGTTGCACCTTTTCTAAAGCAGCAATGTCCTTCTTGAGGTATGGTGACCAAACCTGCACACAGTATTCTAGGTGGGGTCTTACCAAGGAATTATACAAGTGTAACATCACCTCCCTTGACTTAAACTCCACACACCTAGAGATATAACCCAACATTCTATTGGCCTTTTTTATTGCTTCCCCACACTGGCGAGAGTGGGACATGGAAGCATCAACATACATACCTAGATCTTTCTCGTAATCAGCTACCTTTATTTCAGTGGAACCCATAAAATATCTGTACTTTATATTTCTGCTCCCTGCATGGATTACCTTACATTTATCTGTGTTAAATTTCATCTGCCAAGTATCAGCCCATTCGCTAATTAAATCCAGATCCCTTTGAAGCCTCTCTGCTGCTAGATCAGTATCTGCTACACCGCCCACCTTGGTATCGTCTGCAAATTTAACCAATTTACTGTATGTATTTGTGTCAATATCATTAATGTAAATTAGGAACAATAGTGGTCCTAAAATTTAACCCTGCGGTACCCCACTATGAACGGAGGCACATTGTGCCTCTAATAACTACTCGCTGCTTCCTGTCAGTTAGCCAGTTTTTGATCCAAACTGCCACAGTTCCTAAAATCCCTGCAGCTTTAAGCTTTAGCAAGAGCCGTTTGTGGGGGACAACATCAAAGGCCTTCTGGAAATCTAAGTAAATCACATCATAGGCCTTTTTGTGATCAATTTCACTTGTAGCTTCCTCAAAGAACTCAAGTAGATTCGTTAAGCAGGATCTACCTCTCCTAAATCCATGTTGGCTATCCTTTATAATGTTATTTGCATCTAGGTAATCTACCATTTTCACTTGAATTATAGCTTCCATTATTTTTCCAGTAATGCTAGTTAAACTGATTGGCCTATAGTTTGCTGGATTACTTCTATCCCCTTTTTTGAATATGGGTGTTATATTAGCATGCTTCCAATCTGATGGTACCACACCCGCAGATAACGATTTCTGGAATATTAAAGTTAAAGGTTGGCTAATAATATCCCTCATCTCTTTTAAAACTATAGGTAAGATGCCATCAGGCCCCTGCAATTTATTTATTTTGAGTTTAGCTAGGCTTAGTATCACATCAACCTCAGTTATACATATATTGGTCATAGACGATGCTGTATTCGTATTAATTGGTGGTAAGTTACTTGTGTTCTCCATTATGAACACCCTTGAAAAATAATCATTAAATTCATTTACTATATCAATTTCATTATCAAGTCCCTTACAATCCTGCAAATTAGTGATTTCAGCTTTTAGTGCTCTCCTGGAGTTAAAATATTGGAAGAAACCTTTACTGTCATGCTTAGCCTCCAATGCAATTTTTCTTTCTACATCCCTCTTGGATAGCCTAATGTCATTTTTTAACTCTGCCTGTAGACTTAGATACTCCTGCTTAATTTTGAAATCATTAGTTATTTTCCAATTGTGGAACAGAGCCCTTTTCCTCCTGACTTTATTCTTAATTTCCTTAGTAAACCACCTTGGTTGTCGTTTCCTAGATTTAGTTTTATGTTTTTTTTCTTCCTCTCTTCCTGTCACTACTGCTCTGGGGCAAAAATGGATCATGCCCCCCCCTTCAAAATTCACACCTAGTGCCTGCGTACACCAATTGCAGGAGTTGCAGATGATGATTTTTAAGTAGTCTGCAAATATCATACCCATCATGCACTGCAGTAATTAGCAAATTCCACAACCATACTTTTTTCATTAAATACATACCTCAACAGCATAGTTTGACTACAAAACATTACGAAGTATTACATTTCAAGATTTTTTTAATACTGCACCAATTATGTTCTTTTTTGTGTGTTGACTTGGACCATAATGAGATTGTATACATAAAAACGAGAGATATAAAAACAGCATGTCACAACTCCATGTAATATCCTGGACATCAGTGCCTTAATCCACAGAAATGTGTTGCATACATGTGAGGTTTGCAGTCAGAAAGAGGCCTTTAAGATCTCTGGGGCAGCCACCTACCAGTCTGCCCTTGCTACTGCCTTTTCAGGCACCTGCAGTTGAAGACACAACTGTAGGCTGTTTCTTTCTCACACTTTTTGAACTTTGTTATTTGAACTTGTGCTTTGGCAGCCAAGAACCATCCGCTCGTTATTATAACTGTGATTTCCCCCAATTTAAACAGGAGGTTTTTACATCCAGCCATACTCTGGGTTGAAGTTTTCAGTCAGCTGTGACCTTAGAGCTCTGTGATCATGAAGGCAGCATTGTAGATAATGTTGCTGATTAATGTCTGAGAAAAAAATAATAAATGAAAGCATTCTTATCCTGCTAATGTTGTGAAATCTCTTTGTTGGCATACTTGATCCCTACAGATACCCAGTGCCTTTCATATGAGCGTTTTTGGTATGAATTTAATTAAAAAGTTTTATATGTCATTTATGTCATTGGGAATGAGGATAGTGAGCTTGACACATGGCTGATAGTAGGACCTGCCTTGGAACCTGAGCAGGGCATATAGATATATAGAGGGAGAACTTACCAAGTGCTGGTTCTGCACAGTCTTTGTATTGTTCTGGGGTACAGAAAGGAGAATCACCTGAAGACATAAACAAAAACAAACAAATGCATATAAATTTGTTATCCAAACAAATACATGCAAACCCTACATGCCCCAAACTTATCAAATATTTTCACCAGGAGAGATGTGTCACGCCCAGCTCCGTCCGATCCTTGTGTGTGCCACGCCCACCTCGTTACCTCGTGTTAATCCCTGATTGTATTCACCTGTTGCCTGTTCCTTTTTCCTAAGTCTTGTGTATTTAGTCCGTGTCAATCGTTATCCCCCAGATCTATCATTGTATTGTCCGTATATTCGTGCCTGTCAGTCCTTTCGTGACAATTAAACCCTGTTTACCCATCTGATCTCGCCTGCTTCCCCGCTCGCCTGCCTTGCGACTCTGACAAGATGTTGGGATTGTGTTTTGTTTAAACTGTCCAGCGGAACAGCACTATTTCAGTATCATATATAATTTTCATGTTAAAAGCTTTATAATTCAGTATTCAATAGGATAGCTGGAGGTGGATTTACCATAATGCAAGTGTAGGCAGCTGCCTGGTGCCCTTCATTTGTACAGAATTTACAGAAGTTACATTTATGGATATAAGATAATATGGTCATTTAAATAATAGCAACGTGTGATATTTTTAGTGACAGTTTTCAGAATAGGCAATGTTGTCCCCCGTCCCAGTTGCAATGGACTGATCCTACTTTGAGACTTTACACTACCCAGCTGTCTCGTCACACTGGAGTTTAGTTGTAGGCTACCGGGTGCTTCACTATCAAGCAAACTGGCACAAAGTAGCTTTACAGAAGAGGAAAATGGTGCAAAGACACAAGATTAACATTACATCTACCGTGTCTTTGACAATATCCTGCTAGAGTGATAGAAATATTGTGAAAAGATGTGGAGAACACAATTAATGGAATGTATGCAAAGACTAACATTAGCCTCAGGGGCAGAGTAAGGCATAGGCTATCTTAGGCTACAGCCTAGGGCCACGGCCAAAGAGGAAATGGTTAAACTTCCTAAATTTGCCTAATATATTTGTCACCAATCAGTGAATTTTAGTGACAGCACTCCCGCCCTCACCCTGATCTTGTGTGTTACCACTGGCACCTCACACTTTGATTAGCATATTACTGATGTTCCATCATTTTCAATTCCCTCTCATTTCTTTTTAGGATCCAAAAAATAGTTCAAATGGCCCACTTAGGGGGTCCATGTCAGCCTATGGCCCAGAGAGAAGTTATTCTGCCCCTCAGGACACTATAGTAATTCCTCAAAATAACTCCCAGACACAGTGGTCTAATAGCTCATTGCAGACTCACAACAATCAGTAAAAGCAGTGGACACAGCTTTGAGTGGATGTCTTATTGTTATATCCATAAGAACATAAGAAATTTACAAACGAGAGGAGGCCATTCGGCCCATCAAGCTCGTTTGGGGAGAACTTAACTAATAGCTCAGAGTTGTTAAAATCTTATCTAGTTCTGATTTATAGGAACCCTGGGTTTTAGCTTGCAGTGCACTAGCAGGTAGACTATTCCATACTCTAACTACACGCTGTGTAAAGAAGTGTTTTCTCAAATTCAGTTTAAAATGTTGTCCCGCTAATTTCCACCTATGGCCACGAGTTCTAGTATTTAAACTAATATTGAAGTAGCCATTTGGCTGAACAGCATCCAGACCCGTTAGAATCTTATAGACCTGGATCATGTCCCCCCTTAATCTCCTTTGCACGAGGCTGAACAGATTCACCTCAGCTAACTTCTCCTCATAAGACATTCCTCTAAGACCAGGAATCATTCTTGTAGCCCTATGTTACACCCTTTCCAAGGCAGCAATGTCATTTGTAAGGTATGGTGACCAAACTTGCACACAATATTCTAGGTGGGGTCTTACCAAGGAATTATATAAGTGTAACATCACCTCCCTTGACTTAAACTCCACACACCTAGAGATGTAACCTAACATTCTATTGGCCTTTTTAATTGCTTCCCCACACTGGTGAGAGGGACATGGAAGCATCAACATACATACCGAGATCTTTCTCGTAATCAGCTACCTTTATTTCAGTGGAACCCATAAAATATCTGTATTTTATATTTCTGCTCCCTGCAAGGATTACCTTACATTTATCTACGTTAAATTTCATCTGCCAGGTATCAGCCCAGTCTCTAATTAAATCAAGATCCCGTTGTAGCCTCTGTGCTGCTAGTTTAGTATCTGCTACACCAGCCCGCTCTGCCTGTCTAGTCCCCTAGTTTCCCCTCAATTGTGGCGTTAAACTAACTTAAATACAAAGGTTTACTTTTTGGGGGGGATGAATTAAGCCAAATTAAATAGTAGCGGGTGCACATCCTGCAGTTCCTACGCCCCTGCAAATAAATAAATAGTGTTACGAGTAATAACAAAAAAGTGAGGAAATTAGACAAAAGCTGAGTATAAGGCTAGGGAAATAGTGCAGTAAAAAAAGCAAACTGAAACAATTATATTAGAAGTCAGTATAATATTTTTAATTAGTTTAAATGGGAATAATATTAATATTGCTAGATAAATTTACCGTGTTCCAACTAACCAGGCATTAATAATGTGTAAGTCAAAATAAGGTGAGGGCAGTAGTGAGACTGGACTGGAGATCGAGTGGAACAGGCAGATGGAAAAGGAGCAAGTGGAATTGAGGTGGTTACCTACCGGGCATGTGCACCATCCTGCAGTTGCAATTCTCCACGATGTAGCGTGTCTCGCAGTCAATGCGGCAAGCTGTAACACTGTATACCTGGAAGAAGCTGGATTCCAGCGCTCCCGAGTGGCATTCGCCCCACGGTGGAGGCAGGTAGGTCAGCTGCAGGAGAACAAACACCGCTCTTCTGGTGCAACGTGCAATAAGCACACTAGTAAACCTTCTCATCTGAATAACAGTGATAATGCTGCTGGTTTAAATCAGGCTATGTAGAAATAATTGACACATTTCAATTAATCATGTAATTTACGGTGTATGTCAAGCCATTTAGAAAGATTTGATACTGTGCATAGTACATGTAAATTCATTTGACGTTGCAGTGGCAAATCTCAAATACTGTGCAAATCACACAATTCTTTAAATTTGGCCCAGTTTCTGCAGGGGACTTTTATCTGCTGGTGAAATTATACAGTCATTTATAACATTTCTTAACACTTGCAATAACTGCATTCTGGAACAATATCAGTTTCAGTTGATTACAGTTTCTACTTTGAAGCCACTGAAAAAAATCATAAAATTAAACCCCTCCTTCATCATATTATTTTACTATAAGCTCTTATATATAGACCATAGTATACCATCTTCCATAATGACTATTTCAATCCAGTAGAGGATCATCTATTCCAGGGCAAAATTCGATCCAGAGCCATTAGGGTGGGGGAGGGAGTGCTGTCAGTAAAATTCGGCAATCAGGGGAGGGGTACAATCCCCAAACCTAAACCAATCAGAGCTGGTTTGGGATGAGTTGGATTGAGGAGTGAAAGCAAGGTAACCAATGTGTGCTCAGAACTTGTGGAAACTCCTTCAGGTCTGTTGGAGAAGCATTCCAGGTGGCTGCATCTGGAAGCTGGCTGAAAGAATGCCAAGAGTCTGCAAAGCTGCTATCAAAGCAAAAGGAGGCAATTTTGAAGAGTCTAAAATCTGAGAAAATGTTGAAATGTTTCTCTTTTGTCTTGGTCATAACAATATTTGATATGTATTACTTCATTGTCTCAAGGCCTTTTACTAATTATTAGTCTGAAGTGTTACCCTGTCTTTGTTTCCCACCAAGTACCAGATGTCCAGTGTAAGTCTCGTCGGCCCGTTATGACCATTCTTTAGACCAAAAATAGTAATTGAAAACTGGGCTGGGTTTAGTCCATCTGTTTTGGTCCACATTTAGCCCAAGATGAATGTCTTTTTCGGACCACATATAGCCCTAATACAGCCAAGAAAATATATTGCAGCAAGTGGGGAATTATCACAATGAGTATTGTGTTGTGTATACTTCACCTAAATCCTGTGCGTTATTAAATATAATCAATTTTATATTTAAGAGGAGTTATGTCACAAGGTACAGTGTGCAACTTCATCCAGGAACCAGTGACCTTCTGCATGTTTTATGGTCTTATCTTGGACAATCGTACATTTTTTTTTTCGTAGTTGCTCACTTTTGGCATCTTGTGTCAAATATAAACCAGGTTTATAATAATAGCTTCACGGCACCTATGGTGCTCGTGCACTCACACACAAGTTGGTGAGCATGACTGTGATTAGTAACTCAAAAATTCAAAGTCAAAACAGTCACAAAAGGACGGGAGTAGCGGAAGGACGGATACTCCACTTATAACACAGAAACGTGTGTTTGGCTGAAGTATAGTCAAGCTAAGTAGTGGCAAGGTAAGCTGAAGGTCTTCACACAGTAAAACTGGATTTGGTGACATTTTCCGTTTGAACTGAGCACAGAAACATAGATAGGTGGGTATGTGGTGGTTTGTTTGTGGCCCTGTTTTTAAAATATATATAAATATGAAAAAAAAAACTTCACTCTTACTGGTGCAGAATTTAGAAGCATTAAAAACAAAAAAAACTTTCCTCTTAATTTTTTGGCATATATACAGTATACGTATATTAGTGCTGTCAAACGATTAAAATTTTTAATCAGATTAATCACAGGGTTGCTGTGGATTAATTTTGATTAATCACAATTAAATATCATTAATTTTTAATCTATATTAATCACATTTCATTTTGCATGAGCAAACAGACTCAAGAAAAAAGGTAATATATATGCACTTAACATGTTTATTGAACATCTTGAACACGAGTCGGATGCATTCCATCTGCCACAGAAGTGCAATACCATGGACCCATATCAAAAAGCAAGATTTTTTGCTTAGCCGGACAACTTGTCAGATTTAAGGTACCTCAGTTTAAATGGTCTTTATCTTCGTTCACTTACAATTAGCTCGAACTACCGTAAATCCGACAAATAATCCAACTAATCATGAAATCCAATTCTAGCACGGTAAATTGCCATTGTTAGCAATACCAGTTGATAACACATTACATCCGGTGCTTTACGTATAAAACTCCGTAGCAACACGTCCACAGATAAGTTGGACGGTATAGTGTGTGCGACTGATTTAATGAGCCACAAATGAGAAGTAGTGCTTAAACAGTATAAAACTACAACTTTCCCTTCTATTGATAAAGGGCGCAGCCATCTTGGATTCTGAACTCGGGATCCTTTGTGCTGCTCCGAGATATTTCTCGGATCTCCAAGAAACGGGACCGCGCATGCCGTCACTTCCGGCTTCAAAACTCGGAATCCAACTTGGAATACGAGTTCCCAGGGCAAATGGAACGCACCAAAACTGCCCGAAATGGGTTGACAAAGACATTTCAGTGGCCTTTCCACCCTGTCGCTAATTCGATCATGACTAAACTCTCACCCTTCCCAACGCTGTCCCACTTATTTGCTAGTCATCTAGCCGCTGTCTATTTCTGTGTTTTTCTTTGTCATTGCAGCTGCTGTCAAAGAGTGGAACTGCAGTGCCACCGACTATGATGTATCTTGTGCCATGGAAGGCCACCTACAGCATGTTCCTGGGCGAATTTTATTTTTTGTTTTAAGTTTGTTTTTCTCCATTCAATAACATGACCCCTAAATAAATGTTTTATTGGTACTCTTTAGTCAGTTTCATGTGTTTTGTGAGTTTGTTTATTATTTTGTGAGTTAAGTATTATTAATAAATTATATGAATATAATATACAGTATTCATATATCGCAATAATAATAAATTAATGGTTAACTGTGCAACCTAGACGATAGACAGATGTCTTTTATAGACGTCTTTTCAACGACCCGAGAAACACGTTTTTTTACCTTTCACTTTTCAACCAAACTCAATGTTTTTGAGGTGTCTGACAAAGCCATCTTTTCAACAACTTTTTCCTGGGTGGGTTATCCTATACTGTTAAAACTCTATTATAAACATTATAATTAGTTATGTTGCAAATTTAGAGGTAAAAATATATTTAAGAAAACTTTTTCTCCATCAGCCTTCCTGACCAGGATAAAAAAAAACAAATAAAAAATGGTTGGATGGATAAAATTTCCAGTTTGTTTCATTAAATATAGTTTTGAAAAAGCGTAACTCTCCTTTAAATTTTACCCATTTGTCCTTTTTAATTTTGTTGTCAAGGCTGTGAACATAAAAAGCACATTTATTTTATTTTGATAGTTAATTCATTATGAACATCCTACTGCTTTAATTGCAGTTTAAAAATGAACCTTTAACTTTAATATATTTTGTTTAATTTATATTGGCAGCACTGAAGTATTGCTGCAGTGTAATTTATGGCCCAGTACAGTCAAACACCTCATTCTCATTTTACGGAGGGCTAACTCAGAATAACATAAACCAGTTAAGCTAAATGGGAAAGGAAGGGCGTGTTTTAATTTCCCCTAAATAAAAACATGGCTCTTTTAATCTTGTTCATTTTGCACGTTGTTTCAGGCTGGTGACCAAGAAAATACAAATTACAGGAAACAACCCTCCTGATATACACAATTATCATTTTATTTTACGGTATTTTCTTGTAGTAGCCACCAGATGGTACTCTTTGGTGGGAGCTGTTGGTTATGCCATTCAAGCTAATCGAAAATATAAGGAACAATAAGCAAATTATAAATTAATCCTGCCTACTTAACTAAAGAATAAAAAGCCTCTTAATGTAGACTTTGAGAGATCCAACTTTTTGAATTTGGGAGAAACTATATTCATGCCAACAAGCTAGGGTTAAAGCAACTCACTCTTCAAACAACAGAAATGTTTGCACATGCAAATACAAATACCCATAAAGACAAGGAAAAAAACATTTTTCTGCTGGGCTACCCAGTCTTGCACTCCATGAGACACACAGACAATGGCCATGGAGCTGGGGGCTAAGGGCCTTGCTCAGGGGCCCAATGGTGACATCAATCTGCCGGCCCTGTGATTTGGACCTCTAACCCATTGAGCCACATGCCACGCCAATGCCTCAATTTACAACAGGAAGTCACTTACCCTCTGTTCCTGTGTTGAGACAAAGGTCTGGAACCCGGGCGAGACCCCGAACCCCAGCTCATGAATGAAGGGGGGCTCTGCTTGGCTGTGGATCTGCACCCGGATCCCTGCTTCAAATGCTGTCTCCTCTGCAGAAACACACAGAGAAGCCCACAGTGGTAGCTGTCCATGCCAACCGGCTCAGTGAAAGCCCACAGTGAGTGGTGTCCGTGACAAATGGATAAACAGAATGCACCTGAAGGCATCCCCAGGTTAGTTATGTTGCCCTATTCTCAGCTACACAGTCTAACTGGAATTGCCCCAATAAAAGCTCTAGCTGTATAAATAGATAAAACTGTAAGACACTGTAGAGGTGTGGTGGCTCAATGACTTGCAATGAGGCCTCACACCAATAGGATTGTGGGTTCGGTCCCTAGGGGCTTTACATTGCCCTTAGGATCCTTGAGGGACTGACATCCCATCCAACTTGCAGTTCATTAAACAAGCTTCAGGTTCATTACAATCCTGTTCCTTACAGGTGGTTTTGTAAAATTTATATATTATAAATGAATCAACATAAAATGAAGGCATTTTACCAGTTATGTTGTTTAATCTATTAACTTTATTACAAACTGGTGATGTATGTTTCTTCCAGCTTTATAGTATTGACTGTAATAAAATTTTATAATATTTAATACTTAGAAACTGCATTTGATATTTCATGGTTTGACTGCTGAAATATGGGGGGGGGGAGGTGTTTTGTGACAATATTCCATAAATTAATGTCATTTAAATGGTTATTTATAAGTGTGTCATTTAAACGATTATACAAATTATAATTTAAATTGCCATTTAAAGGATTATTTAAATAATCATTTCAATTGTTATTTAAATGATTGATTAAATGACCATTTAAATTATACCAGTAACCAATAAAATTATCTATCAAAGTCACCCATCAAACTCAGTGGGAGGGCTCTAAACAAAACTGTACATCTAACTGGTTACATTGCGAGCCAGGTAACAATGGATCAATCTCACCTAATCCACTGAATTCAAGTTTATAACTGCATTTTGTACAGACACGTCCTAACTGTTCCTAACTGATCCTCTATTAACTGTTTGGTCACGACTGTAACTAGGGATAAGATCTGATTTAGGAAAAAACCCACTAGAGATAAACAGTTCCTATGCCATTGTTATTATCCTAACTTAAGGCAGGAAAAGTCATAGCATAACGATAAACATAAAATAAAACATACACGGAAACACACACACACACACTGACATACCTATCCAAATGGCGACTTTCCATTAATTTCTATGGGAAAAACACTAATCTCAGTCATGGTATCCTTAACCCCTATCCAGCCCTAACCATAAGTAACCTAACAAAATACTTTTAGCATTTTTACTATTTGGATTGCAGCCACAGATTTTGATAAAATTGGGGTTATCCCCAAAGGTAAGAAAGTTTCAGGTTTTACCACACTTTGGAGATAATTTGGTCCCAAAATGCAAATAATTTAAATAACATACAGTATTTTATAAATAATCATTTAAATTACAATTTAAAACATAATTTAAATAATCATTTAAATGGGATTTATTTATTTATTTAAGATTGTCCCAAAACACCCTCCACTCTGAAAGACACTGCAGGGTGAAATAGCTAGAAACTGTCCATCCATTCATCCATCCATTAACCACTTATTTTGGAATGGGTGACCTGAGTCTAGGGTACACACTAGATTAACACATATTTAAGTCTTATAGTTTTGTCTGTAAAAACTTTTTGCATCTTTCAGCTTATCATTGTCCCTGTGACCATGATTGAGTTGGTGGATGGATGGGTGGAACTTATCATTCTACCAATCTATTAAATTTGCGGAATGGAATGACTGGGGGCAGGAATTATAATTACAATAAATATTATAAATATTACATTTTAACATATATATTAAACTTTAAAACTGATTCAAACAGAGGCTGATGATGTGCTGTAAAGGCACCTGTAAAGGCAGAGGTTACAGTCAGTGTGATTAATGATACCAAGTGAAATACTGATTGGATATTTACTGAAGCTATTCAGGGTAAGTGCTCTGCTCAGGGGTACAAAAGCAATGTCACTATTAATTCAGCCGCACGCTGTTTACCATGTAGGTATTTCTTTCCAAAAAACCATCCAATTAGAAGGATCAAACCAAAACCACAAAACCACAAAGCACAGCTTCTCCACATCCCACAGGCTGCTGCAGAATACTGCTGCTTTCTGCCACCGTATTCAGCCACATATGCTTTACTATGCTATGTTTCATTTTTTGAGAAAGATATGTTTTGATTCGTGATATTAAGCTGCCTTGTATGAAAAACTGCACATAATATGTACATTTTTTTTAGAATGTAATGTTATCAGGTCAAGAAGCTTTATATTTAAATTGAAATCATGTAATGGCAACCTAATTAGCACTAAAGCGCTCTTTAGTTTTAAGCATTACAGCTGATCACCTGGACTTTTAATACAAAAAGTAGCTTCGGGAGGAGAACAATGGGAGCTGGACTGATCAAACAGTGGAAGTGTGGCTTTATTTACAAAGAACCGAGTAATTTTTCACCTCAAAGCAAATAAATGAATTGTGCCCTATACACAAACAATAATATAATCATTGACATTGTTCCTTCTCTGTAATAACATGCTTGATGACAGCCTTCTGCAGACCTCTGATAACAAATGAATGGTTCCCCCATGACCTGCTGTGGTATCTAAGCATTTATCTGTTTTGCTATCTCTGTGCAACCAACGGGCCATGCCCAGCAGCAAGACAAGACAACAATATTAAAGAGCATATTTCAAAAGCTGATGAAACACATTTAACAACTGCTGTTTGCTATGTTTTACACAAGCAATATTCTTTTGAAGATAACACTAAACAATGAGCAAAATGAATGTGTGTGTGTACACTGTAGAGCTTTAAGTGCACTGTATCATTCACAACATTTGACAAGTAATCAGCAGGACGTAATGTATGTATAAGGCACAGTGACAACTCTGGGATCAGACTGCAGTGTTTTTGTTCTGGTAGAATGGTATTTTAAAAAATGTATGTAAAAACTACAACCTTTTCATCTCTACTTTTATTTTACATTTCATAAAAAAGTATGTTTATGTAAATGAGATTGAGTACCTAATTGACAGAGACAAATGATTGTTACAGTTTATAAAATAAAGTAGTATATATTAAAAAGGCTGTAAACAATTTTAGGTGTAACAGAAAGCACATGAACTAATGGCAGAAGTAAATACAGTAAAGATGATACAGACGACCATCCAATTTCACTTTTGGCTTCTTTCAAAGCTGTATTCATTGCCAGTAACAGTGGGTGACAGTTTCCTGAGTAACCAGTATTATAACTGAGTACATTCACCCGTGTGTTAAAAGCAATGTCACTATTAATTCAGCCGCACGCTGTTTACCATGTAGGTATTTCTTTCCAAAAAACCATCCAATTAGAAGGATCAAACAAAAACCACAAAACCACAAAGCACAGCTTCTCCACATCCCACAGGCTGCTGCAGAATACTGCTGCTTTCTGCCACCGTATTCAGCCACATATGCTTTACTATGCTATGTTTCATTTTTTGAGAAAGATATGTTTTGATTCGTGATATTAAGCTGCCTTGTATGAAAAACTGCACATAATATGTACATTTTTTTTAGAATGTAATGTTATCAGGTCAAGAAGCTTTATATTTAAATTGAAATCATGTAATGGCAACCTACAGTAATTAGCACTAAAGCGCTCTTTAGTTTTAAGCATTACAGCTGATCACCTGGACTTTTAATACAAAAAGTAGCTTCGGGAGGAGAACAATGGGAGCTGGACTGATCAAACAGTGGAAGTGTGGCTTTATTTACAAAGAACCGAGTAATTTTTCACTGTTGTTGTTGAATTTTGCACTGTTGCTGTTTGCTATGTTTTACACAAGCAATATTCTTTTGAAGATAACACTAAACAATGAGCAAAATGAATGTGTGTGTGTACACTGTAGAGCTTTAAGTGCACTGTATCATTCACAACATTTGACAAGTAATCAGCAGGAAGTAATGTATGTATAAGGCACAGTGACAACTCTGGGATCAGACTGCAGTGTTTTTGTTCTGGTAGAATGGTATTTTAAAAAATGTATGTAAAAACTACAACCTTTTCATCTCTACTTTTATTTTACATTTCATAAAAAAGTATGTTTATGTAAATGAGATTGAGTACCTAATTGACAGAGACAAATGATTGTTACAGTTTATAAAATAAAGTAGTATATATTAAAAAGGCTGTAAACAATTTTAGGTGTAACAGAAAGCACATGAACTAATGGCAGAAGTAAATACAGTAAAGATGATACAGACGACCATCCAATTTCACTTTTGGCTTCTTTCAAAGCTGTATTCATTGCCAGTAACAGTGGGTGACAGTTTCCTGAGTAACCAGTATTATAACTGAGTACATTCACCCGTGTGTGTGTGTGTGTGTATTAGTGTGTATTAGTGTGTGCTATGTGTTCACAGCCAGAACTTTGAGATGTGTTGGGGAACACATCCATTAAAACAATGTCAGACAAAATCAACTAAAAATATCCTCAACAATATTGCACAGGCAGGTATTAGACATAGTTATTAACCTGCATAATTTACTACACAAATGATATATACTCAGCTATCATCTGAGTGTAAGGATTACCATACCGTGCTTTTGGAGGTGACTGGCCTTATCACTCGCAGTGGATTATGTCAGAATTGCAGGGCTAATTCAGAAAGGTACCACAGCTGAAGGCTGTCTACTTACTGTCGTTTATGGATGTCTTTTAATGCAGTCAGAAATTTTATCCTACATGCGTATAAAACACACTGCTAACTTTCCCTCAAACAAAACAGCTAGATGAAATGCCATGAAATGCCTTACCTACTTTTACTTAAATACATTATTCATGTATAGTTGCCAGACTTTTGGTATACATTTTAATAAATGTGTTCAAAGGTGCCCTACCTTCAACCTTACCTGGACATGTGACCCTGATTCCTCATTATTCATCTCATTAATAATTCAAATTAAACTCAAAAGAGGAAGAGACCCATGGATTACATCAGGTTCTCTTGTCAAGTTGATTATTAGGTGGTAGAAGATGCATTACCAGATGCTATCAATCACATACCAAAGATGGAAAGAGAGTTTGATGACAAACTGCAAATTTGGCAGATGAGATAAAAGTAGGACAAAAAGAAAAATGAAACTTCGGCTAATGAAGCTGCTGTTTGGAGTAAAACTGTTCTGTTGCTTCACTGTTCGCATAGCAGTTTACATAACATTTTGTTAGGTCCTGCTTTGAGGCACTTGGCCATGGTATAAGGACAAATTAGGACAAGAGTGTAAAACATTCCCTTAAAATGAAAGGAAACAAGAAAAAAACAGAATTTGAATGTCCAGAATGAGAAATCTGCAGTCTGAAGGGAAACCATTTGCCAATGTGAAAATCAGCATACAGCACATGCAAAGACTGAAACTCCTCTGTTCCAGGATGTTGTTGAAGTATCTGCTTAGCAGAATGCTATTCAATGGTGGGAGGTTCTGTGTGCGAGATTTCAATACATAGCACGTAGGGAATACATTTTTATAGTTAATAATATCACATATACATCTATTATTATATTAGTGCTTGTTTTTTAAGATACATGTCTGGTTTATATCGGAAAGGAAAAAAAACCACTAATTTACTGCAACACCACAAACATAGAAATATTAAATTTTGATCAAGTCACATTTCATTATAAAATAATCTAGGAAAATATGACCAGATACCACTTAATCCCAAAAATCACACTATTTAATATTGCTTTCCTGTGTTTCTCCCACAAGGATAGCCAAAAAACAGAAAATATTTATTGATATCATCTCATGACATTTGTGTAATCCTGCGGTTGTAAATGTCATGTACAGTACAAATATAAATAGGCTTTTCAGTTGATGACTGACATGACTGATGTTACCAGCCAATATGTAGTTTATCAATATTCAAAGTTAGCAGAACCAGAGCTGAAGACACAACTACTAAAATAATGGAGATGATTGCACTGGACGATCAGGCATTTTCCATTGTGGAGGATGAGGGATTTCGTCGTTCATTCACCACTTATAGTAGGCTTCAAAGTACTGACCCGTGACTGAACCCTAGAAACATGCAGGGAAGATAATGAGCTTAATTACCAGTTCAAACTAAATAGCATCAGCTAGTGAAGCAGTGAAGAAGGCAATGACTATGGGCTGTATTAGAGTGAACTTCTACATTTTCATCCTAAGTGACTATAGCAGCGGTGACCAATCTTATCTGCAAAGGGCCGGTGTGTATGCAGGTTTTTGGGGTAACCTTTAGGTCAGCTGTTCAAATACAGAACAGAAGCTCCTCTACTTACAAACTTTCAACATACGAACTTTCAGAAATACAAATTGTGTTCGTTAGGCTCCCGTTTCCTGTAGCAATATCAATTTTTTTTCTGCGCACCAATTCCGCCTAGCACGACTTCTGGCCACTACTCCCGCCGCACACCAGTGTAGCGTGCGTACTCCCAGCATCCTAATTCTTTGTACTTGCGTATACCCTTAAAGTGATGTTGAATAACGACTTACGAACATTTCAAGTTACGAACAGCCGTTTGGAACGTAACTCGTTCATAAGTAATGGAACATCTGTATAGGGCTGCATTTTAGATTTGAGTTTTGTCAGTAAAGTACTTTATTTGATTTGGCCATCCTTGCAAATTTCATCTAACACATGCAAATTTAGAATTATTCTAGTTGTTGTTTTGTTTAACATAGCATTTGAAGTTGCTCTCACCATCTGCATTAGTGTGATAGACAATTTATGGCAGAAAATGGCAACATTTCTAACACCACAGGCAGCACCACTTTCCTGTGTTATGCCAGAATTATAAGATGTGTGGACTTTGGGACCAGTTCAGTGAAACAATAACTGTTCTTTACAACATTTGGTGTGATCATTACTGACATTCTCTCCCTAATTTTTCATTTTGCTGGTGCTCTTAAATTACCTAAGAGTAATGGAGAAAAAGCTTTCAAAATTATGCCATTATTTATGCCATCCATTGGCTATTCGAGGAAGAAGATAACACCTCCAAGAAATGATCTCCTCTGGGAAATAATTAACTAGGTCTGAATGCTTGCAGATGCCTGGAAGGGGCTCGTTATCTACATCGGTATAGCATGGCCCATTTCCTCCTCTTCCCATGGTGTCTCCCAGGTGGATTGCAGGGCTGCTTTCCCATGTTGCTGCTAGGTGTCTCTGAAGACCTTTCCCTCAGCCCTTTGGGATCTCATTCTCTCCTGGTTACTCATAATTGTGTAAAGACCAATAATGTTCAAGTCAGGTTTGCCAAACTGGAGCTTTTTGTCTTTATTTTCACTCCACCTCCAGCTGCACTGTATTCCTGTGTATCATATTCCTTTTTTTCTTGACTGCCCTTCTGTGCAACAAACACCTGTGCTTAGGAGTAACAGATGTATTTCTATGCAGCAATGGAGTTGTCTGAAAAGATCAAAGTTCAAAAGGTTCATGTTTTTCATCCTGCCATCCTGGAGCTTATCCCAGGAACTAAAGAGGCAGGTATACCATAGATAACAATGTTTTTTAGTTTTGCTGCATATAACACATTTTACATATATTTGCCCCAACCCAGCCTAACTGCACTTATGCCTAGTCAATTACGTTTATAATGGCCTTCACCACTTGTAAGTTGCTTTGGATAGAGGAATTTGCTAAATAAAGCAAATGTAAATTTGTCATTGATCATGGCATCTAATTACAAAGAAATGTAATAAAAAGTTTTGGAGAAACATACTTATAGATTAAATAAGCCATTAAGAATAAAAGGAAATTCTAATGAAATTTATATATTTTTTTTATCAATATAGTGCTCCATTCAGTATAATTCATTCCATCTCATCATGGCCAAATCACATGCTATGTAAATACAGATATAGATATATATTATATTTTTATGCTGGATTGAAACATGCATTGGTTACAACAAGCAGCTTGCTTTGGATGTATTCTGTCACTTGTTTTTTTATGAGAATGAAAAGTATTGCAGTTATACTGGAGACAATTGAAATTTTTGTGCTTGAAAAGTATGAAAGTGTCTTGGAAATGTTGTATCGTTTCATGGCTTGCACAAACACGGTGTGCTCACAATCCTCCCAGGGTTAAGACTGTAGCAGATGGTATCGTAATACACAACAGATGCACTAGCTGCACCGTCGTCTGTTTGTGACAAAAATCTGTTCAGCTTTTTGGAGAGTCACAGATCTACTCTCAAAAGCCTGCACCCTATCTGCTGCTTGACACTGTAGACAGACCGTATAACATGGCCTGTGGATGCTCATACTGTATCATTAATGCCAAAAACACATGTCAGAGCTCACATCCCCTGCAAACTAGCGGTGCAAGCACAAACAATCCAGATAATGTCACAGGTGGGTGGTGTGGCAGATGAAGCCATCTATACTGATTAGAAGCATTTAGCCACTTCTGTGATTACTTACCTTTCTCCTTCTAAGCAACAGAGCATTTCTGGCTTTGCAGTCATGATGTTTTAATTGATTTGATGTTGTGCAACCAGTACAGTGAAGCTGACAGTGAGCAGCAGGGAGTAGGTGTGCTGGGGAAGGCCTCTGACAATAGGGGCCCACATACAGTGCAGCCTGTGGTATCAGACAGCAGGGAAACTGGCAGCGTTTCCCAGTGAGCAGGTGCACAGGTGCTCTAAGGAGCCTACTGTACAGGACCCTCACTAAGCAATGCTCATCCAGATTTTATATGCATGGGCAACTCCAAGTAAAAGCTCTCTCTTGGGATCATCAATGCTGTTTCTTCCAAACATTCTGATAGTCACATCTATTGTAATTGCAGGGAAGGCACGAATGCAAACACCGCCAGCTCTCTTTAACAAGTGATTTTTCCACATAACAAACAATGCCAAAGTGCATCTCTTTGAAAACCCTTTGTTAAATAGCTGGTTTCCAGGCTTCGGGAGTTAAAATTTTTGTGTTATGTAATATACAAATTTTCAGCTTAACTGTGACTAGAGCAACTATTAACTGTCCTTATTGCATCAAAATTATGTTTGTCATTTGACTGGGTTTATGGTGCCATTGTGGGTCACCGGGAAGCACTGATGCCCCACATCGGGAGGGTAAGGGGTTTGTATCCTGCCTATATTGTATGTGTGTGGAGTTTGCATGTTCTTCTTCTGTCATGTCAGATTCCTCTTGCAATCCAAAGACATGCAGACAGGCTGCCTGGCATTTCCTGCAGTGCGTGATTTTGTGGCTGTAATCTTCCT
Organism: Paramormyrops kingsleyae; assembly: GCF_048594095.1. Lineage (NCBI taxonomy): Eukaryota > Metazoa > Chordata > Actinopteri > Osteoglossiformes > Mormyridae > Paramormyrops > Paramormyrops kingsleyae. Next base: position 39,622,566 of record NC_132801.1, on the reverse strand, counting down.
GTAATTGACTGGCATCCTATTCAGCGTGTACCAAGCCTTGTGCCCTGTTCTGCCTGGGATAGGCTCCAGGCCCCCTGTAACTGTATTCATAATAAGCAGTTGGAAGATGGATGGATGAATTCATTAGGTTTATTGAAGCAAATTTCAAAGCTGCTATATTGATACCTGGTTTACCGCATAGCTTATACGCTTATTTATATGTTATATGAATTACATTATCATTTAAATTTACATTTATGTATCATATGATTTTATCCAATGTGACATACAAGTAAGGAAGTTAATATATACTGTACAAGCAATTGGCTGTCAAGGAGCCAACTTGGGTATAAGTGCAGGTAGGCTGAACTCCTTGATGTAAGCAATTCCAGAATGTATCATGATTACAGCAGGTTGCAGTATATTTTTGTACAGCTGCATGATTCATTATCTTGTACAAGGGTGCAGGTGTGTTCCCATTTGGAGATTAACTTGATTCTTTGTCAGAAATCCATGCTTGTTCCACATTATTTTATTGAAAATTTAGCCATACTCTGAAATTAAATAGTAGAATTACCTCAATCATAATGAAAACACACACACAAATAAAACTATTTTCTCTTTTTACAGTTGGAGGTAGTAGGTATTTACGTTACACATAGCTTATTATTCTGTCAAAATATAGAATTCTAAGAGAAGGGTGACTGTTATAAAATGAATGTTGCAGTGTAGGATGCTCTGAAAAAACTAAACAAATTGATAGAAGACAAACCTGTGACATGGCATGAATATGATAAGATCAAAGTGATTGTGAGGTCAGATTCTACTGCCGCACTGCAGCCATACCCCTGGAACTAGTCTGCTTCACCAAAGTATTCACAGTCATTTCAGTTTGGCTTTATTGCCAATGCTAAATGGTGCTCTTGATTTACTTTGGGGCATGCTTTTTGCCCCTTTTTTGAACAACCATCTAGTGTTAAAAAATTTAGCACATGGTTCATGAAGCATAATTTTCTCCATCACTACTATCTCTTCCTCTAGCCATGAGGTTTAATAAATGTGTTTCTCCTGTTATTCTGCCAGCTGAGCATCTGCCCCAACCACCATCTTACTGCGAGTGTGTTTCTCCTGTTATTCTGTCAGCTGAGCATCTGCCCCAACCACCATCTCACTGCGAGTGTGTTTCTCCCGTTACCCTGCCCGCTGAACATCTGGCCCAACCCCCTTCTTGCTTGTAGTGTATATTGATTCTCATGGGTCTGCATGTGTTCCTGCCTTAACCTTGTCCTGGCATCTCAACCTTTGCTTCCATTTCTGACCACAACTCTTAAGCTTAGGCTCCCTAAGTTTTGTGCCCTTGTCCCTGATGTGTCTCGTTACAATTTTTAGATATGTATGCTGTCTGATGATGAAGAATGATCCATTCCTGTTTAACTTTTCCATTTAAACAATATAGTTTTCTTACATTTTTTAGGCAAGTGTAGCCCCATCTTATCCTAGTGTAGAATGTGAATGTGATGTCATGAGGTTGGTTGGCTTGGAAATCCTACATTAGTTCACATTAACTTGCAGGCATGCAGCGGCTTTTTGTGAAACAACACCTGTAATATTATGTCACTTTAAACTACAGCTTTCCAGTCTCACTTCGTCATCTAGTTTTAAAAACGTGGTTCAAACTAGAAATGTCATTAACGTTATATTGTTTTATTAGCCCTGAGTTGAACTGCAATGTGTATTCTGTACGTGTGGTTCCCATTGTCACAGTCTGGGGTTGTTGATCTTTGGTGATCTTTACGAATTCGCTCGCAATCTTAATCAGCAAGAATGTCAGAGCATTCTTCAAAGGCTTGTCATTCTGTCAGGTCTATTGCAGAGCAGGCTTTAGTTCATTTTTCAGTGAGACAAAAACCTTAAACCGACATCAAAATGGTGCAGGAACTATCTGGTGAAGATGGAAGGCAAATCGTGGCTGAAGCTCATGGCCTGACCAAAAACCTCAGCGCCATGGGGCATGCTGTATATGAGGCAAGCTGATCAGAGGAATCAAAGCAAGAAAACCAACCAGCTACTGTACCTAGACCTCTGTGAAGCTATTACAATTATGAGACATTTCTGTGCGTGCATTAAACTTTTTTCCACTGAAAAAGTGTTACTTAGCAGGAGGAGAGAACACAGAAAAGAAACTCTGTTGCATGTTCTTATTAATGTACATTGAAACTTAATGTGTGATTTCCTCATTTGAGGTGGGTGTTCATAGAAATGATAAGTAGAGCTTTATAAAACATTAAGTCTTTAATACATTAAAAACTTGATTCTAGCGATGGACAAAATGATGCTTCATGAACTCCAGTCAGCCATAACATTAAAACCACCTGCCTAATGTTATGTAGGTCACCCTTGAGCTACCAAAACAGCTTGGACCTGTCAAGGCAAGGAGTCCACAAGACTTCTGAAGGTGATCTGTGGTATCTGGTATCAAGATGTTAACGGCAGATCCTTTAGGTCTCATAAGTTGCACGATGGGGCCTAAATGGATTAGACTTGATTGTCCAGCACATTCCACAAATGCTCAGTCGGATTGAGATCTGAGTAACCTGAAGGCCAAGTCAACAGATTGAGCTCTTTTTCCCACTGCCATCGGGAAATATCGTTGCCATCAAGGGGTGTACTTGGTCTGCTACAATAATCAGGTATAAGGTATGTGTCAAAGTAACATCCACATGACTGCCAGGATCCAAGGTTTCCCAAGAGAACATTGCCCAGAGCATCATATTGCCTCTGCTGGCTTGCGGTCTTCCCCAGGTAAACAATGCACACACACCCAGCCATCCACGAGATGTGACAGAAAACATGACTCATCATACCAGGCCACATTCTTCCATTGCTGTATATTCTAGTTCTGATGCTCACAAGGCGATTGTAGGTACTTTCGGTGATGAACTGGGGTCAACATGGGCACTCTGACCAGTCTGTAGCTACACACGCCATATGCAGCAAGCTGTGATGCACTGTGTGCTCTGACACCTCTCTATCATAGCCAGAATTAATTTTTCAGCAATTTGTGCTACAGTACCTCTCCTATGGGACTGGACCAGACAGGCTTGCCTTCCCTCCCTGCACACATCAGTGCTGTGTGCAAGGATACTAGTGGAGACTGAAACAATATCTGTGCAAAGTAAAAAATTGCAGTTTTTATCACATTGTGGGGAAATCTGGCCCCCATAATGTAATAATTACAAAAACACACACAGACACACAGAGACCTGTAATCATATCTTTGTGGAGACTGCTCATTCATTTCTATGGGAAAAATGCTAGTGCTAACCATGACAACCTTAACCCCTACCCAGCCCTATCCATAATCATAAGCAACCAAACAAAATACAAGAGTTTTGCATTTTTTAATTTTTTGTTTTCAGTCAGGGATTTTTAGAAAATTGAATTTTCCCTTATGGGGACCAGGAAAAATGGGTATTCATCAAGTTGTGGGGGCATTTGGTCCTCACAAGGTAAGGTATATCTGGACCACACATACACATACACACACACACACACACACACACACACAGGTTTGTAATTGTATATTTGTGGGGACTCTCCACTAATTTGGGGGACTATGGGGAAAACTCTAATTCCAACATGCCAAACTTAACCCTTACCCAGCCCTAACCTTAACTATAAATAACCAAACTATATCCAAGACTTTTCACATTTTTCATTTTTGAAATGCATTCTCAGATCTTTGTGGGGACCTGAAAATGGTCCCCATAAGATCAAAATAACAGGTTTTTATCACATTGTGGGGGATATTTGGTCCCCCAATGTAATATAAACCTAATCCGCGCGCACACACACACACACACACACACTCGGGGACAGCATTCCTGCCACAGCCAGAGACTAGAGAGAAAGATCAGTCTTGAGGTCAGAGTGCTGCCCGCTGACTTATCCTCACAGCACTCATCACTCTTACAGATTATTACTGCATCATTAATTCAGTCAGCCTCACCAGGTCAGCCTTTGCAAAACACAGAAAGGCGTGATCTAGCTGTGCACAGCACACACAGACAGGGCTTACCTGTCTCTCCCCAGACCGGCAGGTACTCGTCCTGCTGGATGTCGAGCATGATCTCCAGCCCATTCCCAGTGCCCCCCTTCACCGTGGTGCGCAGGGTCTTACCCTCCTCCTCCGCGTTAAACATGTAGCACTTCCCATACCTGGTGAACACCTACAAAGAGAGAATATCACCTTTAGTTATGGACCAGCTACTGCTGTCTGGGTCTCACGTGCGCATGGCTCAGCAGGGCAGCATGTCATGCCTGTAAGTGGAGGGCCACCAGTTTAATTTCCCAGCAAAAGCAGAATGCCATTGGGCCCCTGAGCAAATCCTTTAACCTCCAGTTGGTCGAGGGACTGATCCTGCTTCCTATCAAAAATGTGTATTGCTTCAAAAGTGTGTGCTCAATAAATAAAATGGCGGGGAGGGGGCAGTGCTTCTTGCATGTCACATTTAACTTTAATTTTAACTAATTTTAGTACATTTTAGTTTTGTAAACAATCATAAAATATACAGAACTAATAATGTCTTTGATGTATGGTTGTTTATTTTTTTTATCAGGTGTTTAAATTGATCATATAGCTCCTGGTGTATTGATTTACGTGTAGAAAAAATAAAACTATAAATAAATAGCCTTTTTGAAGAATTAACAATAATGTACACGTAAATTGGAATTAAGGCTGACTTTATTAATCTATTTATGCTTGTTTGTGCAATTTTTCTTTTCCCCTTTTCTTCACTGTACTCCAGCCATCCATCATTGCACCACTCATTGGGTACATGCCTGTGCTGGGTCTCATCCCAGGCTGCATATCCATCATGAAAAAATCTTAGATTTTAGGAAGAATCCAGAAGGTACACAGGGAGACATTCTGCATGAACATGCATGATATTGCCTGATTAACATGTGCAATAATATATCTCTTGCACTTACTGTGTGTATCTTCTGGTTTGTATTTATTCCTTTACCTGTTGTTTTGTACACATGTGATATGGTGGTGTTATGTAGCCATTTATATAGAGTTCTGTGTTTTGTTTTGTTCCTACCCAGCAAATTAATATTTCTTTAATTAACTCTTGATTGACGTTGCTAACTCTAGTAATTATCTAGGTCGTTGTGTCATTATAGTTGTGCATTACAATGTAATAAATGTAGCTTTTTAACTAATCACTATGGTTGAGTCAGCTGGAGGTCAGTTGCATAAGTGATAAACTGCTGGATGGCCTCTGAATTGAGTGTATTGGACACACTGCAATTGAATCAGTAACTGAGTTGAATTAATCAAATATATTGAGTATTGCCTTGCATCTTCTGAGTTGATTTAGTAAGATGTAGTGAAACCACATCAGCGCTAGAGCTGAATTGATCAGACATGCTAACTTAGCTGTCTCTGAGTTGAATCAATGAGATATATTGATATTATGCACTAGATTGGACAATCAGTCAGACACTGTGTGAGACTGTAGCTGCCTTTTAGTTCCTAAACCAAAATCAAATCGTTTTTGCACAGTGGCCATGGATATAGCTTCATCAACCCAAGGTGAAGGCTATGTAAGATCATTGGCCGTGATGAATGGGGTTACTTAAAAGTAAGAGAGACTTAGAAGTATTCAGACCAACCCTAAATTAACTAAAGATCATAGCTAAACCGAAATAAACCGAAATAAGCTAGAGCCAGATTTAATTCAATGTTTTCCCTATCATTATATTGGGGGTTGCTCCACCCCCCCAACGGCACCTCCCGCGCCTGGGGGGGCGGTGAAGGTCAAGTTACTTTTATTTAATTTTATTTTCTATATAGCGCCAGATCACAACAGAAGTTAAGGTTACCTTTCCTATAGAACAGGTCTATACATTGTCCTTTTAATAAACAAACTAAATAGCCTTATGTTATTATTCTTATTTACACAACAGCTTGTCATTTTTTTCTCTACACAGTCGCACGTTTACAATTCTTCTCTGCTCTCTGTACCACACATGGCAGAGTGAGCCATGTGTGGTACATTCTAGAGCCATATCAAGAGGCTCTAGAAATGTTCTTTCAGAAGCCCAGAAAGATACACTGCAGTGACAAAAGCTGCACACTTTGTGGATTATTGTCATAAAAAGAAATGTTCTGATGTTTAGTTCAGTTGTTATATTGACTGCTGTCATTAAAAGAAACACATGAACACCATGAATCCTGTTCATCAGGGTCCCCCACCCCCCACAAAAGCTGTAAACCTAAGGGAAACACTGTACTTTGTGTTCCTTTCAAGTGCGAACTAAAGATCTACATGCATTAAACACCATAATCTGCTGCCTCAGTGCAAACTCAGGCTGACTGAAGGGCAGGGGTGGAAAAATAAACAGGGCACCTATTATGATGTGTGCCCCCCACTAGTAGAATGCTCTGCTATGTTTGGTATGTAGTCTTTGGTAAGTAGTTTTCATCCCTGATTAAGATATTTCAACAAATGTTTTGTGAACTACAGAGGCAACCTAGATATTACATTTTTACTTACTTACACATAAGAAGGGGGCGACATGGTGGTGCAGTGGTTAGCACTGTTGCCTCACACCTCTGGGTTCAAGTCTCTGCCTGGGTTACGTGTGTGTGGAGTTTGCATGTTCTCCCCGTGTCGTCATGGGCACTCTGGTTTCCCCCCACAGTCCAAAGACATGCTGAGGCTAATTGGAGTTGCTAAACTGCCCATAGGTGTGCATGAATGGTGTGTGAGTGTGCCCTGCAATGGGCTGGCCCCCCATCCAGGGTTGTGCCCTGCCTTGTGGCCATTGCTTCTGGGATAGGCTCTGGACCTCCCACAACCCAGTAAGATAAGGGGGTTGGAAAATGGATGGATACACATAAGAACACCATGAGGGTACATTATTCATCTACTTTTCTCATATAGAAAACTGTATCTCATAGTGGGGCACCATGTCTAATTTCCTTCACTGGAAGGGCACCCACCATATTTTTCTCTTCATCACAAGCGTACATGTTTGCTTACTTGGAAGGGCACTCCAGAGGGCACTTCATCGTGTTTGCTCACTTGGAAGGGCACTCCGCCCCTGAGCCCACCAGAGAGCTGCCTAGATGAAATCTGTTGTTGGGTCAGTAGCTGGTTCCTTACATAAGCATTTTCTAAATTAACCTAAATACTCTGTTTTGGTTATACAGTGGTACCTCGCAGTGATGGGCGGTAGCGATGCTACATGTAGCGAAGCTATTAGTTTAACTACATTTTCTAGTAGCTTGCCTGTAGCGTCACTGATTTCTGAATGAAATTTATGTTCCAGTAGTTACGTTATTTTTTTGATCAAGTAGCGATGTAGCGTCCACAAAAGCTACAATTTCCAGGACATGTCTGGGAAAAGCAGAGGTTTCCTCTGCAGTATGATTTTGAAACGCAACAATCAGACAGAAATAAAGCATGTTCATGCGCGACCTTGTACTTTGCTTCTACTGCCTGTCTATCGAAACACGCATGCATATGGCAGTGTCATGAGATCGATACTTCAGTTTCAATTTCTGTCCTGAATACACTGCGGCTGTCTGTGTAAGCGACGTGACTCGGCGCCAGGCAAGCAAATAGGCTCACTTGCGCGTGCACGCACACACGCACACACAGTATAATATTTACAATAAAGTATTGAATTAGTGGGCCACCGAACCATTCTCGCAACAATTAAACAGCAGAGATAGTTCGGGGTTTAATCACCAGATGGCGTTTATTACACCCGTATTACTGCAACCCACACACTCGCACTGCCCACCGTGCACGTCGTCCCGTTTACTCCTCACACACACGGTGGGCGCACGCACACATACACGCACACTACGTACAACAATAAACATTAACGATTATACATGACATAACACACAGCACATTTATAATGACACAAGCGATTACTGAGAACTATTTACAATTAAGCTGGCATCAGTCCAACATGCTGCGCTGCCCGCTGGTACAGTACCTCCGCGCTACAGTATTTATTTACTTATAGACTTGGCCCAAATTCTGTCCTGGGTTTTAACTAATTAATAAATAAAAAACCCTTAAAAGTAATGAAAATGAATCCAGCTTTAGCAATTTGATGATGCATCCAGCTTAGTTAAGTATAGATACAAAAGTATAGATACAACACAGGGGTCCCAGCAAGTGCAGCCTGTGAAAGACTGTTTAGCGTAGGAAAGGATATTTTCAGACCAAAGAGAAACCTTCATATGTGTGAATGGAGAATATAACATTTAAATAGGAGTTACTTAATAATTTATGTTATTAACGAAGTATTGTAATTTCATGTATAGATATGTGACTATTAAAAACCATCATAAACATGTTTATCAATCACTGAAAGGTACTGCTAAAACAGAACATTCTCTCTCTCTATTTTTTCAGATATTGAAGAGATATATTAAAGACATACATCTACAACAAGTTTTTTTATACATTCCACAACCATTCTTGGGCATAATGTACACTTCTTTGTGTTTCGGGTGGTTCTTTGGGGTGCTTTTGGGGGATGTTTGTGTGTTTGCAGCCTGAAATACGGTTCGCAAACCGGTACAAAAAAAATTCGAACATCTGGTTCGTGAACAGGACTGTTCGTGGGTCGAGGTACCACTGTACTTTTTTTTCTGTTAAAGAAATTAGGAAAATTCCAGACAAGCCTTTCAGCTAATGAAACTAATAAATACTTAACTCACCATAACATAGTGAAAGTCATTTGGTTACCCCATAATATTGCTCTAATGGGAATACATTAGGTGAAAGGTGCTACAAAAATTAGTTGCAATTACAGTTAATTTACACTAAACACCATTCTTGGAACAAACCATCTATTGCCAAAACTCATTTATTGAATCAATGACTCATTTGCCAAAACTTTAAACAGTATTCACATAGTTAGAAACAATTTGCAGAACTGAGTCACCCTTTTTGCAAAATTGTAAACAAATTCTCATTCATCAAAACACATTTTGATGAACTTTGATGTGAAACAGAAAACACAGGTCGCAAAAGTTAAGCAGAGCCAGAACACATTAGTCATCATTTAAACACAATGATTCCAAACTAACACATTTCAAGATGTGTGAAACAGTGATAATTGACTAGAACACAGAATATGTGCAATGAGTGTGCAAATGCCATTGGTGAGTCGAATTTCAACATTAAGGTATGCATTCCTAGCAAGTGAGAACATTGCCTGTGATGAAGTTCTTTGTCCTGCTTCCACCCAGCCCTCAGACATGACAATGAGGCAGAATGAATGTTCTTCCTTGACTTTTTACTGTAATGTGCCTTTCATTTGGATTTTTTTTACTTTGTCCTTTACAGTATGTTTTATGAAGTGTTTTCTGTTTTTGAAGTATTGCAGGCAATGACTACTGAGTAATATTTACATATTGACTGACTTGACATCTGAAAACAGTGTTTGCTCTTGAGCAAAGATAAAATAGTTTTGAATAGAGTGTTTGATTCTGCAAGATGAGTCAAAGGTTTTGTGAATGTAGTTTAAAAATTAGGTTTTGTGTGTACTGTTTAGGGAAAGGGGTGGGAGGTTTCAGGAAATGTACTTTAGCAATTCTGAAAAAATGTAAACACCCTTTTAGGCAGATGACAGTGACATTCACATATTAGAAATTGACAGGAGACAGAATTCCATGACATAATGTGATCTGGCAGGTGCTTCTCACATCAGGCAGCACAATGATATGCTTGATATGACTATTAAACAGACAGATGATGATGATATATAATAAAATAGCCAAGTAAAGAATTCTCTTGTTTCATAGATATTGTACAAATGGGTAAAGGTGAATTTAAAATGCAAATTCCAATAATATTACAATAAGATCTCTCCACTGCCTTCCTCTGACTGGCCTGGACTACAGGACATTAGCTTCTCCTTGCAAATTTAGCAGATAGGTGAAAAGACACAATAAAATAAACAACGCATTGAAGCCAAATCATGTATTGATCAGTGACATAAGTATTTAAGATTACAGTTTGATCTGTATTCTCCTTTACATCGAGGAAATGGCCTTTAAGGGACATGATGACTCCCCGTCAGCCAGGCTCAGTGTTTTGTAATGAAGGTGACCGCAGCATCCCTCACAAACAGAGCCAGTGATGCATAGCACAGGGACCCATTAAGGCTGTTAAGCAATTCCCCAGTGCAGCTTACATAGAATTAAGGGGCCTTAGATCTGAAAGCCTGCAAGCTGGCCACGGTGCTACCTGTCCCTGGTTACGTTTGCCTGTGAAATGGAAGACATCGCTTACAGAAACAGGTAAATATTATATTGTGATTACTGTCAACCATCCAAGAGGAAGAGGACAATAAAATGCAGATTAATTAAATATTAGAAGTTGTCGTAAGTTAGTCTTCCATGGACACAATTTTGCTCCATGTCTGCTGAAAGATACCTAAAATTAAAAATAAATAGGAAAAAATGTTGCTATAATGAAATAATGCTTCTGTGCAACATTCAGTTACATTCCTATAAAAATACCGCTGACAAAACAAGTTATTATTACAGTTTTCTTCAATTGCAAAGATACATTCTGCAATACTGAAGTAACTTCTTCAAAACTCTTCACATTCTATAATACCAACATGCACCTTGGCCAAACCGTTAATATCTCATCCAAAATCCACTAAAGCTACCAAAACAGTTAATCCTTGCCTCAAAAGAGACTTTTACCACCAAAACATTAGCACCTAATATCTTTCTGGAAGAACATTATGTCACACACAAAAGAATGGCCTACAAAACACTAAAAACAAACAGCATTACATAAAATATAATATGGATTAATCAGTAAAGGATCATTAGTAAAGTAAATCTGATGTCATTTGTCATAAACATTGCATTACAAAACAGAACACTTTTCACTCTATGTCCTGTAGGGATGTAACGATACACACAACTCACTATTCGAAATGATTCACGATACGATTTTCTCACAATTTTTTAACAGAATGAGCTGCAAACAAATTTATTTATCTTTCTATACTATGCAAAACATGTCCTCTTCTTAACAGTGCAACTGAAATTGAATAAAATTCTGCTTTCAAAAAAAAATCCCAAATCAAAATAAAATTTTTCTAATTTACATTAATGATACTGACACCAATACATACAGTAAACTGGTTAAATTTGCAGACGACACCAAGGTGGGTGGTGTAGCAGATACTGATCTAGCAGCACAGAGGCTACAACGGGATCTGTATTTAATTAGCGACTGGGCTGATACAGTACTTGGCAGATGAAATTTAACACAGATACAGTTTTTTCCAATCATTTTAACACGTGTCTCAATACCATGTCCACTTTTTCACAACACTTAACACATGCACCATACCATTGGACCATGTGAGCTAAACTATGTATATGTTTGCATTGCTTTGACACAATATGCATTCAATCACCACTTCCCCCAAATTTCATGAATACTTCTCTCAGTCAGTGTTCGCCACCAGCAAAACTTTGTACAACTACAGCCGATTTTTCAGACGTTTAGATAATCTGTTCAAAACAGTTAACTTTTAGGTCTAAACCTAATGAAATTTAGAGCACTGTCAATTGAAACATGCTGCATTTTGACAGACAAAGGACACTATGCACTTGCACTAACACAAATAATTGTGCTTTTAGCAGAAATTTCCTAATTTTGTTTTTGTTTGCTGCTTCGTTACCATCTACACCATCTATACGAATGAGGCCATGGAGTGTCCTTTTCCTTTTTGCAAGGCAACACAATGTAATCTGTGCAAAAACAGTGGGTATGGCAACACATATATTACAGTACAACATTTACATGTATTCATTTAGCAGGCACTTTTATCCAAAGCGACTTACAGTGAAGTACTATATCTACAGAGATAGTCCCCCTGGAGCAAGTTGGGGTCAAGGGCCTTGCTCAGGGGCACAATGATGGCACCTCCTGGGAGTGAACTCACAATCTTCTGGGGTTCCTAATGGGAGCCTAGCCAGATCCCTAACTACTAGACCACCACCATCCCCCTAGATCAGAGGTCTCCAAGTCCGGTCCTGGAGAGCTACTGTCCAGTAGGTTTTCTATCCTACCTGGTGTCTGATGAGCCACACCTGTTCCTGGTATTTACTTGAGTATAGGTGTGACTCATCAGAAGCCAGGTAGGATAGAAAAACCTACTGCGAACTAGGTACTGGAGCTCTCCAGGACTGGAGTTGGAGACCCCTGCCCTACATCACCCCAAGCATTTTACAATGGTTGAAGCTGGAAAGCTGAATGAAATTGCCTGAAATTTCAGTTAAGAACCTATCTAGGAATTTGTTTGGTTAGTGCTAATTTGTACCAGGTAGGATAGAAAAACCTACTGCGAACTAGGTACTGGAGCTCTCCAGGACTGGAGTTGGAGACCCCTGCCCTACATCACCCCAAGCATTTTACAATGGTTGAAGCTGGAAAGCTGAATGAAATTGCCTGAAATTTCAGTTAAGAACCTATCTAGGAATTTGTTTGGTTAGTGCTAATTTGCCATATGTACAAAAGGGGCCATCTTTGGATTGGCATTTTCTGCTAGGAATGAAATATTTACATACTGCAAAAAAGAAACAGCAACACTTACATGATTTCTAATGAAATATATTGCAGCATTTCAGAATTGATTGGTATTACAATTTTCACATGCAAAAGTAGTTCTTGTTTATTTTATTTTTACAGTGCAACATGACAGTAATTTGTGCCAAACTGGAGGATAGAGTCATACTTTATATATGTAATTTGCAATGCTGCTAGTTGCTAGTATTTTTTAGCCCATCGAACATTGAGTGCCCCAGTAGTGTTGTTGGCTGACAGCATTTGTCATGGTTATGGCAGCATGAGTCACTTTTGGGTGAATTGTGAAACGTTTTGGTGGTTGTAGTACATTTTGCACCAAAGGTTAAGTGTTGTGCTCAGGTGTGTATTGGTACAGCCCACTGTGTGAAGTGCTGTGAAAAAGTGGACATGGTATTGAGACAAGTGTGAAAATGATTGGAAAAAACTGTAAATGCAAGGTAATCCATGCAGGGAGCAGAAATATAAAGTACAGATATTTTATGGGTTCCACTGAAATAAAGGTAGCTGATTATGAAAAAGATCTCGGTGTGTATGTTGATGCTTCCATGTCTCACTCTCGCCAGTGTGTGGAAGCAATAAAAAAGGCCAATAGAATGTTGGGTTATATCTCTAGGTGTGTGGAGTTTAAGTCAAGGGAGGTGATGTTACATTTATATAATTCCTTGGTAAGATCCCATCCAATCGAAGCCGCACCTTGTCCAACCCAGGAGACGGGGGGGCGGGTGGGGTGTCAGCCACAGAAGATGAACTCAAACTGGACGAATGGGCAGGGGGATCCGAAAGATGAGGAACTGGTAACGTGTACGGCTTTAGTCTATTGTGATGGACCACCTGCACCCTTCCATGCATGTCCAAAGGGTTGACAATCCGATATGTTAGTCCAGCTTCCCCCCCTGCCTCCATCGCTTCCACAATCTGGTAGGGGCCCTTCCAATGGGGGGCCAACTTAGTACAGCTCTCCGTGGGGTCATTCATCCACACCATGGCACCAACAGCATAGCCCCCATGGTGAGCACCTTCATCATGGTATCATTTCTGTCTCTCATGCGCCTCCACCAGATTAATCCGAGCCCTGCTGAAAGCCACTTTGAGTTTGCTGACAAGCGCTGCCACAAAATCTGCATGACTTCCCCCATCCCTTTGGTCTAATACCCCGCAAGACACCAGCACATCAGCTGGGATTCGTGCCTCACGTCCATGCATGAGGTAGAATGGGGTAAATTTCGTGCTGGAATGAACAGATATATTACAGGCGAAAGCCACCTGCTTCACATAGCTATCCCATTCCCCACCTTGTGACAGCAGTTTCTTAGCCAACTGATCGATTACGGTTCTATTATGCCGTTCTACCATACCATCCGATTTAGGATTGTAGGCAGTGGTGCGAGTTTTCTTAATCCCTAACAATCGGCAGAGGCACTGAGTAACTTCAGCCTCAAACTGCCGACCCTGGTGTGTATGTAAGGTCTCCGGAACGCCATGCACCAACACAAAATCCTCAAACAAGCAGTGTGCCACCATGTTAGCGGTCTGATTTGGCAGGGCATAGAGGTTCACAAATTTAGTAAAATAGTCCTCCACTACCAGCACATACCTGTTACCCCTCGTGGTCACTGGCAACTCTAAGATGTCAGCTGCAATTCTCTGCAAAGGGCGGTTAGCCAGGGACCCACCCATGGGAGCCTGGGGAGCGCCGTGTCTGACATGCCCTACATTTATCACACCAGTTTCGTATGTCTCGTAAAATGAAAGGCCAATAATATCTTTGCCTAACTTTTTCCCAGACCCGTTCGGTTGAAAAATGAGCAGCAGCTGGCCCTCCATGAAACTGTTCCAGGAGCTGAGGCACTAAGGTTGGGGGAATAACCACCTGCACCTGCCTCTCACCTGATGGAGATGTTACAGTCCGGCACAACAGTCCCTTTATAATTAATAAGCGGCTAAATTCTGTCCACAACTTACGAAGAGGGAGAGAAGCCCCCTTCAGAAGTCTCCGGGGGGGTCTCCGTTTACCTTTCTCGATCCAAACTACCACCGTGTTAATGTCCAGATTCTACCTCTGCCATGACATTAACTCCAATCCGTCTGAGGCAAGTGAATACATCAATTGGGGATTCTGAGTGGTACCTCCTTTTCCTGGCTCAATAGGTGAGATGTCATGCCCTCCCGGAGAACCAACAGCCTGCACATAGCTGTTAGAGTGCCCTGACTCAATGGTACTGTCCAACACAGGCCGGCGAGATAATGCATCTGCATTTCTGTGGCGGAACCCATCCTTGTGGACAATCTCCCAGTCAAAAGGGTCCAACTCCAGAATCCATCGGCCCCTTTTCCCTGTGGGGTCATTTTCCAGGGGTATGTTCCGGAGGCCCAGGAGGGGGCAATGGTCAGTCACTATTGTGAATGAGGACAGCCTAACGTAATGCTTGAACTCACGTACAGCCCACACGACAGCCCAGAGTTCACGATCAAAGGTGGCCCAATGTTTCTGTGTGTTATTCAGAGCTTGGCTGGCATAGGCCACCACTCACTCCAGGCCCTCCACAACCTGTGCCAAGACAGCCCCCACTGCCTCCTTAGAGGCGTTGGTGTAAATTCGAAAGGGGAGAGTGAAGTCTAGTAAGGTCACAAGAGGAGGAGACATGAGAGCCTGCAAGCCTACATGTACATCTAAGCTATCACCGGGAGCGCGCGTGAATTGAGCTCACTGTGGTGCCGGTGGACATGCTGAAGCATGTTCCTTGTGCTACTTGTGTATATGTTATCAGTCTTTTACAATGTTTGCACGCAGTTTTTTGGGGTATTTTCCGTACGTCGCTTAAATCATCCGAGATCAGATGCCTCATCTTGGATGAGTTAATGCCGGTGAAACTCATCCGGGATAGGTCGGTTTTTCAAAGAGGAGCAGGAACTCGTATTAGAAAAACTAATATGCACTAGGGGTAACACGTACAGCAAAAGCAGCCCAAACCAGAAAAGACGGCTGGCAAAAAGTAGCCGACAAATTAAACGCGGAAGTAGTGTTCAATGTACTTACTAAATGCAGCGTTTCATTTCCTATGTGTCAGATGAATTATTACTTAATACAGTAAAATTCAGTTATAACAGACTTCAAGGGACCTGGCAAAACAGTCCGTTAAATCCAAAGTTGCTGTATGCCCAGAACACAACTACAGGACACCATTTACTCATGCCACAACCCAGCAGACGGACTTGTGGTATAGATTATTATATTGTACATGTAGTAATCCAACTTTGCCTGAGCAGATGCGTGACTATTAATAATCCCGACTACGTACAGTATATCTGCGCTGGACATCACCGGCACGCCACACGCCTTGTAGGCGGAACTGCATGTCTGTTATAACCAAACAAAACTACAGCTAAAAGCGGCCCTGGGAACCAAATTGTCTGTCCGTTATGAGCGATATTCCGTTATATGCGAGTCTGCTATATCCGATGCTTTTTCTGCATGTTCTTAAAGGCGGAACCTTGTCCGTTATAGACGATATTCCATTATAAGCCTGTCCACTATAACAGGATTTTACTGTATGTCATAATTGCAAATTATGTTGAAAAACATAAGCACAATGAGAACATGGGAACAGGTTAAAGTGAAGTACAAGAATACACTAAAAACTGTTAAATATCGGTCTATAACTATTTAAACAATCGTTGACATAAAAAATCATATATTATATATACAGTGGTACCTCAGTTAGAACTCATTAGAACTCAAGTTTCTTAAAAGTCGAACCAATCAGTTCGGGAAAAAATGACCTAGATAGAACTCGATCTGAATCTCATAAGTCGAACCGTGAACGCCGACCTAAGATAACTTGTACACACGGGGAAATGAGTCACACGGCACGTCTCTCAGCGGAAACAAAGGGTAATGCTTCAGTCTCAGCCTC
This sequence comes from Paramormyrops kingsleyae, assembly GCF_048594095.1. Classification (NCBI taxonomy): domain Eukaryota; kingdom Metazoa; phylum Chordata; class Actinopteri; order Osteoglossiformes; family Mormyridae; genus Paramormyrops; species Paramormyrops kingsleyae. The sequence goes on along the minus strand of NC_132801.1, from coordinate 39,606,017 downwards.
GCATTAGCTGTGATAGCATCGTGCATGTTTACACTAGCTGAATACATATATTGAGACAGTAAAAATACATTTAGACAATGATAGACAGTAACAGTAATTAAAAATAAAGATATCTTATTAATTATTTTAATATTAATAATAAACCATTAATATATTTAATTATAATAATATTGTCGTGCCCAGCGGGACGGAATGGAGACAAAGGTGCAGACGTCAGGGTATCGGGGATTAGAGGGTTTAATTACAGGTAAGGCAGGCAAAACGCAGACGGACAATACAATGACCAGACTGGGGAAACAAACTGAAACGCGGACAAAATACAGAGGGCTAATGACAACCAGAAACAGCTGATCACACGGGGATTCCACACGGGGTTAACGAGGGGGCGTGGCACACGGAAGGAGCAGACCATTGGGACAGGACACATTGTTTGGATACATTTATATTCTTAATTTACAAATTACTGTTTTGATAAATGTGCTTAGATGTGTTTAGTACAGTATATGTGTCACGCCCTGCTCCGTCCACTCCCAATGTGTGCCACGCCCCCTCATTATCCACGTGTGCTTCCCCGATCGTGCCCAGCTGTTCCTTGTTATTGTGGCTTGTCTTCTGTATTTAGTCCGCGTCTGAGTACGTTACCCCAGATCCGTCATTAATGTTTGTTGATGTTTGCTGTCGTGTTTCTCCGGTCCTGCTTCCAGAATAAAACCCCGTTTGCCTGCATCCTCGGCTTTGCTCGCTTGCTTCCCGGCTCGCTCGCTTGCTCGATCACAACAATATGCTCTTCTTGTTTTATCCGGTTCATTTTGTGTTTAAATGCTAGGATATTTAGGTGTAATTTTTTGGGGCCAGGAACCAAATAATTGGTTTTCCATTATTTCCTATGGGGAAAATTCGATCACAACTCGAACATTTTAGGATTTGATCCGGAGTTCTGAACGGATTAAGTTTGAGTTCTGAGGTATATATACATATATATACAGTATATATATATATATATATAATATTCCCCCTCGGATAAAGCGGTATCTTTCAAAAAGAATTTCCTCTGGGAGCAATACTGGATCTTGCCGATCGAGCAAAACCCACTCTATGTGAAATTCTCTTCTTATAATTTGCGCACCGATATTAATTAGTCACTCATTCATGAATGGGGAGGCCATGACTCCTGACTGAACGGGTTTCCACACACGGACACTGACTAAGTGTGTGAGCTAATCCTTGTTTATGTAGAACAAACCTGCTCCGAGCAGTTTTGAGGATTTGGATGTGCTGCTATGACAACACATCCAACAAGAGTTTTGAAAAACCGAAAGATCCAGGGTCATGCCAAATCGTCAACAATTACATCCGACTAAACTAGTAATCCACGTTTGAAAAATACCCCATTTGGGGGTATGTTCCGTACTTCACTTAAATCATCCGAGATCAGATGCCTCATCCTGGATGAGTTAATGCCAGTGCGACTCATCCGGGATAAGTCGGTTTTTCAAACGCAGCTGTGTAGTAGATTAGTCTAGCTGGATCCATTCATCCAAGATGATTGCTCTCGCTGCTTGAAAAGCCCATATATATCGAGTCTAGAGAACTTGATCAGTAGGTCTTTGATAGGCTGCAACAAAATGACGAAAGGAAGGGCGCACCTTTTCACACAAGAGGAGCAGGAACTCGTATTAGAAGGATATGAAGAATTTCAAGAACTAATATGCACAAGGGGTAACACAGCAAAAGCAGCCCAAACCAGAAAAGACTGCTGGCAAAAAGTGGCCGACAAATTAAATGCGGAAGTATTGTTCATTGTACTTACTGAATGCAGCGTTTCATTTCCTATGTGTCAGATTAATTATTATTTAATACAGTAAAATCCATTTATAACAGACTTCAAGGGACCTGGCAAAACAGTCCATTACATCCAAAGTCCGTTATGTCCAGAGTTGCTGTATGCCCAGAACACAACTACAGGACACCATTTACTCATGCCACACCCCAGCAGACACACTTGTGGTATAGATTATTATATTGTACATGTCGTAATCCAATTTTACCTGAGCAGATGCGTGACAATTAATAATCCCGACTACGTACAGTATATCTGCGCTGGACATCACCGGCACGCCACACGCCTTGTAGGCGGAACTGCATGTCTGTTATAACCAAACAAAACTACAGCTAAAAGCGGCCCTGGGAACCAAATTGTCTGTCCGTTATGAGCGATATTCCGTTATATGCGAGTCTGCTATATCCGATGCTTTTTCTGCATGTTCTTAAAGGCGGAACCTTGTCCGTTATAGACGATATTCCATTATAAGCCTGTCCACTATAACAGGATTTTACTGTATGTCATAATTGCAAATTATGTTGAAAAACATAAGCACAATGAGAACATGGGAACAGGTTAAAGTGAAGTACAAGAATACACTAAAAACTGTTAAATATCGGTCTATAACTATTTAAACAATCGTTGACATAAAAAATCATATATTATATATACAGTGGTACCTCAGTTAGAACTCATTAGAACTCAAGTTTCTTAAAAGTCGAACCAATCAGTTCGGGAAAAAATGACCTAGATAGAACTCGATCTGAATCTCATAAGTCGAACCGTGAACGCCGACCTAAGATAACTTGTACACACGGGGAAATGAGTCACACGGCACGTCTCTCAGCGGAAACAAAGGGTAATGCTTCAGTCTCAGCCTCGCATTAGCTGTGATAGCATCGTGCATGTTTACACTAGCTGAATACATATATTGAGACAGTAAAAATACATTTAGACAATGATAGACAGTAACAGTAATTAAAAATAAAGATATCTTATTAATTATTTTAATATTAATAATAAACCATTAATATATTTAATTATAATAATATTGTCGTGCCCAGCGGGACGGAATGGAGACAAAGGTGCAGACGTCAGGGTATCGGGGATTAGAGGGTTTAATTACAGGTAAGGCAGGCAAAACGCAGACGGACAATACAATGACCAGACTGGGGAAACAAACTGAAACGCGGACAAAATACAGAGGGCTAATGACAACCAGAAACAGCTGATCACACGGGGATTCCACACGGGGTTAACGAGGGGGCGTGGCACACGGAAGGAGCAGACCATTGGGACAGGACACATTGTTTGGATACATTTATATTCTTAATTTACAAATTACTGTTTTGATAAATGTGCTTAGATGTGTTTAGTACAGTATATGTGTCACGCCCTGCTCCGTCCACTCCCAATGTGTGCCACGCCCCCTCATTATCCACGTGTGCTTCCCCGATCGTGCCCAGCTGTTCCTTGTTATTGTGGCTTGTCTTCTGTATTTAGTCCGCGTCTGAGTACGTTACCCCAGATCCGTCATTAATGTTTGTTGATGTTTGCTGTCGTGTTTCTCCGGTCCTGCTTCCAGAATAAAACCCCGTTTGCCTGCATCCTCGGCTTTGCTCGCTTGCTTCCCGGCTCGCTCGCTTGCTCGATCACAACAATATGCTCTTCTTGTTTTATCCGGTTCATTTTGTGTTTAAATGCTAGGATATTTAGGTGTAATTTTTTGGGGCCAGGAACCAAATAATTGGTTTTCCATTATTTCCTATGGGGAAAATTCGATCACAACTCGAACATTTTAGGATTTGATCCGGAGTTCTGAACGGATTAAGTTTGAGTTCTGAGGTATATATACATATATATACAGTATATATATATATATATATATAATATTCCCCCTCGGATAAAGCGGTATCTTTCAAAAAGAATTTCCTCTGGGAGCAATACTGGATCTTGCCGATCGAGCAAAACCCACTCTATGTGAAATTCTCTTCTTATAATTTGCGCACCGATATTAATTAGTCACTCATTCATGAATGGGGAGGCCATGACTCCTGACTGAACGGGTTTCCACACACGGACACTGACTAAGTGTGTGAGCTAATCCTTGTTTATGTAGAACAAACCTGCTCCGAGCAGTTTTGAGGATTTGGATGTGCTGCTATGACAACACATCCAACAAGAGTTTTGAAAAACCGAAAGATCCAGGGTCATGCCAAATCGTCAACAATTACATCCGACTAAACTAGTAATCCACGTTTGAAAAATACCCCATTTGGGGGTATGTTCCGTACTTCACTTAAATCATCCGAGATCAGATGCCTCATCCTGGATGAGTTAATGCCAGTGCGACTCATCCGGGATAAGTCGGTTTTTCAAACGCAGCTGTGTAGTAGATTAGTCTAGCTGGATCCATTCATCCAAGATGATTGCTCTCGCTGCTTGAAAAGCCCATATATATCGAGTCTAGAGAACTTGATCAGTAGGTCTTTGATAGGCTGCAACAAAATGACGAAAGGAAGGGCGCACCTTTTCACACAAGAGGAGCAGGAACTCGTATTAGAAGGATATGAAGAATTTCAAGAACTAATATGCACAAGGGGTAACACAGCAAAAGCAGCCCAAACCAGAAAAGACTGCTGGCAAAAAGTGGCCGACAAATTAAATGCGGAAGTATTGTTCATTGTACTTACTGAATGCAGCGTTTCATTTCCTATGTGTCAGATTAATTATTATTTAATACAGTAAAATCCATTTATAACAGACTTCAAGGGACCTGGCAAAACAGTCCATTACATCCAAAGTCCGTTATGTCCAGAGTTGCTGTATGCCCAGAACACAACTACAGGACACCATTTACTCATGCCACACCCCAGCAGACACACTTGTGGTATAGATTATTATATTGTACATGTCGTAATCCAATTTTACCTGAGCAGATGCGTGACAATTAATAATCCCGACTACGTATCTGAGCTGGACATCACCAGCATGCCACACGCCTTCTAGGCGGAACTGTTGTTTGTCCGTTATGAGCGATATTCCGTTATATGCGAGTCCACTATAGCGGGATTTTACTGTATGTCATAATTGCAGATCAAACATAAGCACAATGAGAACTTAGGAACAGCTAGGTTACAGTAAAGTACAAGAATATACTTCAAACTGGTAAATATTGGTATATAACATATAACTATTTAAAGAATTGTTGATATGAAAAATCATATATATATATAAGGTGCTAATAAATCTTTGAGGTACAATATTCCCCCTTGGCTAAAGCGGTATCTTTCGAAAAGAATTTCCTCCAGGAGCAATAAAGGATCTTGCCGATCGCGCATGAATTTTTCTTATAATTTGCGCACCGATATTAATTGGTCGCTCATTCATGAATGATGAGACCATGATATAACTGATTATGTGTGCGAGCTAATCCTTGTTTACACAGAACAGGTTTGAGGATTTGGATGTGCTGCTATGACAACACATCCAACAAGAGTTTTGAAAAACCGACAGATCCAGGATCATGCCAAATCGTCAACATTTACATCCGACTGAACGAGTAATCCACGTACGAGAAATACCCCCTTTGTCTTGTCTGTGCTTTTCTCGCTGTTTTTGTTTGTGATTACCGGAAAGCTAAAATGGTGCTACACCACCGATCGAGGGGTGTGTCCTCAATTTCAAATTCGCTCGCCATCTCGATCGCCTTCGGTCAAAACCAACGTAAGACGTCGAAGTGAATACGCAGTGACATCTGACGTCGAACTGACATCGTGAAATCAAATGTAATATTACACCAGTTTTTCTGTTAAGTAAACTACTTTATTTTCCACATCAGCCAGTTTAAATTGTCATACATTTACAACTATTTTTAACTGATTCGCGATTCATTGTTACATGCGTAATGTCCAGTAATTAACAAATATATATTTCAATGGCCTTTATTCCTTGCTGTGGTGTAATTATAAAATATTCATCAATACTTAAAAAAAACATCACGATTAGCAACAATTACAGTTTTTCTTGAGCTTACACACTATTACCAGGTTTATGAGCTACAGTAAATTTCCAAAACCATTACACCAACTACCAAAAAACACACCCATTTCCCTAAACTAGACACTATTATCCTGTTTTGACATATGATTTAGATTTGTTGAATTGTTAGAGTAAAACTCTACACACAAATCCCTTCATTTCTCATTGTCTAAACCATGTGCTCATTTACAAAGCACTTGCAGTCAATATTGTTCACTCAAGTCAGCACAGCTTGAACCCAATTAGCACATAATCATCCAGATGGAAACACAACGAGTCAAAATCGTTCACACACTAATCAGAACCTTCAACAGTAGGATAAAAGGGCCTTGGGTCAGTTAACGTGGTTTTGGACAAATGGATCCAAAAAGACTGGAATAAAGAGGAGGATGAGGGAGGGACCAAGAAGACAAGTAATGTCAGGTGAAATTCAGACCACTCTTGTCGACCATATCTTTGTCCAATGTATGTCAATGAGGGAGACTGAGCAGCGAGTGTAGCCAAATCTGAGCCACTTCACCATTGCTTCTGTAATATGGACCTTCAGAGAGGAAATAGGTATTTTACATACTGCTCTCTCATGCAACTTGTGTTGTACTCTCGTTTTACAACACATTACAGAAACTGTAGATGCTTGCTCTATAGTACTGCAGTATATTCTCAGAAATACATTGGTACAGTGGTACCTCGGTTTTCGAACTCACTAGAACTTGAATTTCTTGAAAGTCGAACTAACGAGTTTGACCTAGAACTCGGTCTGAATATCAGAAGTCGAACCGTGAACGCTGACCTAATATAAATTGTACGCGCCAGGAAATGAGTCATACTAGAATGCAATTCTTACTTGAATGCCTTCTTCACAGACTGGACGATTAACTAAATAAAGTAGCGCAACAATAAATAAATAAAACAATAAATAAATAAACCACTAACTTACGTGTACTATTAGAGTATTTATGTCATTTATTTAAACTTTATTTTACCAGGTAAATTAACTGAAAACCAGTTCTCACTACTTTACGTGATATTCGGAAGAAATAGCAGATTACGCATCGGAACTGCCTGGGATACAAACGTCATGCATGTAACTAAACTCTTCAGCCAATAAAGGCAAAGGTGTGTCGTCACGGAGGCGGTTCCAGTTTGTGCAGCCGGGTGAGAGGTCACAATGCATCTAACCGCAATGCATTGCGTCAGGATCAGAATGCGTTGCTATAAGCCAGCGCTGTAAGCAAGTCGAACGCACCCAATGACCGGACTGGGGAAACAAACTGAAATGCTGACTTAATACAGAGGACTAATGACAACAACCAGAAACAGCTGATCACATGGGGATCCCACACAAGGTTAACGAGGGGGCGTGGCACACGGAAGGAGCGAACGATCGGGGCAGGACAGGGGTAATGTTGGGATAAGATCTTTATCGTTTTGGAAGCCATTAAGATAAAAATGCTCTTCTTGTTTTATCCTGTTCATTTTGTGTTTAAATGCTTAAAAAAAAAAAAAAAAAAAAAAAAACATTTAGATGTAATTTTGAGGGGCCAGGAACCAATTAATTGGTTTTCCATTATTTCTTATGGGAAAAATTCGATCAGAACTCGAACTTTTTAGGATTCGATCCGGAGTCCAGAACGGATTAAGTTCAAGAACCGAGGTACCACTGTATGTCCAGTCACAGAAATGTGTTGCTGTATGCTGCTGTTTTGTACAAAAAATGGACCCATGTACAGTTAAATCAATACTTTTTGTTTTTATAGGACTGAGACAACCACCTGATAGAGGAAGGCAAAGACTGTTTTCAGAGGAGCAGGAGAGGGAGATTGTGAATATGGTTATTGCCCACAATGTTGCTAATGAGTGACTGAAGACTAAAATATTTAGAGGGATAAACATGGTCAGCATCTCTACCGCATATTCCAAAAGAACAGGTTAAGCATGAAATTCTGACATGGTCAAAAACCAATTTGGGACAATGTCGGCTTCCATCAGGTTGCTCTGTGGCCTGTACTACGAAGCGGGGTTACTGGCTTATCGGGGTAACTTTGCGAGTAACTTGATGATGTGTGGTGTAACTTCGCGATTAACCCATACTACGAAAGGTGGGTAGGTTTTACTCGAGGCATGCTGCTATGGCAATTTACGCTAAGTCTCAAACCTGCTTCAAGCAGTTTTTGTTCTCGGTTAAGTCAAGGTTTCTGCGTAAACCAGCCCTATATGAGCACCGGCCCTACAACTACAATTGCTCTGAAGACAATGCCGGCGTACATGGATGATCCATACAACATTAGCGTGCGAATCGTGAGGGGCTCTCTCTGCACGGCAAGGGTTTTTAGAAACTGCCAGACCCGGACGATATTCTCCACGAAAGGTAATTCCTCACCTTTGTCAGTTGATCGATCCAGAGTTCTAAAATTGTACTCGCCGTAGCAATGCCCTCACGATGGAGCAGACAGTATGCTTTGCGCTGCGATATTTTGCCAGTGGCCAAGTTATATATTCCATACTGTAGGTGATGCTGAACATCTGAGCAAGAATACTGTTGGCCGTGCGGTTCGCAAAGTGGTGCTTGCTCTATCTGAACTCTTGGATGCATTTGTGGTTTTCCCTGATCGTTTAAGTGCTCTGCAGAATAAAAAAGGGTTTCATGCAATCGCAGGTAAATCACAGCATTAAAATATTCTATTTTCATAGGGAAATTACTTTTACTGAACACAATTTCTCATAGGATTCCTAAGGGTCATAGGAATCCTCGATTGCACACACATCCCAAGGGTCCACAACCCTGCTTAATTATTGTTTTCCCTTTTTTGTTCAAAGGATAAATGCTTAATGCTAATGTATTAAATGTGACGAAACACATAATCAAGCAATTCAACTGCGGTACATTTGCTTTGTCCCACAGTACACTGACAAAATCACACTTTACAACTTATTTATGAATGAATTTATGTTATCAATTAACTATCAATATGTATAAAATGGAGTACGTGCACATTCCATAGGACATGCCTGCCTCATTTTGTTTCACAGCTATTAACCCCTTAGTGTGTTGCCCCATTGCACTTTAAGTGGATGCAATATAATAATTAATATCTATTACAGACAAAAATAATCTGAAAATCCAAGGGGTGTGCATTGATCCCTGTAGTCAATTGATCAAAGCACACTTCACTAGATGTGCCTGTTTTGTCTAGTTTTAAAGTTATTAACCCATTCATGTATTGTCCCATTGCACATTATACGGATACATTCAAACATTTAAAAATTAATAAAAATTAGTACGTAAAGCAATCTGGGAAACAAAGGGGTGTGCAACAGTCGCTATGAGCCCAATATGCTAAACCACCATGTCATTACAGCTGAAAGGACCTATTATATTAGCTATTAACACGATTTGGCACAAATCACGAAATGGTTTGAATCGCAAAAATAATCACCCTTGACTTGCTGCCATGTACGCTTTCCACTACTTTTGCATTTGATATTGGATCAGTTAAGTTATTGTTAACTTTAGGTTTACATTTTGTGTAACATCACAGTAATGGAACTTTAGGGAGCATTACATTACTTAACAGCAAATAATAGGCTTACTTCTGAATTGTGTCGCATCTGTGAGCCTCTGTATTTATTAACAGTATTTCAATACTCGGTCATGAGATATTTTAGACCACGTTTTATGACCATGAAAATGTACTTATGCATTTCCTCGGTCGGCAATATGTTGCCAACAAGCCTGCCTGCTTTTGTTGGCTGCAGTGGTATTGGACTTTCTTTGCAGCATTGATTTAAACTTCTAATAACCTTGCATAATTAGCATGCAGTCTTCCTCCGTGAAATATGGAGATCGCGCCATGAGTCAAACGGTGACTTGTGCTGCCGAACGTGCTCCATTTATATGAACGCGCACAAACTCCAATGCAGTTAACACAGATGTAACAAATCACTTCTTAGCTGGCGTCGTAGTACTGATTAGCACCGATTGAGACAACCCGATTTTGTCAACCCCGCGTTCGCAAATTGACTCCAGGTTAAATCTGATTTGATAGTACAGGCCACTGGTTCACCAATAACCCAAGATTCTCCAGCATCTTTTCCCAGCATATTCTCCCTTTTTAAACCCCATAGAGAAGTTTTGCGGCATGGCGGCGGACGGTTTACAACTGAGACCCCTACATTCTTGTTTACCTCCTTCAGGCCATGGAAGAAGCCTGTTCAGACGTCTCAGCTGAGGCCTGTCAGGGCTGGATAAGACATGCAATCCATACCAGAGCTGAGATGCTGTGGCAGACTGTTTCTGATTTCTGCATTCACTTTTCATTTACACTTCACTGTATATTGGTTTTGAAGTTCTCTGTATGGTGGAGCATATTAAATAAAAAAAGTGCAAAAAATATTTGTCTTGTGTTCATCATGTGAAGCAACATTTCTCAATGCTGGTTTTTACATTAGTGTTTTGAATTGATCTCACCAGTGTGTAAGAATGTATGTATTTTTGAGGGCCTGTGTGTTGTCTGAAGGCACAGTTTGATTTTTCAGTGAGTGCATGGCTATGAGTAGAGAGTTTGTATTTGACCTGAACAGTGGAAGCTTCTGTGGCTTTTGTCATTTGCTGGTGCTGGCATGTGGTTTTGTACTATGTTTTAGATGTTCTACTGAGGAAGTTTAATGTTATGATTATATGCTATTACACAGTATATTTAAGAGTGTGTGTGTGTGTGTGGGGGGGGGGGGGGTTGTGGATGTTCCAGGGAATGTATACTTTTATATGTTTTCTCTCATGCTTTTTAATTTTTAATTTTTAATATACTGTACACTGCCAGGCCAAAAATAAATGTCACCATTTATATCAGCAAATACTTAAGAGCTAATGACTGGATCAATATTACAGCTCAGCAACATTATGCAGCAATACAGTAAAGTCAGCTGAGTACTTGAATCTACTGAATGGCCAGGTTGCACCTCCATCCATCTTAAATGGATTTTTTCTTCCCTGTTGGCATGGGCATATTCCAGGACAAGAATGCCAAGATTCATTGGGTTCAAATTGTCAAACAATGGTTCAGGTAACATGAGGAATCATTTTCACGCATGACTTGGTCACCACAGAGTTGTGACCTTAACCTCATTGAAAGGCTTTGGGATGTGGCTTTATGGAGTGGTTCAACTCACTTGTCAGTACAGGATCTCGGTGAGAAATGAATGCAAATCTGAATGTAAATAAAGGGTGAGATGTTGCATAAGCTTGTGGAAACAATGCCATGACAAATGTGTGCCATAATCAAAGCTAAAGGCGGTCCAACAAAAAATTCAAATGGAAACTTTTTTTTGTTTGGGCAGTGTACAAATAAAGTGCCATCCATACATTTTCTGTAACTGTTTGTCCTATTCGGGGTTGCGGGGGGTCCAGAGGCTATCCTGGAAGCTACGGGTGCAAGGCAGGGAACAATCTATCGCAGGGCACACTCACCCCATCCTTATTCCTAACTCTTTTTCCGGCGCTGCATACTTCTGCTTGCTGTCCAACCAGGAAAAAGCCTGGCAATGTTTCAAGGGCTTACTGCTTGAAATCAGTACCCACAGGAAAATCTCGTTATACAAACTGAATTACATCCATTAAAACAGTCAAGCATACCTTCTAATATATGGCTAACCTTTACCTGTGGAGAGGTTTATTTAAAACAGTGAACAAGCCTAAAAGAGAAAAGGACTGAAGAACAGAAGGGGAACATTTTATTAACCAGTAGGCAAGCTGAGCAAAGGTACAAACAAAAAATGGACAAACCAGGAACCCTGGGGAGGGAGGAAGAGAGATAAGCATGGCTGCCGGCCTCCCTCTCCCCATCTCAAAGTGACTATACATTTACAGCTGGTTACATACTGAGAAGTGGGGTGACTTCCCTGACTTTAATACATCCACACCTTCCTCATGTCTCATAGCACGTCACCCATGTATGGGAGCAGGCTCCAGTACTTGTTGGCGTACTTATCTAAATGGGGACCTTCCATTCATTTCTATGGGAAAAACCCCAATCCCAATCACAGCACCCTTAATCCCTACACAGCCCAACCTTAACCATAAGGAAAGAAACATAATATGAGACTTTGGCATTTTTAGTTGTTTCATTGCATTCACAGATTTTTATGAAACTGAGGTTATTCAAATGACACATGTCCTCAAAAGTAAGGAGGTTTCAGATTTTAACACACTCTGGTGACATTTTGGTCCCCAGGTGAGATTATGCAAACCTACACACACACAGAAACACACACGAGTTGGACTAGCTGCCCAAAGTCAGTGTGAGCAGTACAAAGCAGATGCACAAAGCTAGAGGGAGGAATGAAAAGCATACCTTTCGGATAATACATCTGATGGCATGTAGATTCAGAATCACTATGCAATAAATTTGTTATTGTGGAGAAAATCACATATGGACCACATTCATACAAATACCTTTAATCACTTGCACTGCAAGGACTAGGTGATTTTCTTATTAAATGTAAATAGTTTTTCAGATTTACTAGTGGGAGGAGCAGAGCCTGTGCTTCTGCTGTGGAGTTTGCATGTTTCCCCTGTGTTGCGTGGGTTTTCACTGGGTACTTTGATTTTCCCCTGCAGTCCAAAAGCATGTGCAGTGCATTGCAATTGGCACCTCTAGACTGCCCATAGTGTGTGCATGTGTGTGTGGGGGGGCCAGCGATGGACCGGAATCCTGTCCTGGGTGCTCCCCTGCCTTGTGCCCTATGTTTCCTTGGATAGGCTCCAAGCCTACTGTGAACCTGAAGTGAAAGATGGATGGATGGCTGGATAGATGGATGGATGGATGCAGTATATATTATTAATATCTTTTAACAATTTTATATTATGAACAGTAATACTTTAAGATGTGATAAAACATTACATGTTGACCCTCTATTAAATTGACCCTCTGTTAAATATTTAGTTAACTGAGCTTCTGATGCCATAAGATCAGTCTTCTCAAAAATTGGCACAGGGGATTATCAGGCAATTTAATCATCATTTCAGGCCCCTAAATATACTAACCAAATTCTCCCAGTTCAGCTGGGAAGTTCCAGTGACCCATGGAAATCCTGAAGCCAGGTATCAATAAGTATCAATACAGTTGCCTGCATATATATTGCATATTGTATATCTTTATATATTTATATCCAACATCAGTATAAAATTGTACTCAAAAATGCCAAGTAGTATGTGTAAACATATATAAGTTACAGTTTTTCTGAATTGCTAAAACACATTTCCTAAAATCTCCTCTCCTTTTCTCAAAACACTAAGCACAAACCCTAAAATTCAAGCTACACACAAAACCTTTGACTTGTCTTACAAAATCAAACAATCTTCTCAAAACTATATAATCTTTGCTCAAAAGCAAACACTGCTTTCAGTTGGTACATAAACATTACTGAGCAGTCATTACACACTGTAGCAAAAAATGGAAAACACTACTAGTCTAAGCTGTTGCTGTTTACTGTGGATGTGGTCTGTTGCATGTTGAGCTGTTTTGGAAATGAAAAGACTATAGTAAAAAAAATTGTTGTGTACCAAAAATTGTATACAATTTGTATACATTTATACTAAACCAATATGCGAAGTAGGGCTGGGACAATTATTCGACTTAATTGACGATGTTGATTATAAAAATGCGTCGACGTGGAATTTAGGTGTCGACGTGTTGTGTAAAACTACGTAAATGTTTTGTATCTGCAATGCAGTTATAAGCTAAACATATTGTGAGGTAAAGTACTTTATCCACTTGGGAGCACGTTAACGCTGTCCTTTTAAGAATCACGCAATAAAACAGTCTGCTAATAACTGAACTTTACTGTCCACCTGATGATATCTTCGCCACTCGAGAGCTACAATATTTTATTTATTGGGCCTGCAGCATGGTTTTCATTTACAATACAATGTTATTCCGCTAATAAGCTGGCTAGTTGTTTCACTGTTGGCACCTTCAAAACTATATCAATTACAGTATAGACTGAATTCCGATATAGTTTTTTCCAATATCGCCGATGCCAGCAGTAAATATTAATGAGACATCTCCTACCAACCTGCAAAAAGGAAATTTGCCGCCCGCCTCCCCTGCGCACGAGGTAACATGGCTACCAGCAGAGCTCCAGAACCTCTGGAGAAACACGCTGCAAAAAAGGCTCGCACGCGGTTTTGGAATGTTTATTCAGTTTGTTCCTCAGAGAAGCAAAGATGTCAGTGACATAGAATAAATCTAAAATCAGGTGTCCATAAACAAAGCGACGGAGTACTGCCAATAGCTCAGGTTTGGTGCATCCTGGGGGTTTTTACTTTTGACTAAACAGCTTTTCCTAAAAACTACTTTTTAAGTAAAGGATAATGTACAGGCAGCCGGTAGTTATCACAGAAATAAGCCCCGACAGTGTGATCAGGACCCGACGCGAAGCGGAGGGTCTTGTATCACACTGAAGGGGCTTATTTCGCGATAACTACCGGCTGCCTGTACATTATCCCGCTTATTACACGGCTACTTGCCACATAAGGAAAAAAACTGGACATGAATTTGAAACATTTTATTGGCATATTTGTTTTAAATTAACATTTTTAAACGGTAATCTTTGTTGGCGCGGAGGGATTTTAAACATACAAGTAGTACCGGCTATGCGTTATTACTTTGGAGCGGTTATTATTTGAAAAGAACGAACCTGCAAATGTCTCAACTGACCAATCAGAATCAAGCATTCCAGAGAGCCGTGTAATAAGGCAATAATGTACTTGAGATGTAATAAAACATACAGGGAGAAAAGATGTGGAAGATGACACCTGTGGATCAGAATCTCAGATATTGAATTTGAAATCAGCAGAATGGAAGCTGATAAAGAAAGTGATCACAAACCGTTGGCATTTTAATCTATGGGTATGTGACAGGCTTCACTCTAATAGCATGAACATCTGAAAATTAAACAATAGCTTGGCAAAAACAAGCCAAGTGTAATTAGGGGCCCATCTAGGATAATCAACTAAACTGATTACGGCTCTCTATGGAAGGGATAAACGACCGTCTCTAGTGTAATAAAGGCAATCCATCATTTGAGGTCTGATATTTAAAACACCAGCATACAGACACGAATCAGCTGTGGCAGGGTAATTTGTATGCAAGAAAATATTTGGAGAGCATTAAATTAGTTAATTGTGAATTAATTTAATTAAATTATTTCTACATTAACGAATGCTTTGTGCTCTATTGGCCTTGTGTAACCCACGTGACAATAGGTCATTAAATCCATTACAAAACAACTATTACAACAATAATTTATAAATTGGCCGAATAGAAACAAATACACAATTACAGTATATTAACAAAACGATAATTTATCTCTTTAAAAAAAAACAATTGCATGCAGATTGTGAGGTGATGTCAGGAAGTAACGTGAGGAGCGCGGGTTGTTTTTTTGCAGAAGCGGTTGAGGCTGACTGCAGCGAGTGCTGCCATAGGATTTAGAATATGCTGCCATAGGATTTAAAATACGGTAAAAAGAAAACTTGCTAAATTTGATTTTACAGCTTATGTGGTGTACGAAGATTTTTTTTATTAACTAAAGGAAAAGGAAGATGGAAGAAATGTTTTAAACCACGATAAACTGTTTTTTTTCTGCGCTACATTTACACTATCGAAGATTTGGAACGGATATTCCTGCATGTGCTTTGCCGAACAGGGACCCACCGAACGGAGTTCATATAGCAGGATGGCGAGCTAGACCCTGCATACCTGTTAAGTTTTATATTTGAAAATAAGGGAAATTTTCCGGCACCCACTGCGAAAAACCCCACCACCCAAACCAAGCTCCAGTATCCCTTACATTTTAAGACAGGTGTACAAGAAATTTAAAATAATCACTTGTCATTTAAATTTTATTTTCATTACACATTTTCTTTTAATTTGTCATGCTAACTTATGTGGCTCTCTGGCATTCACTAATGACTTATTATACAGATTTGTTGCAGACTTTGTATCCTTGTTGAAGTCGTCACAGAAGTACAGAAGTCTAGTTTTTGGCACACAACATTGCCATTTTAACCTCCGCATTTATGACCTGGTTAATGTTGTAAATGACCTGCAGACTACTGCAGGTGGCAGTTCTCGCGAGGCTACTGACAGTTCAGTTTGGAGAACTTGACAGCTATGGGTTACTGATTTAAAAGAAAGTGAAATATGTGCTAAAGATACTGGATAGAGAATTAGTTATTAACTTATTAGGTGATTATAAATAGATACAAAATAATTATCTTATACGATCTGTGCGCAGTCAAAAATTTGCAAAACTGAACTAGAATATAACTAGATTTAGACTTAGGATTTATGGAGGGCTAAGAGTGCCAAAATTAAATAAATAAATACACCAATAATTAATTAATTAAATGTGCCATGAATTGTTTAAAATGGGAAACATAAAGAGAAACTATTACTTAAATGTGTCATGAATTATTTAAAATGGGAAATAAAAATATTATTAATTAAATGTGCCATGAATTATTATCTACCGTATTTTCCGCACTATAAGGCGCACTAAAAAGCCTTTGATTTTCTTAAAAAATAACAGCGCGCCTTATAATCCAGTGCGCTTTAAACGTGGATTAATTTCTGTCGTGCATACTGAACTCGAAGCGATTTGAATGTTTTAGTATTGAAAAGTGAGTGTATTGTGTAGTGCTTCACGTGTTATAAATGAACAATTTCAAGAGTTATTATGAATACGCTGACTTTTGATTTAGCGGTATAGGATCGTATTATAAGTGTTCAATTTTGAGTTATTGTTAATAGGCTGACTTTTGATTTAGCGGTATAAGACTTGTTTTTTTACGTGTTAAAGAGTAGTGAAGACGCTCATAAACGTTTGAACAATGTTGACAGTCATTGTGAACACGTGATGTAAAAATTTTTTTCGTTGACTGGCTTATCTGACTGTTTTGTTTTGCTTAAAGCGCCTTAAAGTCCGGTGCGCCTTGTATGTGGAAAAAGTTTGAAAATAGACCACTGATTGACGGTGCAGTGCGCGTTATAGTGCGGAAAATACGGTACCATTAGAAATAAAATCATTATTAATTAATTACATGTGTCATTTACAATTATTTCACTATTTATTTAATTTTGGCACTTTCACCACATCATGAATTAATTTTATCTGTCAGTGTGACCCATCAAAGTCAGTAGGCAGGACAAACAATGATCTATCTGGATCTTGTGCAGCCGATTGTTTTGGTCTGAAGCTGTGTCATTTCCAACATGGCGCTACCAATCATGGACCAGGCCCAATACTGCGCATGTATTCACATTTTGCGGCAGACCGTGATTCAGGGCATGGATGTCGTGTATCATCACTCATTGGTCACGTATTTGTGAGATGGGTCATTGATGTTTATATTTGTAGTTCAGCCGTCACTTTATTGTGGTATTTAAACCATATTGCTTTGCCGATTGTAATATTTGCATCTGTGTGCGCGTTGCTATTAGTGCCTGACAGTAATCTTACATAAGGTTTTTCCCAATGGTATTGCTAAATAGATGCCTTTTCTTTAGAAATTGTAATAAAATTGGGGTGTATATCAATCTTGTGTACCCATATTGCATATCAAGGGGCTGTGATATATGTACAGCATTTTCTAAAAAAAAAAAAAAAGTCACTCCAAAATAACAGT
Organism: Paramormyrops kingsleyae; assembly: GCF_048594095.1. Taxonomy (NCBI): domain Eukaryota; kingdom Metazoa; phylum Chordata; class Actinopteri; order Osteoglossiformes; family Mormyridae; genus Paramormyrops; species Paramormyrops kingsleyae. The sequence continues at coordinate 39,588,465 of NC_132801.1, read as the reverse complement.
TAAGAAATTTTATTTGCACAACATAAACAATGTTTATGTTGTGCGGTTTGGCCCAAGATAAAACAATCGGTCGTCTGTCAGAAACAAATATAATTTGCTTCATTTAGCACCACAAGACACAGCTGCCATAACTGACACGAGTGTGTAGTAATTACACTGATACAATTAAAAAAAGAAATGCCTAAGGAGAAAAAAAGCAGGCTTAGTTTAAGTAACTTCACAGCACATCGAATTGGGTAAAATTATGTAATGCCACCTTTGACTGTAAAATTGATGGCCATACCCTGTATTTTACATCGCTCCTTCTGAAGCACATTTGGCATTAAAGGCCTAATGCGAAATAAAATCTTTTAAAGTCGAAGGACTCCATCATTATCCTGTTAATTCTCTTTCCTCTTTTTCGACATTATCACCAAAAATCAACAAACGATGAAATGTGACGCGATGCCATAAAGAAGTCGCAAGCGTGCGCATGCGTAGTAGCGGAAGTTACATTTTCGGTAGGTGTAACATTTTCGGTAGTGACACCCCTACCTATATCGCTCAATTAAGGCCGTTGCGAAATTCTTCTTCTTCTTGATTATTATAGGTAGCAATGTAAAAACAAATACTGTCATCTATTGTCTCGGAGTATGTTGACGGGTCCCGTACCGATCCATTATCTGGGATCTATTTGTTTTGACTTGCTGTACAGGGTAACCAATCAGATGTTACTCTCGGTTGACGACCCGCAGTGGCAGATAAAATTAATTCATGATGTGGTGAAAGTGCCAAAATTAAATAAATAATGAAATAATTGTAAATGACACATGTAATTAATTAATAATGATTTTATTTCTAATGGTAGATAATAATTCATGGCACATTTAATTAAGGATATTTTTATTTCCCATTTTAAATAATTCATGACACATTTAAGTAATAATTTATCTTTATATTTCCCATTTTAAACAATTCATGGCACATTTAATTAATTAATTATTGGTGTATTTATTTATTTAATATTGGCACTCTTAGCCCTCCATAAGGATTAACTAGGAATAATTGATTTAACCACTGGACTCAAAACCCAAAACAAACAATATTTAAATCTATACTTTATAAAGAGGTAAATTTACTTTTTTCCATTTTAAATGTATTCACGATTCTTCCTGTTCTACAACTGATATTTACTAAAGGTTGCTGTTCTAAATTTTGAGGTGTAATCTTTTCTCCCATCGAACATAGAACTAGCCAGTAGCACTACTATGTGGACCCAAAATAGGGTAATACAGTAAGTGTTACATGTGCACTGTTTTCACGCATTATTTAGCGTGTTTACTATGTATGGGCATGGCCTATATTGCACGCGGTGAAAACAGACCTGGCAGAAAAAAGGCAGAAAACACTACTTCGGAATTGCAGATTGTGTTTTGATTAAAAGATTCAGCTGGTGCAGCAGGGTTGGGGCCATTCTGGAATGCATTGATCAATTCGAGTCCAAATCAGGAAATGGAACTGGAGTTGGAACTTAAATCTCCCTGAAATTCAAATTCAACTCCAATTCTGTTCCCCGTAGTTTTCTTTCCAATCCTATCCAATCGAATCGCAAACCTTTTATTGCAATATTATTGTACCGTGAGTTTTTGGTATTGTTACATCCCTAATTAGTACTGTATTTAAAACAGAGCTGTCCAGTAAATTCAATGTTTCTTGCAAGGGTAAGTGTCATTTAATTAGTAATTGAACTTTAAATGGCTTAATCAATTAATGGAACTCAATATTAAATGACTCAGATTGTAAAAAAAAACATTAACTGGGGCATCCCTAGTATCAAGGCTGAAATGAAGTGGTTCCACAGTTTTGGAGCCATAACAGCAAAAGAGCTGCCACCTATGGTGGAAAGAATAAACTTGGGGATGTACAGTATGTAAGATATGGCCAAGTGACCCAGGCTCACAGGCTGAGGTGTAATGGTGAAGGAACTTGGGAAAGTACAGAAAGTCCAGACAGTACTGGGAAGTGTTTGAATTGAATGCAGAATGAAGCTGGCAAGGAGTGCCAGTTAAAAAGAATGGGAGAGATACGAGTAAAGTATACATTAATGAAACAAGCTATGGAACTCTAAACTTACTGTAGCTTAGAGGACATTTTGGAAGACAAATCAGTCTTACAATATATATAACATGTCACTGCAGTAGCCTAAGCAGGAGGTGAATAAGGCATGAATAAGGGCTTCAGCATTGTTCATGCTCAGCTCTGGGGATGAAAAAATGGACAACGGAGCTGCCATGGGTTTGACAAGTGAGTAACTATTCTGAAATGACAGCAAGGTTGCAAACTGAGTGAGGGTTTCTTCAGTACCACAGCATAAATCAATCTGGCTCTGCACAACAGGAGTCTTAGCACCAGATAGGGGAACTTTATCAATATTTAGTTGTCAAAAATTGGCTGAACTCATTATTAATACATAAAATGTTTATAATGTGAACAGAAACCTACTACCTTGCCTTCTTCCGTCAGTCGGCTATTGAAGAACAAGGCTGAATCAGGTGAATTTTTTTTTTAACCCACAGGTCAGTTCTATCACATCCCGATCGTGCTGCTCCTCCTGTGTGCCACGGCCCCTTGTTAACCACGTGTGGAATCCCCATGTTACCAGCTGTTTCTAGTCTTGTCTAATTAAGTCCCTGTATTTAGGTGCTTCCCTGTTAGCCAGTCCTGTCATTAACTTTTTGGATTGCTAATGTCTTTTTGTGCTCCCGATTGTGTGATTCTTCTATTAAATCCAGAATTTTACCCTAACTTCTGGACTCCGGCACTTCTCTTTCCGCCGTGTCTTCAGCATGTCATAACAAGTTCTGCTTGTGTTTTTACAGTAATCAAGAATATTGTGAAACATGTACCGTATATTAATTGGCCATAATGGAGAGCAGATATGTGTTTGCAGGGCTGATAGCATTCAGGCACCGTGCCGGATGTCTGGCGTACCAACCTAGCTTAGAAAAAAATAAAAATCAGGTTCGCCCAGTGATCTGACACTAGTGGCCTGTACGTTACTGCACGTTACTGGCTTATTGGAGTAACTTGTCGGGTTTAAGGTACCACAGTTTAAATGGACTTCATATTCGTTTACTTACATTTTGCCCAGACTAGCTTAAATCTGACAAGTTACCACGATAAGCTAGTAACCCCACTTCGTAGTACAGACCCTAGATCTGAGAGGCACAGCTCAGAGCACAACTCCACACCACACCAACAATAGTCCTACTAGCCAATAAGCCAATCAGAAATAGGGAAGGAGAGGGCCTTGGGTCAAACAGATTGATACAGATCCAGCAGTTGCTCCACGTGCGAATGTGTTTTGTGTTTCCCATACTGGCAAAGCAAACTGTAAGTCATGAACAGCACATTTATGAAGCCAGGAGAAGACACCAAAGATGTCGATAAAGGCATAAGGAATAAATGGTGCTGGGCTTGGATAGAGGAGGTGGGTAGTGATGAAAAGCCCTTTGGAAGCTGGTGCCAAAATCTCCGGCAACCAGGAGCATGCTTCTGCACTTTGTGTGCAAGGAAGCTGCTATATGGAACTAGCGGGAAAGAAAGTGCTGTCACGGCATGAATTAGACCCTAGTCATAAAGCATCAGTGTGAGCAATGCAACACACCTCACATTTGCCGGGGGCAACAGCTATGGCAGATATTCCACCCTCAATGACCGATCGTGTGGCTAATTTAAAAATGCGCTTGTGCTCCTTCATTGCTGAGCATGACCTGTCATTTACTATCGCTCATCCACTCATCACTTTATGTAAGAAATTCAGTGTTTCCCCTAGGTTTACAGCTTTGGGGGGGCAGAGAGACGCCAACAGGATTCATGGTGTTCATTTGTTGCTTTTAATGACAGCAGTCAATATAACAACTGAACTAAACATCAGAACATTTCTGCTACTCGCAGGAGAGCAAGTGTTGCCATCTTCAGCATTTAAAAAATGCAGATATTTTTGTCTGCTTTTCAGGTGGTTGACATGACATTGATCTGGCATTATATAGAGAATAAAATTAGATAAAATTAACTTGACCTTCAAGGGGGGCGGGGCACCCCCCTAATACGTATAATGGTAGGGGGAAACACTGAAATTAGCTGAGGATAAACACATCTCATCTCGCCAGAGTTTAAAAAAACGTCTGTCTGAGAAGCTAAAGAATGGCATGTTGTCACTCAACATTGATGAGGCCACAGACAAAAGTATCAATAAAATTCTAAATGTACTGGTCCGATTTTATGACGAGGATGCAGGCAGTGTGAAAACACAGCACCTTGCCAGCAAAAAAGTCAATATTGTGAATGCATCAGCATTGATGCTGGAACTGAAAGTGAGTAACATATTCAAAAGACTTGTAATACATCACTGTAGTCTTAAATTTTTGTCCAAATCAGCTTGCTCTATCAGAGGATGCAAAACCCAGACTTGATGCCTACAAACACATGATGTCACCTCATAGGGTACTGATGCTTGATTTTTTCCATTGTGTCAGAGAATAAAATGTTTTGTTTTATGTACAACGTCTTCTCATTAATTTTTGAAATTGAGTTTAAAGGACCACAAATTCATATTAGAATACAACGTATATCAAAAAGTGATCCCTTCTATTGAGCAGCATGACTAGTATTCTGAATAAAACCACCCAATTAATATTTAGCTTGAGCTAAATTCAGTTGTATTATTATTTAGTTATATATATTGTATTTTAAATGTGTAATACTTGTGTTCAGTTATTTCCCAACACCGGTCGTGCGTTTTAATTGCTCAAATTAAATTATATTGTCTTTTATATTTGCAGGGATCCTTCTGACATTTCAGAGATTTGAAAAGCTTCAACATGAAAAGCCAATGGTGCTTTTGGTGCATGTGGAAATGGTGGCCCTTGCAAGTGAGCTCCTGAACAAATTTATGAGACCAAAGGCTATCTCACTGAGTCCCAAGGAAATTCTCAAGGTTGATGTACAGAGCAGGGATTTGCAGCTGTCAAACAAGAGGCTCTCTGTTAGACAGTTTTGCTACATTGCAATGAACAAAGCCCATGTGGAGAGGAAGGTATGGGTTGGACATATAGCAGAGTTTCTGCTGAAAAACCTTCCCCTGCGTAACATCATATTAACATCACTCTCTGCTCTAACTTCAATCTGATGCTGTCATTGGAGGAGAGGCCTTGCCAAATGTTGTCCCTCCAGAAGAGATTGGTCAACTGGTAGAAGAATGCCGGGCCTACCAGATGGGTGTGGAAATGCTTCTTTGTGTACAGAGCTACATTGAAGGGGACTGTCGAGTCGATGTAGACTGGTGGAGCCATGTTGCTTTTTTGAAAAATGCAGAGAGACGTGTGAGGTATCCCACCCTGTGCAAGCTAGTGAAAGCTCTTCTGTCCATTTTTACAGGCCCCTTGGTGGAAGGATCATTCAATTTAATGGATGATATACTCAAAGCTGACAGGTGCTCCATGAATGTGGAAACTTATGAGAGCCTCGCAGCGATCAAGTCCACACTTAAAGCCAGGGACTGGACAGCCTCAACTATGACCACTGACCAGCCTTTGAGGCGATCCTGCCTTTCATCATTTCAAAACTACCAATAACATTTACAGAAAAAGAAAGAGACTGAACAGGCACTAAGGCAGAAAAGGCTGAGTGAGGCAGCAAGGATGCAGTCCTCAAAGGAGGCAAACAAACTGGTTCAACAGGTTTGAAAAATCAAAAGGCCAGCAAAATCCTCCTCTGTGCCAGTCTCTACCTCATCTGCACAAGCCACCACCTCCTCTGGTCAACAGGTTAGAACACCAGCCAAATCCTCATCTTCTCCAGCCACCACCTCCATCACCTCCGGACAAGCCAGATGTCCTCCATTTGCCACAACCTCCTTTGCACCAGACAGACACCTTCTTTTTGAACCAGCTTCCCCAACCTCAGCACAAGCTACAACCTCATGTGAACCAGCCACCACATCCTCAGCATCAGCTACAGTACCACGTTCTCTGCACCAACACGTTTTTTGCTACTCTTTTATGGCCAATACAAAGCATCATCTACCCAGCCACCAAATATGTTAAGGAAAGGTTCTGAGAACCCAAAACCCTGTTCAAGAAATAAAGGGAGGGAAAAATGTTTTAGTTAATCCTATAGTAAACTGTATTTGCTTATTTTTTATTTATTTCTCATTGTTTTTCAGTTCTTTTTTATTTTTTAGTCGTACATATTTTGCAATTATATTTGTTAAAGAAAAATGAATCTGTGTCCTTGTTCATGTCATGTCAGTGGTTACTAATCAATTCCTAGTTTACTTTGGAGTACTATAATTGCCACCTACTGACATTTCTTGGTATGGCTGTAGTATCTCTAGTATCAGTATGCTATACCAGCAATAGGTGGGCAGGTAAGTGACTAGATAAAAGCAGGGATGGATTACTGAACAGGCCTGCCAGACCCAGGGTCTCAAGAGCTCTGGTGCTCTGCACAAAGATGCTACCGTAATATAGGCTTATACTGGGTTTGTTCATCTCATGTCTGAATGTTGTCCATTTATTTCCACAAAATTCACCAGAATCTGTCTTTTAAGGAGCTATTTTAAAAAAAAATTCTCACAGGGGAGCATACCCCTGGACCCTGCTTTTCAATAATGATGATCAGGGTTATGCAGAGGCTATTTATATATCTGGGTCCAGGGGCCAACAAGTTATGTGTTAAAAGTGCATTGCATACATACTGTAGCACCCCCACCCATGCTCACCTCCCAGGCATGGAAAAAAGTTCAGGCTCAGGAATTTTTTTCACTACCAACCCTGTGTTTGTCTTTGTGATTCCTTACACACACACAGACACACATATATGAACATTTACACACACGTATACAAAGTGACTAGTGATTAATATTAATAAAGCCGAACAGTAATTATCTAAAACAATGTGCCACATGGATGTGAGATGCACATGTCCAACACCCTCTAATCAAATCTTTAGAGTGTAAAGTAAGTCTTGTGTTTGTTGGGTGGGCAAAGGTCAGGGGTTTATTCTTTGTTATTTTTTATATTAGAGGAAATAGGTTTATTTTTCAGTTGACCTGCTCATTTATATCCTCAGGGTAGTCATTCCATGTTCCAGTCCCTGTGGCTGCAGAATGCTTCACAATGAACTTACAGTCAAATACTTGCCTGTCAACATGAAGTATGTTCTCTAAAGGGCCAATAAAACAGTTATAAGCAGATAGGAGCACTCTGATCAGAAGTGCTGGGCTAAAATCGAACCTTAAAAAATGTATTTTTACTATATAAACTTTACCATGGGAATGAATTTACTAAAGCTTTTATACACATAATCTGCATGGTCCTTGGGAAACACTGGATACAGGGGTGGGCAGTCAACCAAAAAAATCATACTGTGATCTTTATAACACACAGATCGCAATCCACAATCTAAATTACAATCTTTCTTCCCAATTTTGAAATGTACTGTCAAGAGTACCCAGACTGGAACAAGCGTAAGGACTGATTTGTACCACGTTGTTTTACTATGTTTTCAGGACCCAACCTGGTCCTGTTACAGTTTTTCTGAAATGCTAAAACACAAAAGCCAATCCTCTAAACCAAATGACCAGTTGTCTAAACACATTTACTAAATCTAGCCATCATTTTCCAATATCATAAACACATTTCACATGAAGACACAATTCACAAAACACAATCCTCCGTTCTCATAAATCTAAACACATTTTTCCTTGCTAAAACACAAGTTGCAAAAGAACTCTGCTCATATTCTCAAATGAAAGCTCATGTGATGCAAAATGCTTGCCACAGTCAGCAATATTTGAACACAATGAACACACCTGGCGTCATTCATTACACACAACGACTCAAAATTGAAGACACTTGTTGCTAATGCTGTGACCACATGTATAAAAGCAAGTTCAGAGTGCACAGTTTGCTGAAGAATCCAAACAAACACAATGGATGAAGGCAGAGTCAGGGGAAGAGGAATTCGAGTCAGAGGAGGGAGAAGAGCTGGCCATGGAAGAAGAGGAGCAGGCCAACGAGGAAGAGGAGGAGGCCAACAAGGGAGAGGAGAAGGTCCAGGAGGGAGAGCAAGACAACCTCGCACCATCATTATGGACGAGATGCGAGCAACAGTCATTGACCATGTCATTGTCCATGGCATGACAATGGCTGAAGCAGGACTAAGAGTCCGTCCAAACCTGAGTAGGTTCACCGTGGCCACCATTATCAGGGCATTCAGACAACACAACAGGTATTGTACTCATTGCTGTCTTTGTCACAATACAGTTTTACAAGCCTGTGAAAGTAGTCTATTGTTTTCAAATCAGTTGTTATTGCAAAACATGTCAATTGACAACACATGTTTCTTTCTTTAGAGCTGAAAGAATGCCACATAGAGGTGGGAGGGTTGCCATATTTACAGCGGCACAAGAAACCCTCATTGTGGATATGGTTCGTGAGAACAACCTCATCAGACTCCGGGAGATCAGAGACAAAGTCATTGCTGATAATGTCAACTTTGAGAGCATTGATGATGTCAGCTTGGCCACAATAGACCGAGTTCTCCGGCGCCAAAAGATGCGGATGAAACAGGTCTACAGTATAGGGTTCCCTTTGAGTGCAACTCTGCGCGACACAAAGACCTACGTTACGAGTATGTGCAAGTAAGTATACATCCATGTTCACAGTACAGTTAGTGGACATACTGTGTTGCTCAGTGGCCTACATTACTTCTGGACAATACTGTGCTACCTGATTGACTGTTGTTCTGAACACCTGTGCACTTTCACTTTTTCATTGAGGATATTACAGTTGGACGCGATGGCCAGACCTCATGAGTACCTCTTCCTGGATGAGGCTGGCTTCAACCTGCAGAAACGAAGGCAAAGAGGCCATAGCATCATTGGCCAAAGAGCCATCACTGAGGTTCCTGGCCAACGGGGGGGTAATATTACTCTTTGTGTGGCCATGGGTTCAGAGGGGCTTGTCCACCGGCATGCTGTCCTTGGGTCTTACAACACCTAACGTCTCCTCACCTTCCTAGAGGAGCTAAAAGACATCCTCCTGGACCGCCAACAACACCATCCTGGGCCCGCACATCACATTTATGTGATCATTTGGGACAATGTCCGCTTCCACAGAACAAACCAAATCAGAGAGTGGTTCACCACCAACAGTAACCACTCTTTAAACGTCTGTCTGCCACCCTACTCCCCTTTCCTGAACCCTATAGAGGAGTTCTTCTCATCGTGGAGATGGAAGGTTTATGACAGACAACCATACACTAGAGAGAACCTCCTAAGGGCAATGGAGCTGGCCTGTGTTGACATCCCAGTGGAGGCCTTCCAAGGATGGATTCGCCATTCCAGGGCGTTTTTCCCGCGGTGCCTGGCAAGAGACAATATAGCCTGTGATGTGGATGAGGTGATGTGGCCCGATGCAGCTCAGCGACATGATGCCGCACAGTGATTGTGGTGTGTGTGTGGTGTGAATAACGTAAATAAAAAAAACATGTTTTCAAGAGTACTGTTGTGTGCAATAGATTCTGTTTTTGCATTGAGTTGTGTTACAGTAGTGTACATGCAGAATTTTCTATAGATTTATACTCTTCATATGAAACTCACAAATCTAAATGCCTAATCCTCTGCAGAGATCTAAGAAGATCCGTTACTGTAAAGTTTAAAAAAATATGCACTGGCAGTTATGAAACAAAGAACCTTCGCACAAATTGAGCATTGTGTTTTCAATTGTTTTGCTGTAGTGTGTAATGATGTGTATAGTGTTTACATTTTTGAAAGCTTCGAGCTGCTCTTTTGGTGTGAAAGTTTGAGTTTTGAAGTGAGAAGGTGTGGTTGTGTTTATGTAGCTTTAGAAAATGGTGTTGTGTTTAGACATTGGGGAACATGGAGGAAACGTTTGTGAAATGTGTTTTAGCATTTGAGAAAAACTGTATTGTATTTTGAAAATTAGTTTTGGGGTTTAGTTTACAATGTGTGATTTTGAGCATGAAATTAACTGTTTTGCCAATTGTGTGTTTTAGGTGTGATGGTGCATTAAGAGTTTAGGAAACTTGTTAAATGTTTTGAAAAAACTGTCATAGCGATTGTAAAAAACTGTATTTGTGTTAGTGCAAGTGCATAGTGTCCTTTGTCTGTCAAAATGCAGCATGTTTCAATTGACAGTGCTCTAAATTTCATTAGGTTTTGACCTGAAAGTTAACTGTTTTGAACAGATTATCTAAACGTCTGAAAAATCGGCTGTAGTTGTACAAAGTTTTGCTGGTGGCGAACACTGACTGAGAGAAGTATTCATGAAATTTGGGGGAAGTGGTGATTGAATGCATATTGTGTCAAAGCAATGCAAACGTATACATAGTTTAGCTCACATGGTCCAATGGTATGGTGCATGTGTTAAGTGTTTTGAAAAAGTGGACATGGTATTGAGACACGAGTTAAAATGATTGGAAAAAACTGTAAATATTATTTTCCCGCTATCCCACAGTGTTTTGTATTTATTTATGTAGTGTGTAATTGTTGCTAAGTTGTGTTTGCACATTGGCTGGTTTTGTGTGGTTTTTGACAGTAGTGCTTGATTTTGAGTAAAGTTAAAATAGTTTTGGGTCAAATGTTTGGTTTTGCAAGACAAGTCGAAGGTTTTGTGAGTGTAGCTTGAATTTTAGAGTTTGTGTTTAGTGTTTTGAGACAAAGAGATGAGATTTTAGGAAATGTATTTTAGCAATTCAGAAAAACTGTAAGATGACCCCCCCACAGTTGGCCCCGTAACTGGCCATGTCACCCACGTAGTATAGAATTAAAGCAATGTGTTGAGTGTCCCCCTGCCACTGTAATGATTTGGGAAGTTGTAATTGTTCGACACCACTATTCACAGTTTGGTTGAGTACCTCCAGCTCCACCTACTGTATATATGAGGTGAGGATTGATTCTGATCGTGTGTGAAGTAATCATCCTGAGACTCAGATACGTCATCCATGATTCACCTATAATATTATTGTATTAAGGATAAAACTGCATAAACATGTTTTTTTTTTCTTTGTTACTGATTACTTATTTAACTTGTTTTTCACAAATGACTGGTTTCAGAGTATCCTTATCTTGTTCAAAAGAATCCTTGTTCTGGGGTGCTTACCCTGTTCAAGGATGCTTACCATGTTTTTCTGGGTTTTGAGGGGCTTTCAGAGGACAGGGAAAGGTGTTGCTCAATATGTTTTGCACACCACCGGTCAGCGTATGAGACACCTGCCTTGTCTTCAAAGAGACGAGAAATGAGCACTGCTCATTACGATTTTTTGATTGCAGCCATGCCTAGCAACAGGAAGAAGGGAAAGCATTGCCCAAGGATACTTGTCTAATTATCTTTGATTGAAACCGCACCTAGCGGTCAGTGTGTGTAGGACGCTTATCCCATCCTCAGGAGGAGGGGGAACGCATTGATCATAGGAACTTGTCTTATCACTTGTGATTGAAACTGCAAGCATCATTACTCGGACAAAATTGGAAATTTGAGAACGCTTTGCCTAAGGGGAGGGGTGAGCCTGTCCAGCTCATCACCTGCCCGCACGCAGCGCCCAAAATTAGTATAAAGGAAGGGGGAGATCTCCGTGTTGACCAGAGCTAAGCCGTGGGATAGAGCACGCATCGCCCGGCACTTTAGCGGGACTCAAATGTTGGTCTCCTGCCAGGACTGAAAAGGGCTCCCCGGTCCCCAAGGTGGGTGATGATGGCATGTCCGAGTGTGAATAGCTTTGCAGTGTCTGTGTATTGATTCAATCATTAATGGAATTACAGTTTTTTTCAGTCGCTAACAAGCGTTTGTCCAAACAGTTGTCACATTTTCAAAACTCTAAACACAATTAGCACAGCATCGGTCTTTTGTGGCCATACCATTCACACATTTCATGTCGTTTTCACCCAATATGCAGTCAGTGAACACATTTCCACAATGCTTACATTTTCTTAACAGACAAGCTATACCTCCCAACAAAATTATGGACTGTTTTTGTAGTATTTACGAATGTTAACACACAACACCCCACAATAGCAAAAACAATATTCCAAACCTTAGATACAGTATAAAAACCTCTGCTTCTGCAATGATATCAGTTCAAAAACAATATCAATATCAAAAATATATCTCAGCTGATAATAAACAAACAATTGAATAATTGACACACAGCTGATTTATGTTGGGTAAATTGGGCCAACCACAGCTTATTCCATTCTGGCTTAGACTCAGTGGGGTTTATAAGGCAAGACTTTGAGGAGTGATGTTTTTGGAAACAAAAAAAGACAAACACTGTAATGTCTGGTCGAGGAAGAGTAAGAGCAAGGGGCCCAGGGAGAAGAGCAGGCCCAAGGAGAGGGCAAGGTAGAGGTGTAAGAATGCGTGGTGGTGGCATTCCAAGGGCTGCAAGAACAATAGTCAGTGATGAAATTCGTGCCACTATCATTGACCATGTAATCAACCATGGTCTTTCACTAAGAGAGGCTGGTGAAAGAGTGCAGTACACGTGCAATCTGTGACAATAAAACGGTGCAGGGAAAGACAAAAAATATTCCAACCATGGCTGCTCTTGCATTGTTAGAGGACATTGCAAATGGAAGAGTCAGAATAGAGCTCGTATTCAGGGATCATATACTGATTTCCTGGCCAATGATGATGACTGGCTTCTAAGTCGATTCAGATTTCCAAGAGCAATCCTTTTGGAGCTGTGTGCTAAACTGGGGCCAGCATTACAAAGGCAGACGATGAGGAATTGCGCTATAGGCTACCTGTTCCTTTACAAGTTCTGTCCACTCGCGGGTTCTTAGCCACAGGTGCTTTTCAGTGAGAACTTGCGGACTGATCGGGTATTTCTCAGTCAACACTGAGTCGCGCCATGCCGGTGTTGTATGGGACGGCAAAATCTGCTTGTCACCCAGATACATGGGCGTAATTTCCAGGGGGGTCATGACCACCTCCCCCCAATAATCATGTTTCCCCTGTCATGGGTGGAGACTTCCACCCCCCCCAATGTTCCAGCCAAAGTTACGCCCTTGCCCAGATATATAAAATTTCCTTACACTGTGGTTGAACAGGCAAATATTAAAGTGCAATTTGCAGCGATGTCCGGTTTTCCCAACGTAGACGAAGCTATCGACTGCGCGCACATTGCTATTAAGTCACCTTCAGAGAACGAATTTGCTTATGTAAATAGAAAGCACTTTCCCTCTATTAATGTACTCTATTAATGCATTGGGGGCACCTCTTGTACTGTTGTCTGTAAGAATAAACAAACAGAATAAACAAAAGTAACACCGCATCTGCGCCCTACGTGTTATTTATAAACATGCAAGTAATTCAAAGAAGTATGGTACAAGAAAAACTCACCCGCGATGACATCAGCGTCCCCCTCACCCGATAAAAGTGTGTCCCCAATCATCGCAGCAACTAGTTGCTCAAAGGGTGTGAGACCGGGAATTCCACTACCTCCACCTGTGCTGTTAAGACTCTTACGGTGAGCGGCTGCTCGTTTTTTCACGTCGATTTTAATGTCCGACCACTTCTTTTTAATTTCGGCCACCGTGCGAATTTTGGAACCAACACTTTTAACTGACTCCGCCACGCTGTGCCACTCCGTCAACTTTCGTTTATTGCTGATGCCACTTATACCACCAAATAATATCACTTTTGCACACGTTGTCCTGCGTCCCTCATAGTCATGCCATGAACCACAACATGATCTATGACCGTTGTTCTAATTTCATTTGAAACTATAGCTCTTCTTTTTGGTCTTCCAAAAACAGATTGGGCACATGTGTCCTCAATTTTGAGCGGTAGTGTGTTGATGGTGAAGATTGGGCACATGTGTGTACCTTTTGGAGTCTGTGTGTGCCATTCTGGTTCCAAGTGCAACACACTGCTAAATGTGTTTTGTGATTGAGAATGTGTTTAGAGTTTTGCTAATTGGGAGATTCAGATTTGCTAATTGCGTCTAACCAGATGAACAGTGTCTAAGATTTTGTGGGATTGATTTGATGAAGGCGTTTTGGTAGTTGACAGTTTAGTTTTTAAATTGAGGTTTAGTGTTTTAGCAATTCAGAAAAACTGTAAGCGACGAAATATTGTTACACGATAAGAAAATGTATAAAAATTATTATTGGACACACTCCTGCATGGTGTCCAGCCTTGGCTGTAACCTCAGTGTTGCAATAAAGGCTGAATCTGAAGATCTACACAAGCGGCTCCTGCTAGTACTTTAAAGTGCGTCACACAGCACCTTGACCTTGGTTTTTAGCATAGTGTGGAGGTTTGTCAGAAACATGCTGAGAAAAGCTCCTTAACATTGTATAGGAACACTCAGGATAACAGTGTGCTGCACTCTAGGGTTTACGAGATGGATGTGCGGGAAAGAGAACTGAACTGATCAGCTGGAACACCACTGAGAAACCTGGTACCCTCTGGAATGAGGTACAAAAATGCCAAAATCTGTCAAAACATCTGAAGGAAATAATTGTACAAGTTAATATTTAAAATTTTTTGCTGATTCTCTGTTCCTAAACTGTCAAACTGCTTCTAACGGTGTCTAATATTTGATACATGTCGTGAAATAATAAGATATAACTTGCTAACCTGAAGCCCACAATTTATTTGAAACACTGTTCAATCCCACTTTGCTATTTCCCATGTACTCAACACAAATGGGTATATAAAAAGCCTGACAACAATGAAATAATATCAAGTTAAGGATGTACATTTCATCCAGGAGAAGTCTATAAATTTAACCTGTACCTGTTTATATTGGGAGGTAGGCTGCAGTAAATTTAAACAAATCATATATTTAAATCTTTCTTGAAAAGCAGGATATGTAACTATTTAGAAAGCTTCAAAAACCACCACCTTGGAGCTTGATTACAGAGATACTTTTAGCATGTGTTTTGCTCTTCAAACTGTAAAGCTATGGCATTAAAAATAATGCTAAAACAAAAACAGAGCTCTAGTCTGTCAAAACTTCCTTGAAATTGGACCCAGAGGGCATCTACAATCCCCACATGAAACCATTAAATACAGGGCAGCAGGTGAGACAGACATGACTTGAATAAAATATCCTTTAATTTATATTATAACTAGGGCTGGGAATCAATTTTAAAAATTAACTCTTCAATCACACAATTTCCGTAATTAATAGTAACTTATAACCTAGCATTAAAACTTATAATCAGAAATACTTATATGTTGAATCCCCAAATTAATGTAGATGTCATGTCCCGATTGTTCCGATTCTCTTGTGTGCCATGCCCCCTCGTTTGCCTCGTGTGAAAACCCCTCGTCTTCAACTGTTTCTAGTTGTTAATTAGTTTGCTGTATTTAAGTCCGTGTCTGTGTAGTCTGGTCATTGACTTCAGTTCGTGCTTCTAAGAGTGTTGCTCCTGAATAAACCATGTGTTCACCCGACTTTTACGACTCCCGTGCCTGCTTCCCTGCTCCATTTCTGACAGAAGAATTAACACAAAAGGGATTAACACAAAGGGGTACATGGGTAAATGTAGGGCCGGGCTATATATCCATATATTGTGATTATGAACATTCATATCATCATCAGTTTGAATACTTATACTTGAATATAATAATATAATAATAATAATAATAATAATACTTGAAGACTTGAATTCATGCTATAAATCTGTTTAAGGGCAATTCTAAGGGAATTTTAAGTAAAAATGGAGTATTTACGTAAGCCCATAATGACTCAAAATACACTCAAAAAAATTTAAGGAACACTTTTTAATCAGACTATAGCATCGAGTCAATTTAACTTCTGGGATATTGATCTAGTCCGTTAAGTAGCAATGGGGGTTGTTAATCGGTTTCAGCTGCTTTGGTGTTAAAGAAGTTAACAACAGGTGCACTAGAGGGGCAACAATGAGATGACCCCCAAAACAGTAGTGGTTTAACAGGTGGAGGCCACTGACATTTTTCCCTCCTCATCTTTTCTGACAGTTTTTTTCACTAATTTTGCATTTGGCTACAGTCAGTGTCACTACTGGTAGCATGAGGTGATACCTGGACGCTACAGAGGTTGCACAGGTAGTCCAACTCCTCCAGGATGGTGCATCAATATGTGCCATTGCCAGAAGGTTTACTGTGTCTCCCAGCCCAGTCCCAAGGCCATAGAGGACATTCCAGGAGATAGGCAGTTACTCTAGGAGAGATGGACAGGGCCATAGAAGGTCCTTATCCCATAAGTAGGACCAGTATCTGCTTCTTTGTACAAGGAGTAACAGGAAGAGCACTGCCAGAGCCCTACAGAATGACCTCCAGCAGGCCACTTGTGTGCATGTCTCTGAGCAAACAATCAGAAACAGACTTCATGAGGGTGGCCGGAGGGCCCGACGTCCACTAGTGAGCCCTGTGTTCACTGCCCAGGACCGTGGAGCTCGATGGGCATTTGCCATAGAATACCAGAATTGGGAGGTCCACCACTGGCGCCCTGTGCTTTTCACAGATGAGAGCAGGTTCACCCTGAGCACATGTGACAGAAGTGAAAGGGTCTGGAGAAGCTGCGGAGAACATTATGCTGCCTGTGACATTGTTCAGCAAGACCTTTTTGGTGGTGGGTCAGTGATGGTTTGGGGTGGCATATCCATGAAGGGACACACAGACCTCTACAGGCTAGACAACGACACCTTGACTGCCATTATGTATCATGATGAAATCCTTGGACCCATTGTCAGACCCTACGCTGGTCTGGGTCCTGGGTTCCTCCTGGTGCAGGACAATGCCCGGCCTCATGTGGCGAGAGTATGCAGAGAGTTCCTGGAGGATGAAGGAATAGATACCGTTTACTGGCCCCAATGCTCGCCTGACCTAAATCAAATAGAACACCTCTGGGACATTATATTTCAGTCCATCCGACGCCACCAGGTTGCACCTCAGACTGTCCAGGAGCTCAGTGATGCCCTGGTTCAGATCTGGAAGGAGATCCCCCAGGACACCATCCGTCGTCTCATTAGGAGCATACCCCGACATTATCAGGCATGCCTACAAGCACGTGGGGGCCATACAAACTACTGAGTACGATTTTGAGTTGCTGCAATAAGATTTCGGCAAAATGGACCAGCCTACCGGATCATTTTTTCACTTTGATTTTTGGGGTGTCTTTGAATTCAGCCCTCTGTAGGTTTATCATTTTCATTTCCATCAAACGATGTGGCATCCTTTCATTCCTAACACATTACCCACTCCATATCAGTATAGATATACAGCATGATTTTCCCCCCATTGAGATCTGATGTGTTTTCAAAGCGTTCCTTTAATTTTTTTGAGCAGTGTATATTGTGATAATTATCAATGTCAAATAATATGATGAAAAAATATCGTAATAAAATATTCTGCCAAATTGCCCAACCCTAAGTCATTGTCACAGTCTCATTACTATAACAAATTGTAGCGCCAGGCAGACCGAGGCATAGCGGGAGCAGAGAAAGACAAGACTTGCATGCCAGGCAAAATACGCTCTTCATTACCAGTCCTTAAAAAGACTACAAGACGCACCCAACGGGCACCGAACCAAATACCTAAATGGGAAACACAAGGCTGTCAGACGCCAAACTAAAATGCACACACGGTGGAATATTCACACAAGCTAAATATATGTGAGGATCAGACAGGGTACACACAAGACATGGGCAAACACACGCACGACAATAGGGAAATATAACCATTAAAATTAACAACAACAACAACAACAATTGCACGTGGGGCATGCTGGCACATGCGCCTCGCCTGTGTTACAATATAATTTTTTTTTTTAATTATCATTTTTTTTTAAATATATATTTTTTTTTTATTAGTTTGAAGACAACTTCATTGTCTAAACTCCAGGGTAGTTTTGAGAAGAAATGACAAAACTAAGGACAGTAGTTTGTGTTATATAACCAAAATATTTAATAGTAGACATGGGCGATCTAATTTGAATCTAATTTTTCATACTATCCAGACATTACACCACAGTATACACTATTTCAACTCTTTTTTAAAAAGCAACGTTATTCCAGTATTTTGAAATCCCTCAGGATACAGTTGCAACAAAAGGAAAAAGCATGGTATGCCATGTTACTATTTTACCAGCCAAGCCTAAACAGTAATTCTACTAATAAATACATTTTTGATTTGCGAGCATGAAAATAATGTCTTGAAGTGCGAACATGTAAGTTAAATGTGGGGTAACTGTAGGATAAGCAGGTTAATGTTCTCCAAGCCATACATTCAGTGTTGTCAGAATAGTCTCACCAGAAGTCATTATTCAGCAAAAGGATCCCCGGAATGCAGCACACTGTTATTCAGGGCATTCCGATACAATGTTAATGGGCTTTTCTCAGCATATTCCTGACAAACTTTCACATTATGCCAAAAAGCAAGGTCAATGCGCCATGTGACGCACAGGAAACATGCTTTAAAAATAGAGTCATCAGAAGTGGTTGCAGGCTGAACAAGGAGGGCTCAGATATGCAGAAGGAGGGGGGTGGGCCTGCCTTAGCACGTGCCGCTTTGCCAGTACGATTTAAAGTGATCCCTATTGTTATGTATATTGTATTAATGGATCTACTTTTTTGTGGTGTATATAGATGTATATCTACATATATTAACCGGTATGTGTGCGTATGCGCACGGATATAAGTTCTGTTTTACAACAAGTTCAATAAAAAGGCAAGGTATAGAAAGTGGTTATCTCACGGCTTTTCTCAATTTATTTAAAGTAGAATGTTGTAAGACACAACAATTGGCGACGAGAGTTTACTCGAACCTTTATTTGCACCATACAATCAAAATAAACTTGATTCTGTACGGAGCTATTTCAAGAAAACGGGGTGGAACGAACATCGCCCAGCAGGTGCATGCTCCAGGGGCTAGCTACCCAAGACACGCAGCGCAAACTGGAGCTGTGAGTAAAGCAAATTATACGACTGAAAAGTGAACAGACTAAAGCAAAAAAAAATAAATAAAAAAAATGTCTGGTTGTGTGGGGAAAATGGACAGTTTTGATAGTTCGGTGGAGGACTGTGCCACGTATGTTGAAAGACTAGAACAGTACTGCTTGGCGAACGAGATTAATGACGGAAAGAAAGTTGCCGTGTTACTTAGCTTAATGGCGGCTAAAACATACAACTTGCTTCGCAGTCTAGTGGCACCAGCGAAACCAGCCGAGAAAACATTCAACCAAAAGTCTTGCAGAATCACTTGAACCCTAAACCGCTTGTAATTGCAGAGCGTTTTCGCTTTCATAAACGTAACCAATATTTATATGGAAGACATTTTACCTTGCTGACTGATCATTGACCATTATTATCCATCTTTAATCCCTGTAAAGGTGTTCCAGGTATGGCTGCTGCACGACTTCAACGAAGGGCATTATTTCTTGGGGCCCATAATTACACTATTGCATTCAAAGGTACAGAGGATCATGGCAATGCGGATGGACTGTCGCGGCTTCCATTGGAGTTATCACACCACAGGGATCTAGCAGAACCAGTAGACATGTTCCATATGGCTCAGGTGGACTCATTACCAGTCACATGTTCTGACATCCAGCGTGCGACCCGCTGTGATCCAACACTTTCTAATGTTTATGAACTGACAGTTAAAGGCTGGCCATCCAAGAGCGATGCAGCTTTATCGGCCTACTCATCTCGCCGTGATCAACTGTCTGTAAGTCAAGGTTGCATTTTGTGGGGCACACGTGTTGTAATTCCACCATCACTTCGCACCAAGGTCCTGAAGGTGCTACATGAAGGGCACTTGGGGGTGGTGAAGATGAAGAACTTGGCTCGCAGCTATGTTTGGTGGCCTGGCATTGATCACCAGCTGGAAGAACTCACAAAGACATGTGATGGGTGCCAACAGACCCAAAGGTCACCAGTGTCTGCACCACTTCACCCCTGGGAATGGCCCACCACAACATGGCAGCGCATACACATTGATTATGCAGGCCCATTCTTTGATAAGATGTTTCTTATTATTGTGGATGCTCACTCTAAGTGGCCAGAGGTTTTCTGTACCACTAAAGCAACTGCCACAAAGACTGTGGAATTCCTACGTAACTTGTTCTCGCATACAGGAGTACTAGAACAAATAGTAAGTGATAATGGTAGCCAGTTCTTATCTGACGAGTTCAAAACCTTCCTCAGGAAAAATGGAATACAGCATATTACCACAGCACCATACCACCCTGCAACGAATGGTCTTGCTGAGCGTTTTGTACAGTCCTTCAAACAGTCCATTAAGGCGATGTCATCTGAAGGAATATCACTACAGCACAAAGTGTCCAAGTTTTTACTGGCTTATCGTAACAGCACCCATTCGACTACCGGCCAATCACCTGCAATGCTTTTTCTAGGCGGCCCCCTGAGGTCTCGCCTGGACTTGATGAAGCCTGACCTACGTCGGCATGTACAACAGAAGCAGGTCAACCTGGAATCGGAGTCACGAGTCACGAACCCTGCGTACCTTTCGTGTGGGTCAGAGAGTTTTGGCTCGCGACTATCGTAACAATGCCCGGTCATGGCAGCAAGGAGTCATTGCCTCGCAGACAGGACCATTGACTTATACTGTAGACATTGGGGATGATGTTGTCTGGCGTCGACATACAGATCAGTTGTTAGACACTACTCCTTCTGACGCCCGCCAACAGGCAGAAATTGCTCAGCCAACTTCATTGCAGGACGTGGCTGTACCAGAGTGTGATGGTCAGGAATCCACAATCACCATAGATAATCAGGAGACAACTCCACCTGAGAGCCAGGAACCAGTTGGTAGTTCTAGTCCAACATGCACTAGACGTTACCCTAGCAGGGTTAGGAAACCTCATAAAAGATTTGAATGTTAAATTTTATGTGTTGTTATAGAAAGTAAAGAACAATGTTAGGATATATATCTATATATATCTATTTTCTTTTTGATATAGCTTCGGTGCTGTGTGGGAGGAGTTGTTATGTATATTGTATTAATGGATCTACTTTTTTGTGGTGTATATAGACGTATATCTACATATACTGTTAACCGGTATGTGTGCGTATGCGCACGGATATAATTTCTGTTTTACAACAAGTTCAATAAAAAGGCAAGGTATAGAAAGTGGTTATCTCACGGCTTTTCTCAATTTATTTAAAGTAGAATGTTGTAAGACACAACACCCATGTCATGAAATATGCAATCATGTCTAATTTATAGATCGTGTTGCTAAAAAACATCTTATTCTTTCAGGTTTGATATATATTAGGGGTGCAACGGTACAGGTATCCCACGGTACGGTACGTACCTCGGTATTTGGGGCACAGTTTCGGTTCAGTTTAAACACAACACTACAAATAATAATACAACAAAACAAATAATAAACTATCTCTTATTTATATATAAATATGTATACATACAGTATATAAAATTCAAACTTACAAAATGTAAACAAAAACACTTTAAAAAAAATTTAAAATGCCTCTTAAAGTGCTCTAAACACAACACAGTAGTCAGAGTAAACATACTTTCAGAAATATGTATATATGTATAACATTAAAACTTACAAAATGTAAACAAAAACACTTTTAAAAATGTTAAAGTGCTCTAAACACTGTATATTCCACTCGAGGCTCTGTGCATGAGCCAAATCCGAAATCGTTTTTGATGGCTTTGCGGCCTTTATCACAGAGGTCGGGAATTATAACGTCGCTGAAATGTGTACGGCAGGGCACAACATAACGTGGGTCGAGCGTCTTAATTAAGTGGCGAACCCCACATCTTCGACAACAGAAAAGGGTTGCAAATCTTTAGCAATGAACGTTCCCACTGCACGGGTTATTTTCTTATGTTTATCGGATGTAGCAGGGTATGTCTGTTAATTGAAAAGTTTCTTCAATAGACACTTGTTTACCTGCAGTTACCTTTTCGTCTGTCCTCCGTTCAGGAACCGTTATATCAGCATGACTACGTTTGAGATGCTTAGCCATATTGCTCGTGTTTCCATTAGCGTATGGGACGTGTTAGGCAATGTTTACAAACAGTGGCATTTCTATTAACTGTTTCGACTCCCTGGTCGTTGTATTCTACAGTGAACCCGAAAAAAAAAACCATACTGGAGATTTGTACGAAGCCGGTGCTTCTTCAAACTTCTGCCTCTCAACTGTTCCACTAGTGCTGGCCATGCTTGTTTGTTTTTCTTTTTTCCGCTTTTGTGTACCGATCAAGCTGCTAGCTCGGCTCCAGTTACGTCAGTGTGAGAGAGGGCGAGTGGGTGGAGCCACAACAGTGATTGGACATTAATGGTCACTTTCCGTCGGACGCCTCTTTTGTGACGTTGATGTCGGACTGGCGGCTTACACACTCAACAGTAATTCTATTTTATAAATCTTTAAAAATGTTTATTTTGTTAAATGTATTAATATAGTTATAAATGTAATTGCATGTGTAGAGAATACCATATCATGACCGTAAACAGTATCCTAGCATGCAATATCATATTTTTACCGGACTTGTCTTTGGTTTGTTTGTAGTTTGCCTCTCGAAAAAAGAATATCGTTATGATTGTACAAAAATATTTTTTAAAGCTTTTAATGTGGTTTGACTACTTCGTGTTTCTTGTTTGTCTCTCAGAAAAAATAATCTCACTCCAAATCTGCTAAAATATAAAGCAACAACACACAGCAGCGTGTTCATTGAGGCAGCCATGTTTGTTCTGAGATGTAGGTAGCTCGATGGACGTGATGTCACTCAACTCGGAATTTCCGAGTTCCGAGAGAAAAACGAACGGACATGGTTTCAGTCATATTTGACAGATAGAAGTTTTTCTGTTCACCTTGGCAAATTTTCCTCATCTACTGCCCCTCTTTCTTGTGGTGTTCCTCAGGGGTCAATATTGGGTCCGATGTTGTTTTCTTTGTATTTGTTGCCCTTGGGGTATATTTTTAGAAAACACAATATCCCCTTCCATTGTTATGCGGATGATGTCCAAATTTATTTGCCTGTTAAAACAAATGACAAAACTTCTTTTCTGTCATTATTTAATTGCTTAAGAGATTTAAAGAGATGGCTGAATCGGAATTTTCTTTGTCTAAATGAGAACAAGACTGAGATCGTTGTGTTTGGTTGTCCTGGGGATTTAAGTGGTTGTGTAGATGGACTTGGTAATTTAGGTTGGTATGTTCGTCCTTTTATTAGGAATCTTGGTGTGATTTTTGACAGTGATTTTAAATTTGAAAAACAGATTAGTTCTGTTGTAAAAGCCAGTTTCTTTCAACTGAGAATGCTTGCTAAAGTCAAGCCTTACTTCCCAAGTAAGGAATTTGAAAGTGTAATTCATGCTTTTATAACAACTAGACTAGACTACTGTAACTCTTTATATGTTGGTTTGGATGTGTCATGTATTCAACGTTTACAGTTAGTCCAGAATGCAGCAGCTCGTCTTCTAACTGGGACTAAAAAGTATGAGCATATTACGCCAGTCTTAGCTTCACTAAGAATCCTGTCCGTTACAGGATTGTTTTTAAGGTTTTATTGTTTGTTTATAAGATTTTAAATGGGTTGGCACCTGCTTATTTGTCAGAGCTTTTACATGTTTATACTCCTGCTAGAGCACTGAGGACATCCAATCAGATGCTCCTTGATGTTCCAAGAGCAAGGCTAAAAAATAAAGGTGACCGAGCTTTTTCGGTGGTGGCAACAAATTTGTGGAATACTTTACCTGTACACATAAGAACTGCTCAGACTGTTGGAACATTTAAGTCATTGCTTAAGACCCATCTGTATTCTTTAGCTTTTATTTCAAGCTGAGTTGAGATACCGTGACTTTTAATAATTGTTTTTGGTTAGTTTATGTGAGTGTCAGATATTGTTAAGCACTTTGGTCAACCACGGTTGTTGTTAAATGTGCTATATAAATAAAATTGAACTGAACTGAACTGAATAACTCACGGTGGAGGGCTTTCGCTCATTTGCGCTTACCGCTTAACAGTAGCCTGATAAGCATTAAGCACCATTTTCAAAAGGAAGTGCAAAACCGAAATACCGCGGTTTACAAGGACGTACCGGACCGTGCAGCGCGTACCGAACGGTCCGGTATTTTACCAAGTACCGTTGCATCCCTAAAATATATATATATATTAGGGGTGTGCAAAGCAGCCGGTATTTGTATCTGTATTTGTATTTGTTGAGGGGGGAAAAGTATTTGTATTTGTATTCGTATTCGAGTAAAATTCAAAATAGGCGTAAAAATCCAGTTTTTTTGCGTTGCACTTCTAATTTACGTTATAGTGTAAGTATTCTTTAATTATAATTATGGATATGCAGTAGATAGAGTAACTTAAACGTACCATATAACTCCTACAAGTGCATACAATTCGACACAACTACACAAGCATTGTTTTAACCTTTTTAACCAAACGTTAACGTTACTCTGTCAACAGCCTATTGTCTAAATTACCGAGCTAACAGAGCTACGTAAACAGAGCGAACATGAGAACACCTGACTGCAGACGTCAATAATGCAGCGTAATGGACTAATCTCCCGATCAAACTCCGCTTCCCGAAAGTTATAAACTGCCTCCGGAACCCAGTTAAGGTACAAAAATCTATTCAACAAAAATAGTAATACAGTTAAGTCTTTTTTTCGCTCAGCCGAGTCTTCTCTGTTGCTGTGTGGAGCAGCCTGTGTCAGTCACCTCTTTTACTCCCCCCCCGACTCCTGAACTCACTCACTCACTCACTCATCCGGGCATGCACTACGGTCTCAAGAGGAAACGCAGCTTTTTAATATAAAGTTTTTCTTGTTCCCGAATACAAATATTTTTTAAAGTATTTGTTCGAAATAAGTATTCGTAAAAAACACATTATTTGTGCCTTTCCGAATACCGTATTCGGGTTCGGCTCCACCCCTAATATACTGTATATATACACACCTGTATATGTATTCAGCTAGTGTAAACATGCATGATGCTATCACAGTGAATGCGAGGCTGAGACTGAAGCCTTACCCTTTGTTTCCACTGAGAGACATGTCGCGTGATCTTAGATCTGTGTTCATGGTTTGACCTCTGAGATACAGATTGAGTTCTAGGTAATTTTTTTTCGAATTGGTTGGTTCAACTTTTAAGAAATTCAAGTTCTAATGAGTTCGAGAACTGAGGTACCACTCTACATGTTTTGCATTTTTATAGTAGGTAGATCACTTTGACTTAGTCATTTATAAGTAGCTCGCAAGCTAGCCTACCTTCAGAGCGTGTGTTTAGTATGACAGGTGACATAGGACGCTATACTCAGAGCACATAATCTCCTGAACATGTTGACCATTTAATTTTTCTTTAAAAAAACCTCTCAAAGAAGAATACTGACATACTTGTTTTACCGTAGAAGTCAGTCATGTTGATCTTCCTCATTCTACATGTCTGTCCATGCAATGTTTTTTATTTGACTTTATTGCACTTAATTTTACTTGTTGTTGTACCCCAGCGTAGGGCGAGCGAGCAGGGAACGAGGAGGAATCAGGGTCAGGCAGACGGAAATCCAACATTGCAAGCACAGCACACAACACAGGGATAACTTCAATGACAGATTTGGGCGACAGACTCTGACTTGGACTTAAATACACAGGACTAGAGGAAACAATAGGAAACACCTGGGAACAATCGGGATTGCATGCAAAGTTAATGAGGGGCGTAGCACACAAGAGGGTCATACAAGCAGGTCATGACAGTTATGGGCATACTTTTTGTTACACTTTTGTATTTGTCTGGAGAAGACTTCATTCAAAATAAAAAATTGTCACCATGTTAATCTACATCCATCCAAAGTTTTTATTTTTGCACTTTATTTTGCTTGATTTATGGGACATACTTGACTACACTAGATTTTGTTTACAGTTCAAATAATATATGATAAAATGCTAATTATATTTGCCTTTAATTTACTGAAATGTAAAGGATTGTGTGAAATTTCATCATTTCGACTACTATCCCCAATATTGAACTGAATTGAATCATATCGTATAGTATCGTGGGGATTTCTGAGGTATCAAAAAAAATCGAACCGTTGGCTTAAGGAATCGATATTGTATCGTATCGCGAGGAAAGCTGTGATTTACACCCCTAATACACACACACACATACGCATATACACTATCATTCAAAAGTTTTTGCACACACTGAGATTATCTACATTTGCATGTTACTCACTTAAACCTGATACCCTGATGCAGTCCACATTATACGTGGGGATTTTAATCAGGCAGA
The DNA here is from genome assembly GCF_048594095.1 of Paramormyrops kingsleyae. Classification (NCBI taxonomy): domain Eukaryota; kingdom Metazoa; phylum Chordata; class Actinopteri; order Osteoglossiformes; family Mormyridae; genus Paramormyrops; species Paramormyrops kingsleyae. The sequence continues at coordinate 39,562,175 of NC_132801.1, read as the reverse complement.
TTTAAAGTCTGTCTTCCCCAAATTTACTCAACATATTATGGGGGCTATCAGGGGGACTAATACTCTTGACAAAGTTTATTCTAATAAAGGCTTTAAGGTAACACTATTACCACACTTAGGCCAGTCAGACCACCTATCAATTCTCCTCACCCCAGTATATGTTCCTGTTAGAAGAAGAAATAAGACCATCCGAAAGACTGTTAGGATATGGCCAGAAGGAGCCTCCGGTCAGCTGCAGGATTGCTTCGAAAGGACTAACTGGGACATTTTTGAGGATGAGGATTTGGAGGTATACACTAGCACAGTACTATCTTATATAAATATCTGTGTTCACAACGTTACAGTCAGCAAACAGATTCAGATGGACCCCAACCGGAAGCCAAGGATGACAAGAAAAGTCCGAAATCTTCTCAAGGAGCGTAACACTGCCTACAGGTCTTATGACAGAGCACTATATAGCACAGCCAGGGCTAACCTGAAGAGGGGCATCAGAGAAGCTAAAGTAGCTCATAAGCGGAGAATTGAAGAACACTTTAATACCAACGATCCAAGGTCTGCTTGCCGAGGCATCCAGCAGATCACGAACTACAGAAGTAACAACAGAATGGCTGACGGTGATATCTCCCTGGCAGAGAGATTAAATTATTTTTTTGCTCGCTTTGAGACAAGCAGCGTGGTCACGGAGGCACCCATTAAACCCTCACCTACCTACAACAATGAGCTACAGTAACACTCATTGTGCAGGAGCATGAGGTGAAGCGAGTTCTTAAAGTCAACCCAAGGAAAGTTGCAGGTCCAGATGGAATCACAGGAAGGGCTCTAAGAGACTCGGATCCAGCGGAAGATAATAGATGGATAGATGGATGGATGGTGTTAAAAACCTGTGGTGTGCAAAAACTTTTGACTGGTATGTATGCATAGCTCAGTTACCTTCATGCATCGAGTTGCAATCATTACTGAAGTCAGGGAATATCTTGGATTGCATCATTATGGGAAAACACTACATGCATGGATTATTACTATTACTGTAATCGCCTCACTTGTCATTCTGAATAAACAAATAATAAAAATCAATACTTTATTGATTCCCATGGGGAAATTGTCTTTATGCCTCCCTCTTCTTTGTAGAGTAAGTTGCCCGCAAAGGGCAGCCACCCATAGTGGTGCCCAGGATGCTGGGAGTTAAGGGCCTTGCTCAAGGATCTGCAGACATGCTAAGGCTGGGTTTGAAACAGCAACCATCTGATTACAGGCACAGACTTAGCCCACTGATATACTTTCATCAGGACCTAAACTCACACGTTATGTTAAACCAGGAAAGAATATTATAGTCTACAGCAGGGTTCTTCAACTCTGGACCTCGATTTCAAATCCAGGCCGTGTTTTCAGTTCTCCCAGGTAGTTGTTTAATAATTACTGATTCTGATTGGTCAGAGGCTTCACACGTGACTGACAGGTAAAGGAAGGCTGGAAAACCAGCAGTGCTCGGACCTCGAGGACCGTGAGTTGAATAACCCTGATCTACAGTATGCTCATACTACTCTCTCATTTGGGTAACAAAAGACTGCATGTGTTAAAATGAAAGAAATCACATCGGGTTATGATTTTAAAATTAGTGGAACATATGATAAATTTCCCAATCCTAATTATAACATTTACAGTATAACTGTGTCAATGAAGAAAGAGATGATTGTCCAAAGGTAAGAAAACAACTTCTGAATCACTCTGTAGTACCAAACAGATATTTGCTGTCAAAAATACTGCTAAATGCATGAACTAATTGTGCACTATTGAGTACATCTACAGCTTGCCTTCTATGAAAGCAGCAGGGAGTTTCCCATTAATCTTGCTGGGCTTGTTCTGCTTGCCTTGGGGCCTCTCCCCATTGCCCCCATGCAGCACTAATGTGAATTTCCCCTAGCACTTACACAATACTTTCTGAGTGTTCCTTTTACCTGCATGACTTTCTTTTACCTGCATGCGCCAAGTCAGGAGCGGAGAGCACAGTACGAGGACAGCATGTTGTGTCTTTAATGGGGTGCAATAATGCCTGCAGAAGAGTTACAAGTGACACCAAAAATCAACATCTGATATAAAGCAGTCCTGTTTGCAATGCAATTTGTGGCTGACAACCATACATTCAAGTAAAAATGGAGAGATGATCTAACTAATTGTCACACATAAACAACCTCATGCAGATCACACTCTAACACATTTTAATCCCAGGGGATCCATCCATCTATCTATCTAACTAATTATGCTAGTCAGGGCGGTGGGGAGAAACCTGGTGCCTATACCAGGCAGCACAGAACACAAAGCTGGGAAACACCCTGGGTGGGATGCCAGTCTATTGCAGGGACCCTTTTATTTAGACATAAATAACAGCTTCTTATTGATGTTATGAGTCATGAAGGTGACATTGACAATGGGGAGGGATATTATAAGCAAAATATATTTTTTTAGTCTTATATTTTTCTTTCAAATGTAAGAGGATAATAAAATTATATCTCAATTGCCACATTTATCAGATGACATTCAGAAAGGCTTGAAATTACAAGCGAAATTCAGCCACAAATACAGAACTAAAACAAGCAAGAATTCCAGGTTTCCCTTTTCTCTCTGAGCACACTGAGGAAGGGATTACGCTGAAATGCGTCTGTGCTGTGACGTTTATTGAACTATATCAAAAACATAGTGCGACCCGTTTTCGTTATTCTTCTTAGATTATCCTTTGTGGTCAGCACTCTTATGTACGGTTATATAACCAGGAAAGTAGCCCATTTTCCTGTACTTCATTGTTATATTTTAGCCCATGGTGGTATCTCTGGCTGATGTCATCCTCAATGTGACATTTGCCGTCTATGATCCTGGAAGCAATAATTTCAACAATACAGCCACCACCACCAAAAGGGGATAGAAGTAATTTGTCAAACTATAGGCCAATCAGTCTAACTTGTATAACTGGTAAAGTTATGGAGGCTATAATCAAAGAGAAAATGGTAGATTACCTGGACTCAAATAACATTTTGAGGGATAGCCAGCATGGATTTAGGAGAGGTAGATCCTGTTTAACAAATCTGTTGGAGTTTTTTGAGGAAGCTACTCAGGAAGTTGATGATAAGAAGGCCTATAATATCATCTACTTAGATTTCCAAAAGGCTTTTGATGTTGTTCCCCACAAGAGGCTCTCACTTAAACTCAAAGCGACAGGTATTTTAGGAACTGTAGCGACCTGGATTGATAACTGGTTAACGGATAGGAAGCAGCGAGTAGTTATAAGAGGCTCAATGTCACAGTGGGCCTGCGTTGATAGTGGGGTACCGCAGGGTTCAATTTTAGGACCACTTTTGTTCTCTAATTTACATAAATGATATAGACACCAATATATACAGTAAACTGGTGAAATTTGCAGATGACACCAAGGTGGGTGGTGTAGCAGATACTGAACTAGCGGCTCAGCAGCTACAGCGGGATCTTAATTTAATTAGTGACTGGGCTGACACCTGGCAGATGAAATTTAACATAGACAAATGTAAGGTACTCCATGTAGGGAGCAGAAATATAAAGTACAGGTATTTTATGGGACCTACTGAAATAAAGGTAGCTGATTATGAGAAAGACCTTGGTGTGTATGTTGATGCTTCCATGTCTCATTCTCAGCAGTGCGGGGAAGCAATAAAAAAGGCCAATAGGATGTTGGGGTATATCTCCAGGTGTGTGGAGTTTAAGTCAAGGGAGGTAATGCTAAGATTATACAATTCCTTGGTGAGACCTCACCTAGAATATTGTGTACAGGTTTGGTCACCACATCTTAAAAAGGACATAGCGGCCTTAGAAAAGGTGCAGCGTAGGGCCACAAGAATGATTCCTGGTCTTAGAGGAATGTCATACGAGGAAAGGTTATTTGAGCTAAATCTGTTCAGCCTCAAGCAAAGGAGACTGAGGGGGGACATGATCCAGGTCTATAAGATTCTAACAGGTTTGGATGCTGTTCAACCAAATAGTTACTTCAGCATTAGTTCAAATACAAGAACTCGTGGCCATAGGTGGAAATTAGCGGGAGAACATTTCAAACTGGATTTAAGGAAGCACTTCTTTACACAGCGTGTAGTCAGAGTATGGAATAGTCTTCCTGATAATGTAGTGCAAGCTGAATCCTTGGGTTCCTTTAAATCAGAGCTAGATAAGATTTTAACAACTCTGAGCTATTAGTTAAGTTCTCCCCAAGCGAGCTCGATGGGTCGAATGGCCTCCTCTCGTTTGTATAGTTCTTATGTTCTTATGTTGACCCAAACATGACAACTCCATTTTAGACTAGAGTTTTCATGTCATTGTAGTCTTAACAAATAAAGTATACTGAAGCAAATAGCACTCGAGCTCACTTCCATTAATAAACACTTCTGCCACAGAAGTGCAACCACTCAATACATTTCTGGCTTGCATAGGATGTCACATCTTTTACTTTTTATTTGTAAACACAAATATGCTTCAGCTCCACATCTATTTAATTTCAAAGCTGATTCTTGTTAAACATGTTAACTCCACGCCTACACAAGAGAATCCTTAGGACTGAGGCAAGAGTACTGAATACTGAGCCCCTGAGCCAACGTGCCACCCCAAAATAATAGTTACAGATCTAAATTCAACAGAAAACACAACGTATACACTTTTACTAAATGCTTATGCCTATTAAAATGAATTAACCATCCATATATCATAAAAAACCCTTTAAAATGAAAAGTAAATGGTCCATCTGTTTTGCTCTGACTCTTTTGGTCCAGCAAAACCTAGATCACTTCCTGTTTCCTGTCAATAGCCGTGAATGTTAACACTAACATTACCATATGTAACACAGTGCCTAAAAATGTCTTATGGAGACTTACTCAGGGCAAGCTGTTGCTGAAATTTCCTGATTGGATCACAGATTTGTTGGCGTTAGTGAAGGCAGTTTTCTGGTGTCATAAGAGGAATATTTTCTTTAACTAAATTTGAAACATAGGATGGGCACCAGGGGGGTATTCCAGAAAGCGAGTTAGGGTTTAAACCTTGACTCCAACTTGAATATTCCTGAAACAATGTAAACATAAGTAACAGGATCCAGAAACGGTGATTACAACTTCAGGGATTGCGTTTACTCAAGTTGTTATGCTTGAGTATGTTAATGCTAACTGCTAACAAAAAGCCATCAGCAGAAGATCGCTGAAAAAAGGAATTGCCATGGAAATAGATGCCAAAATTGTGTACAGCTATATGCTTTATGCTGATGACTGCATATGCCGAGTATAAATTTCTTATAAAGTAACTGCAGCTGCAGCAAACGAGAAAGAGAGATGGTGTGACAAAAAAATGCACTAGTCCACATGTAAGTTTATCACGCTTATTTAAAATTCACTCTGTGTATGTTGTGCTGTGTATATATGGGAACATATGTATTGTAGTTGTAATTCAGTTGGAACCAAATTTTAATGAAATATAAAAACATAATTCAAAATGGTAGGAATAGTACTGTGTATTTGAAATTAATCCCAACATTTGGACATTATGAATAAGTTCATACTGTGCTCAGTTGTGTTGTTCAGGTAAATGGACTCTCATCACCTTTGGATGGGTCTGCCAAACTCTGTTAGAGGACAATACAGTAAGTGCATATAATCAGATCTATTGACAAATAATCAGGTCTATTGTCATGTGAAATACTCATGCGTGAACCAGATTACCCTGTTGGCCTTGTTTTATGCTCATTCAAATCCTTAAGTATTCTGGAATACTTTCAAAGATTTTTACCTTAGGGTTTTGTTTTGTTTTAATTTGCTTTGCTTCAGTTCTGTATGACCTATGGCTAGATTTCTGGTATTATGATTCTGGATTTTTCCCAATAATCTGTCTGCATCTTACCTTCTTTTTAAATCAAAAAGCCATAGTAATATAGCTTGCTGCAACTGGACTCTACCACACAAGTTACTCATCATTGTGACTTCAGTATAGCTGCATGTCTGCTGAAAAATAAGTTCCACTTTATGTCAGGTTTTTCCACAGGTAGTAACAGTCAACTCATGTTTTTGTGATATTATGACATATTATTTCTACCAAGAACAATAACACTTAGCATACAGTGGTTGAGTCTGAATATTAAGTGACATTTTAAATGTGTGATAAAAGATTTATTTTAAATGTGTGATAAAAATCTTCAAAAAGGACTTGGCATACAGGCGTTTTAGAGACACCAATTCACCTCACTCGCTTGAGGAAATGGAGTGTCTAAACAAACCATGCAAGCTACTCACAAGCATGAGGAATACAGTGTTACCCAATGGTGAAATAAAAATGATATCAAAGGAAAAATCTTAGGCAAGACTACCAGTGCTTAAAGTTTTTAAATTTATGCTTTGTTAAAACAAATCCTTATGACTGTTAAAAATGTCCTCAATTTACCATCATTTAATCACACTATACTGTGTTAATGTATTATTGAAGATCAGGGTTTGTATCTACATTAACAGTAAAACATTCTATGATGTAATTTCAGTTGTGATACTTTGCCCAGTATCCATAATGGAGCATAGTCTATTGTGTTAGTGAATTATATGCTACATGTAGATGTATGATTATGACATAATAAGTCAGTGGTCTGAACTTCTTCATTTGCTGTGCACCCAAAAGGTGAAGAAATAAGCTGATAGATGTATAATTGTGCATGCCTTACTGGATAATATTTAATTGTCTAAACACTATAATTGATATAAAATAGACTGGAGAATGCATAAACTCTTCACATTATCGACCAAACCATACTAAATGGGTTATGTCAAAGAAAGCCGTATCCAATTCATATCCAAGTCCCATACCCACATTCATTCAATGCTCTTTTACAGGATAAAGGAGCTTTTTGAGACCAAGGCCAACTACAATACAATGCTGTCTTATTTTTTTGGTGGACAGCCCATGCAGCCTTCATGCTGAAGCAGGAGAGAAAATATTTCAGCCTGTTTCTATTATTATCTGTCATTCTTTCTTGGTAATAAAAGAGTAGCCGATAGAGATCCCATGTGCACAGTCACATAATAGTTTTACTCATGTAACTGCACTGGGAGACGAAAAGCAAACTTATTGAAAGGTAAGCTAGGATGAGCAGTGAGAGAGATAAAGATGACAAAAACATCTTCGGCTGTTTAGTGCCGGCATTTAAACTAATTTCCTAATCCTACAAATCACTCCGATATTATGGATTAATTATTTCTATGATCATCATCATTTCCAGCAGTTTTTCCTCTATCGATTATGTTTTGAGGATGGATTAATGTTATTTATAACATGTCTTTGGTAAATACTAATTTTCTACTGGTCCAGAGATGTCAGGCGGGTGTTGATTATTTTCATGCAACTCCACAGGCATTTCTGGCTGCCTAATAACATTTCTATATTATTGCGCTTAATGTTAATGTTAAATATTTTAATAGCAAAACCTGTGTGACTTTTTACTCATAATCAGACCGCGGTTAAGCTTGCCTCATATTCTATATTCAGTTAAGCATGTCCTGTAAAGTGTGCATTGATCAGTAGCCTCTGATGGACAATGCACACCCCTTGAATTTTTGGTTTACCTTTGTCCGTAATATTTATTATTTTTTATATTGTATACATATAATAGGCAGTGGGGCCCTATATTATGGTGGCCGAGAAAGCCAAATGCAATTCAAAATAAAAAAAATGCATGTCTACTAGAAAAACAAATTCAGAAAAGCTTTCATCAAAGTGACAACACATATGAACCATATTTTACAAACTCGTTCCACATGGGTGCTGAGTATGATGTTAAAACTGCATCCGGCCCTGCAAGTGGTCCTCCAACGTGCAGGGAAACAATTTTTGGTGGTTGGTGGCAGGATTGGCACTCCAGCCACTATAAAACAACTCAAAACTGCTCGATTAAAACAAGCTAGATACTCTTCTGCTCTCCGTGAGAGTAGCTCTGCAGCAGCCACCCGTAGAAAGGCTGCACGCATCACAAAGGGGATGGGGGAAAGCCTTCAGGAGCCCCATCCCCAGATAAGTCGAAACCGTTGGAGAGCTAATCGGGATCGAGGCTGGTGTGGTGCTGAGGCGTTGCGTGCTGCATGCCGGCACTCAGGTCCCAGTTTGAGGCGACCCATCCGGGTCGGCACGTGGAACGTCTTGTCTCTCTGGAAAGATAACCATCTTCCTCTGCTCTTGGGGGAGCTTCGCAAACTCCACATTTCAGTGGCAGCACTCTCTGAGGTACGCAGACCGGGGAGTGGCCAGGGGAGTATTCCAGAAAGCTTGGTTAACTTACCATTTGGTACTGTAAATCATAACCTCTGGGTTGATATACCCCAAACCCGCATACCATGAGTATGTCGATTCCAAAACACCTGAGAAGAGTAAGTTCAATCAACCTCCTATTGGTTACCCAGAGTTAATGCGTAACATACATAAAAACGTTTTCAATGGATCGCCGATTTCACGAGTCAAAATGGAAAATCAAAGTGAAAAAAAGAGAGCGGCATACTTCACAGAGGCGGAGTTGGAAGTTTTAATGCACGCATATGAGGAATTCAAGCCAATAATAATGAATAAAAGCAATACGGCTGTATCGGCTAAAGAAAGAGAGTTGGCTTGGCAAAAAATAACGGACAGAGTAAATGCGTGAGTGTATTAAATTGCAAATTTGACATCGCCTCCCCTTTTATTATAATGCAAAATAATTAAACACCCCTTCCGCATCCTTTTGACTGTTAAATCACTATGAAAGCATTTACTTTTCCTGCCATTCATTTCTTTAGGTTAAAATAACAATGTGTATTGACTAGGAATATATGGTTTCTTATTTAATAAGGTGTAATCCTTCTGGAGCCAGAATAACTTCGAGCCAAGTCAAAATGAAACACAAAAACATTCTGCAAAAAGGTAATATTTGATTACACGATCACTGAACTATTTATTAAACAATCGTGTTTAAACGATTAAACACGATTATATTCTTTCTGTCATGTAGCTACAGTAATAGAAAAAAGGCTGAAGCCCGTCTAACTGGCGGGGGCCCACCACCACCTCCCCTCACCCCATCTGAGGAGCTGGCTCTGTCCCTTAATAAAGGGCAACCAGTGGTAACCAGCAAGTAACCATTGTACTGTTCTGTAATGATTCAAGTGTACAATACAAATATAGTAAAAAGAAAAAAACACATTGTATAAAGCAAAACATACCCTGCTGAAATGTCTGCCATGATGATGATTCGCGGAAAATTCTGGCATCATGCACAGATCCTGGCCATTTTGCCTCAACATTAGTAATGATGTGGGTTGCCTCACATATTACCTATAGTTAGTGGAAAAAAGTAGTGAGTTTGATGATTTTAACAAGGCAAAAAATTAAGGATACAAAATCAAGTTACCTGCACATTGATACTATGAATAGATTTCCTATTAACATAGTCTCCCTCATTTATTGAAGGAGCTTTAATAGGAATGTAGGTGCCATCAATGCACCCAATTATGAATGAATGAATGAATGAATGCCTTTTATTGTCACTATACATGTATTACATGTATTCCAAATTACATTTGGAAACCCTGAAATACAAAGTCATATATGGAAGTATCAAGTGTGTGTGTGTGCAGGATGAATACATGTATAGATACCTGTATAAATAGTATGACTACATATTAAATATGCATCATAGATTTTACTACAAAGGACAAACCTACCACTCTGTGGAACTCCTCGTTAATAACACGCAGAGCTTTATGGACAAGGCACTGTACAAACGTGTGTAAGAAGCGTTAAGTACCAGACATACTGTGCGAACGGTTCTACACACAGCTGCCTTTCCCACATGCTCTGCGTCGCCCATATTGTACAAAAAATGCCCTGACGCAAAAAACCGAAGTGCTATGCACAGAATGTTTTCTGTGCTAAGTGCAGACCCGCGGTTTGGGTTTGTGACATTTGCAATATGCGGTTTCAAGAGATGTTAAGTAAATTAACGATTCTTTCGAAAACTGATAAGGCTTTTTCAAATAATCATTAGGAAACGAAAAGACATCAATACGCGGTCTTATAACTCTCTCCCGGTGAAAAAAAACCTTGTATAATTTATGCCTCCATGTCCACAGGATCGTCATCAAAAGGGCACGCCATGCTCAGTAACCTTCTGAAACAAACTGACCCTGGAACATAACCTGCTCGGTAGCAGGTTATCTCCAGAGAGTAAGCTGCTATGGTTACGTACATACCCAGAAAATTACCCCCGTTTTTGGAACCGAAAGTTGAAGTTATCCACTAACTTACCCTTAAACTTACCCGGGTATGTCACATAACCTGCTTTCTGGAATATCCCCCAGATCTCTGTAGGTGGTTATACCTACTTTTGGTCTGGTTGGTCTGATGGCTGCCATACTCAGGGAGTAGTTGCTGCGGTAGCGGGGTCAGCTCCTTCTGATGGTGTCTGATGTCACTCCTTTTAACGAGTGTATCAAGAGACTCAGGCTAAGGCACTCCTTGTCTGTCTTGTCTGTTGTCTCAGTGTATGCTCGGAACGCGGTGAGTGATGTCTCATTGAGGGAGACATTTTACTCGCAACTTCACTCGGTGGTTGAAGGGTGCCTACAAGGTGACACTCCTCGGGTCATTGGTGACTTCAATGCGACCACTGGCACTGATGGTGTTATCTTTCAAGTCGACAACTTTGGCAAGGACTTCAACACAGAATGGGTCATCCATTGCTGTCTGAAACTGGCTTCTATCTATTTGTGGCCAGTATTCTTGAAAACGCTTGAATAAGCCACACGTGGCATAATGGCTTCAGACTTGATAAGTATAGTGGATAGTGGGCAGCGGACGCTGCAGTTAATTAAATGCTGAAATGTAAACACAACAGTGTATGACAGTTATTCAGCAATAATAATGACATACCAGTTAAATGCAATATAAGGAATAGCTCAATTAAGGAATGGCTGTCCGCTGTAGTGTTGCACTGTATCCATGTGTCAGCCAGCATGACCTAATTCAAGATTAAAATTGCAATGTCCTTCGTAGGTATGGAACAAACCTTGCATTAAACATCTCCTTAAAACAATTTAAACTATATAGCATGCATTGCAGCAGCTGCTGCAATGCTGCATTCAAGATTACAAATAAAATACAGTTCCGAATGCTTAAATTTTGGCCGCACATTACAATCGAGTTAAATACCACAATATACACTGCTTGTAAGCAATTTTATTATAATAAAAGATTGAACTCAAGTATTTGTTTGCATTTGTTTTCTTTAAAAACAACATGGCATCCAAAGAATACTTATACAGATCTTGTAATTTATTAAATAAGTAACACTGAAAATTATAAAGTTCAATTTTTTCAGTAGATTGCCGGGCACCCTAAGCAACAACCATAAAAAAGGAAATAAAAATAGACAGACAAACGAAAAACACACGAGCCAGTGAGCACTAGTGATGGCCGATTCGCAAACGAATCGTTCTTTTTAACTCGGTTTTTTTAGTGAACGGGTTGAATCGATTCGTAAGTTTGAACAAATAAATTTTTAAAATTATTTAAAAACGTTTTTAAAACTGATCTTTGGCTATTCAACATCCAAAAACATCCCCCGCGATTTCGGATTTATTTTTCATGTTCCGTCTGCGCTTGTCTTATTTCTTTTAGGTTTATTCTTATGTTTGTCACTTTTGCGTTCGTAGACTTGCGTCTGGTGCCGAGAACACTCGAACGGCGAAGTACCTGGTCTCTAACTCGCTGACCAGGTACTGCGAGACGACCCCCAAAACAGGAATGGTTTAACAGGTGGAGGCCACTGACAAAAACCCGTAAGTTCGATTCGTTCATCGAACAGGCTCTCAGGTTTTTTGGAGTCAGCGAGTTAGAGACCAGGTGACGTGACGTCAAACCTCTGACCCCAATATACCCCTCCCCCCAATGTTAATATTAAACCTACTCCCCTGCATTCATGTATTGTCCCATTGGACGTTATACGGATAGATGTGTACATTCAGAAATTAATTAAAATGTGCACGTAAAGAAATCTGGAAAACCAAGAGGTGTGCAACAGTTGCCATGAACCCAAAATGTTAAACCAATACCTCAGTACAGCCAAAATTACCTATTTTCTGAGCTATTAATATGGCTCAAACCACAAAAAATAATTGGTATGCATCATTTCCTGTGTACTGGACATCACAGTTCTGTCATTAAAAATGTACTTCCCTTAAAAGTTACTAAAGCTGAATATCAAATATGAGGCTAACTTGACCGCAGTAAAACGCAGCCATTCTTATCGGCATAATCTTCCTTGGTTTTCAGAAGGCAAGCACCTGTCTGTTGGTGATTTCTGTGGTAACTTACCAGACTTTACGCCTCCAGTGAGTAACCTAACTAGACCAAAAAATTAACCGTGACTAGTTTATTCTGTTATTATTTTTTGTTTATTAGCTGTGGTATAGACAGGGTAAACCACTTAATAAGTGTGCAGTTATAGGAAAATAATCAACTCCAGCTTCACGTTGGACTGCATTACACCAGATTGGCATTGACTGTTTTTATATAATCATATACCTCGTTGTGATTTATCCCTATAACCGCAATTTGCTGTAACCGCAAACGTAGTGCCAACCTGGCAAATCACAGTAATAAATCAATCCACTTTTATATACTTTAATTTTAACCAATGTTATTTAACGGTATCTATAAAAACAAAAAACTGGTACAAATTAATAGGATAACAACAGTGCTTCAGGATGAGGACCAGGACCTGTGGTAAGTGATAAAGCACCAAGATGATTTACTGATGTAATGATTGGATTGGATTAGATTAGATTAGATTCAACTTTATTAGTCAAATGCTCTTGACAGTGTAACAGTAAAAGTTCAACAGAATCTGAGGGGACAGGCAGGCTTTCTCTAGCCTCTGCACAATGCACCATTTATAAATAGCCCCATTTATAATGCACTTGTACTCCATTCATACTTTACAGTCCTGTTTAACTTGCCTAAACAAGACAGAAGTCTGGATTTAATAGAAAATGGTAAATGAATCAGGTTTTACCCATAACATAGCTGAAAAGTACATACTGTAAAGCTAAACAGAAAAAGATCAGTGACTGAGCATATATAGTACATAAAGCTAAACAGAAAAAAAATCAGTGGCTGAGCATATATATATATATATATATATATATATATATACTGTATATACACACACACAGTACATATATATATATATATATATATATATATATATATATATATATATATATATATATATATATACTGTATATATATATATATATATATATATATATATATATATATATATATGTATATATATGTATATATATATATATATATTTACAATTGTTTGCCTCCACAGCCGTGCATTTAAAAACATGTTCCTAATGCATTAAGCTTGTGCATTAAGCCTTATATAATCTTGGGATCATCAGATAGTTCAAGGTGCATTTTGAGACTCATGTTTCTGTGCAAAAATTCTAAGTGAATAGGTATAATGAAAAACCACATTTGTGAAAATAGTTCAAATATATAGATACATTTCCACAGAGAACAGACTATCCGATGTGCTTGTGATAAATATACTGACCGGAGTGAACTACTGTGCTCAACTCACTGTATATTTTTGGTGTATATTAGATCAGGTTATAAATAATAAAAATTTTAAAGTTAGTGAAAATAGAAAGATGGATAAAAATGTATTGAAATGATTTAATTTAGTCCTTAGTTGCTGATTGATGAGTGAAATGTTACTCATGAAAATATGAAGGGAGTACTATGACAACTGAAGTACAGTTTAAAGTTGAACTGTTTTGTCAGGTGTGCAATCAACACAGACACTCTCATTGCCAAAATAGATTTTTCACAACTGAAGTACAGTTCAAAGTTGAATAGATACAGGCAAATGTTTTCTTACACATTCAGTTAGTGGCATTCTATTTTCAACAGGCATGTGTAACGGGGGTCATCCCTCTCTGTCTCTTTTATGTACTCTGCGTTGTGTTGTGTGAAGGATGGACGCTACAACCGATCTTGAAAGAAAAATCTGATTTTACTGAAATAAAAGAAAATAAACATAATGAAGCACCGGAGCGAGCCAGACCCACACAGCTCCTCTGCCTCAGGACAGTCGAAAAAGAGCGCTCAAGCGCTAGCTGAACATCATACAGTGTACAAATAACATTAATTAAATACATAAATTATGACATACCTGAAATAAAAGAAAATAAACATAATCAAGCACCGGAGCGATCCAGACGCACACAGCTCCTGCCAAACACAGGTAAAACACACATATAAAGTACACCGTAAGCTCTGCTAGCACATAAAAAGAAAAAAACTTCACCAGCTAAGTACCTGCAGCTGGGCTAACTTGACTGCAGAGTGGAAAAACAGATGTACCGTTAAATATATATGTATAAATAAAACAACAAACCTTTACGTACGGTGCACAATACACTACGATGGCCAATATTATTTCAGATACCCAAGAACCCGATTTGCAAATAGAATCCCTAAAACAAGAACCATGCCTGACATGACACCACCTACCTCTGCCTCAGGACAGTCGAAAAAGAGGCAGAGCAATGGACAGCAGCCAAATTAAGGGACCCAGCGTGGGGAAACCACGCCCCTGTATGACCGTACCCCATAGAAAGAGGAAAAAAAAAAACATATATATGTATGCAAATCACAGGAACCTTAAATACGGTGGCCAACAAATCCAACGCGTTGGGAAAATTCGGGGAAACACACACAACCCTGTTACACATGCTCAGGCAGTGGCATGTTGTGGATTGTGAAAGTAGGTATGGTAGAGACGCCGTGCAGTGGAAAAAAGGAAAGAGGCAGCTACCAAGTCCAGCGCCAAAAAGCAGGTATGTTTATTTCAGCTCACCACAACACACCAAACCCTACGCGCATGAGCATGGGTAAGGGGGAATGTGAATTCTGCTTAAATGGTAGGAGCCCCTACACCCCCCCCCCCCCCCCCCAGAATTCACAAACTTGCAGGGAGGCCATGCCACTCGACCAGAATGAGTCACAATGGGCTGGGAGGCTGGAGAGGTTGGGCGCCAAACCGCCGCTGGAGCAGTCCCCCGCGCAGGCACAGCAGCAGCGGGGGGTCCTGCGAAACCCGGTCTGGCTTGCCCCCAACGTCCAGTGTGAAAAACTTCTTGGATTGCAGCACACGGACTGGCCCCGAAGAGCATCATGGCAGAGAAAGACATATGCGGCTTCGGCCAAACCCTCCGGAACATGCATCTGGGGCACCCCATGCTGAGTCATGGGCCCTGGAACAAAAGCCCTAGCCAAGTCCTGCAGAGCAGAATGCTGCCATCTGACGCACAAAGGGGCTGTGGTGGTGGGCAGAAAGTCCCCTGGCACCTGCAGAGTCTGACCGTATATTAACTTGGCCAACAAGGATTGTAGGTCTGTCTTGAGACCGGAGGCCCAACAAACAGGGAAGCTTGTCCACCTAGCCGCCGTCCCTGAGGCTGGCCCAAAGAGTGGCTTTCAGGGAGCAGTGAAAACGCTTGCACAGCCCATTAGTCTACAGATGGTAGGCCGTGGTACGGTGGAGGGAAACCCCCAAAACCTGAGCCACTGCAACCCAGACCTCAGAGGTGAACTGGGCTCCACGGCCTGAAGACACATCTGCCCCCAGCCCTACATCTGAAGTTCAAATCCATGATAAGAATCCATCTGGACCACAAACCCTTATCACTTCATGTTCGTGAAAATAAAGGTTTCAGTATTTTTGTGAGCAAGCAGGCAGTGCAGAATCTGTTTTATTCCATATCAGTCCATACCTGCACTGTGAAAGGTCACATTTATATTTAGGCATGTTCTAATGTCAAATTCTAGGATCAACCTCCAAGGTGCAGATTTACATTGATTTTTAAAACTGAATTTAAACTCAAGGCCAGCATTAAGGTTCGGAGAGTAAGAGTGGGGTCTCGTACCTGCAGGCTGTGGGTAGATTCCTACCATAAGTCTCATACTGTATACCTGCTTCTCCCTATGTTTGTGTGTCTTTCCTCCAGGTAATAGTGGATTTCTCCCATTTCCAACGACATGGAGTTTATATGGACTGGTCTCAAGTGTGTGTGTGTGTATGTGGATTAGGTTTAAATTAATTAGTGGGGGCAAAATGTCTCCCATAATGTAATAAAAACCTGTTTTTTTGACATTGGGGGGACCATTTTCCAGGTCCCGACAAATATCTGAATGCAATCAAAAAAGTGGCTAAGGCTAGGGCTGAGTAGAGGCTAAGGTATTCATGTTGGGATTAGAGTTTTTCCTATAGAAATGACTGGAGTCCCCACAAAGATATCATTACAAATCTGTGTGCGTGTATATGTGTGTGTGTTGGCGCACTCTGAGATTGGCTGCAACCCCATCCAGGGTGATTGAGTCAGAAACAATTTCCTGGGATAGGCTCCAGGCTAACTTTGACACTGCATGGAATAAGTGATGTTTGATGGATCGAAACATTTCTTTCCCAGATAGCCCTGCAATCAAAGTCAACATCTTGTGTTATATGCTTCCCTTCTCACGTGTTTAGTCATGTAGAAAATTATGTATCTTAGAGATGAAATAACAGAAGGATGGGCTAGTCCACCATGACCTTGGATTTATCAGCTAAGCCCATAGACAATAGGTGACTTAACGCCCTGGAACCAAAACACTCAATATGTTTACATGTACACTAAAAAAATCAAATTATTGTGTTAGTCTGACTAAAACTGGACTTTTAAAATATATGTAAACATGTTAGTCTTACTGAAATCGCACAAAATCAAATTTCTCAAAGCTGGACTAAGACACCCGGATAATGCAAATGGAAATCGATTTACTCTTGCATGTACAGTATGTGTTCAATTGGACTTAAAGTGGCACAGGCACTCTGCACATACTCCACAGATTTCCCCCAGGGCTTTGACCTGGAAGTAACAGAAGGAGCTTGGAGTATAGTAGGGGATGTGCAGCACACACAAAATGTACAGCACCAGGTACAATACTTTTCATACTGCAAGAAGTGCGATATTAATACCCACATCGCATGTTATGCACATCCAAGTCTTACATCGCTAGTCAGCTAGATTAAGATCAGGCTTTTTCTTACCTTCAATTTGGTACGGAGATTATTGCGCAGGGACTTTAAGTATTACTAAAACATTTTTTACTCTGTCATAGGAAAAAAAACCTAGCAAGTTTCAGACTTGGGAGGTTCTGGCATGGGGGAGGGGGCATGGTGCAGGCAGGATGGTGGAAGACCCACTAGTGACTCACAGGACACAACAGGGGTTTATTATCAGAACAGAAAACACTAGGGACACAACAAGATACATGGACCACAAGGGGTCAAAAGCAAAGAGCGAAAAAAAAGACTACCAAAAGTTAAGGGAACAAGATCCAGGGACAAGGCAACAAGGGGCAGGCAGACAGGCAACAAAGTACAAATATAGCACAACACAGGGAAAGTTCTAAAACTCAGAATATGACTGATTGCACCACTGACATACAAAAAGACCTACAACAATGACCCACTCGGGAACTTAACTGAGGCAGGTACTTAAGTACAGAGGAATACAAGAATAACGCAGGGCGGGAACAGTTAACAAGGGCTGGCAAAATGGGCAACAGGTGAAACTCATTAACTCAAGAAACTCAGAAACTAACAGGGAAACTAACAACTGAAAAAGAAACAAGGAAACAGAATCTAGACACGGGGAAAATAACCGAGGCAGGTGAAACAGAACCAAGGCAAAGCAAAAAGAACCCAAACTGAAAACAAACCACAAAATCACAGGAACTAGAAAACTGATAAATGAAACACTAGGGAGCAAAACACAAAAACAGAGGAGGCAAAATTCAAACACATGACTAAAGGGATTACAGGTAGCCACATGCTCGGCTCATTGAGCTATGCGGCCATTTGGGGAGCAGGTGAAACATACTAAATACTGTAATGAACTTTGAGGGAGACCAAGTTCACTACGGAAAGGAAGGCTCAACACAAGGAGTTCAAGTGCAATTTGAAACACATCCAACCCTTTATTTACCAGCCTTGAACAAGGCTAAAGGAACCTGTGCGCCCTCTTGCGTTCGGAGGTTGCACTGCACTGATTCACCTCAAGTCCGCCCTTTCTCCCCCCTTGCTGAGCGAGCCGCGCTCACCGTCATTAACCAGGCTCTGCTTCGCGAGGACGGTGGGGCGCGGCTTCCCCGGCAGGCAGCCTCAAAGGTGCCAGCACCCATTACAATAACACACAATGAACCCATGCCCTTCCCCCAGCACAACATAGCACGATACCGGAACAATATAGCGCTAACCCACTCCCAAACCATGAACTCCCATAATGCTCCGTGCGGCCAGCGTGGAAGTAGCCAATCAGGAGGCAGCCCTGCCCCCACAGTCACTACAGGATGACCAGTGACACTTGCTGGCCAAACAGGGAAAAGACGTGAAAGACTGGGACAAACAGGTGCTGGCCCTGACGGTTTTATGAAAAGTGTGAACATGACAAGGTCATAAGGCACAATGCTCCAAATGGTATATTCAGAACTGTTTTTGAAGATTAAAATACAGCAAATTGTCAATTGACTCCTCCTGTACATAGTGGAAGTTAGATGTATGAGGGCCCTTTAACTAAAATGGTGCTTACACTGACAGTACAGTGTGGAATTCATTATTGCAAAACCTTGCAAATTTGAATGTTGCAAGCTTTGAGAGAATGTATGTCTTCAAGACTGATTCAAAATTTTAAAGGCAACTGGAAGCATGAGAAAAGCAACAGCATTCAGTTTTTCTGTTTCTCTTCTCTGGACAAGCAAGAGTTTTCAGGCTCCATTAGTGTCATGAGTCGCCTTCGGCTGCTTCACGACAGACATGGGTACTGGACAAGTGCAGCAGGATATGGTGCATCTCTGTGCCATTACTGCCTCCTGAGGATTTCTAATAAGCAAATGCCTTTTGAGGTATGGCTCCATTTACCATTTCAGAGATTTCTATTCCTTATTCTCTTTTTTCTTTCACTGTGCCATTCGGAATTCCTCTTCTCAGCCTTAGAAGAGATCATTTTTGGACTCTGCTTTATGTGTGAAGTCATCTATGATCCCAGTTTTGCAGCTTTACCATAGGAGGGTAAATGAGAAAATCCTTTAATCCCAGAGAAATCAGTTTTTGAATTCTTTGATCAAATTCTTTCCGCTTTCAGTGCAGTCTCATTACTTTAGCCTGAAAAGAAGAGTGCATTTGATTGATGGGGTATTATTAGTGATTATATTCTCAGGATAATTTTGGGGTTGTTTTTCTGCACAAATGATAGGAGCTTCCAATGGCCAGAACTGTTAGCCTTACCCCTGCTGTCTTACAAATGGCCAGTCTGCTCCATGGGGATTTCCTTTTTGCAAACTGTAGATTAGATTAGATTAGACTTTATTAATCCCACAATGGGGAAATTCTTTGAGAAAGTGAAGTTCAAGCTACCTGCACATTACTTCTCAGCATCTAGCCATTTTTGCTAATTTACGTCATTCAGTTTCCAAGCCACTTTATTGCCTAGGCAAGAGTTAATTCTTCGTATTAATTTTTAGTGTCCATTTTTGTGCAGCCTTCAGAAATAGCATGCAAGACTGTAAAACTTAAATGCAATTAAAAGAAGGAATACATTTCTTGCATTAATTAGTGGTGTATATTGGATGGATATTAAAGTGATGATTAATTTTGGGGTATGAAATAGAGACTCCTACTTCCAGGGTACCCTCTCTCATGTTCCCATGCTGCAGTTAGACACAAAGTAACAGTGGTGGCATGCATAGGATGGCCGGGGGAGGTTTATTAATAGTCATGAAAGAAGAACTACCTGATGATCTTTGCATTACAACGTTGTTATAAGCCAAACATGTTTTATGGCAGAAATGGCATACATGTGTATGTAAATAATACAAGCTGACTCAAGTTTGAACTTTCTTGCACATCTGCATTCTTCTACATTCATAATAATAATAATTAGTTTCAAAGCAAGGAACATTTAAAAAACCATCTTAAATAAAGTATCCTGTATATAATCTGAAACTAAAAGTATTTCCCAGCAGTGTAAGTGTAAACTGAGTTTGTTCATTTTTTCAACATTAAATTGTACTGCCTAATTTTTATTTTAGCAAAGTACTCAATCACTTGACTTTGACTCAACTTAGAAAATTGTTCCTTTTCACCCAGTAAGACAGCGAGATCGTGAAGCCTGCCTTGTCCCATTGTACACCTCAGCCAAGTGTGGAGCTGTCTCAACACATTCAGTGATCGTTCACAACTGCAGCTATTAACTGGGATTGTCAGGTAGATGTGTATGACCTGTGTCAAGGTTGGGAACATGACTTTATACAGCAAGTTGAAAACACTTTGTATATCCTTAATTGGAAGGCTTAAAAACCTCCTCTGAATTTAAACCAATATTGTAATGATCTGCCAGACCACTGAGGTGCTCATCACAAAGAAATCTGTCAAAGTCGGGATTACAGGCCTGAACACCTATGAGAATTAGGCCATTAAGAGATGAAAAATGCTCAAGAAAAAATCTTAGCAACCATCCTGTCAAGGCAAGGTAGAAACAGGTTTATTTTCAGCTTCTCTGTATCACTGAGGTTACATCACTCATTGCTCTACAACTAGACTCCACTGCATAAACCTCCATGCATTTCTGCTTCTGCCTTTGTCTACGGTCATTTACTGGTCATTCAGATCTCCCTGACAATCTACATGGCTCTGAGATCTGACTTACAGCACAGAAGGTCTTTACTGAATCATACAGCTTAGCAGCCATCTCATCTGTGTGCATCTGTTTAAGATTTGATCGACTATGCCCTCTCCAAATTAATATAATTCAGGCATTTACATTTAACAGACTTGCAAGTGATGTTACGTTAGCTAGCTTGCTTGTTTATCACCAGCTACAGCCTGATCTGTCCTTCATCATCCTCATCTCTCCTTACTGCTTCCGTCTCTGCTTCGTCCAAAGTATTTCCTTATATCCATCTACAGAAGTTATTCAATAATGTTTAGTTAGTACAGTGGTACCTCAGTACTCAAACTCATTAGAACAAGAATTTATTAAAAGTCAAACCAACCAGTTTGAAAAAAAATGACCTAGAACTCGATCTGAATATCATAAGTTGAACCATGAACAACGACCTAAGAGAACTTGTATGCGCGGGGTAATGAATCACACGGCACATCTCTCAGTGGAAACAAAGGGTAACGCTTCAGTCTCAGCCTCGCATTCGGTGTGATAGCATCGTACATGTTTACATTAGCTGAATTTAGACAGTAAAAATACATTTAGACAATGATAGACAGTAACAGTAATTATTATTATATAATAAAATACATTTAAAAATAAAAATTTCTTATAAATTATTTTAATATCATTAATAATAAACCATTAATATATTTAATTATAATAATATTGTGGTGCCCAGCGGGGACGGAATGGAGACAAAGGCACAGACGTCAGGATATCTGGGAATATGGGGTTTAATTACAGGTAAGGCAGACAAAATGCAGACACACAATACAATGACCGGACTGGGGAAAGGAACTGAGACGTGGACTAATTTGAATAGGACTAATGACAAGAACCAGAAACAGCTGATCACATGGGGATTCCACAAGGGGTTAAATGCTAAGAAAAAAAATATATATATATTTAGGTGTAATTTTTTGGGGCCAGGAACCAAACCAATAAATTGGTTTTCCATTATTTCTTATGGGGAAGATTTGATCAGAACTCGAACTTTTTAGGATTTGAACCCAAGTTCTGAACGGATTAAGTTTGAGTTCCGAGGTACCACTGTATAAGATAATCAGTTTTATTACAAAATCTTTTATCTGTGTACTTTTGTCACATTATGTTACTATACTTCAATTCTATTTCATGCACCAACACGTGGATAGCTGTTTGCATGCTGGCTGTAGTCTACCTGCTGAAGATGCACAGAATGTGCGCACTTCTATTTGTGGTTAATTTAGTTTAGTTTATTAATTTATTCAGCAGGGGCCATGTACAGAGCAAATCCTATACCAGAGTTAGCTATACAGCTAATTTACATCAGTTGTCCCTGGGCATGAGACTGAAAAAAAACAACATCATACTAAAACAACACAACATGTAAAAGATACTTATTATATCCACAACATCATCTCATTTAACATTATATACAATAACACAGGACTACGTATACACAAGAACACTACTATCAATACATACATGACAAGAACACTACTATCAATACATACTGTATATGACAGCATATAATACAACACATATCACATAAAAAAAAATTAATGGGTTAATGATCACATCTTTGATTAGCCTTCATGTATGTCTTCAAAGATATTTTAAACTGGCTAAAACTTGTACAGTCTCTAATATGAACTGAAATTGAATTCAATTTCTCTACTACACTAATAGAGAAAGCTGACTGGCCAAAAGAGGTTTTCCTGAAACTCACAATCACCTCTCATAGAGGACCTAGAGACTCTTAATTTATCTCTGCAAAATTATATCCATTGTTTGAGAGGTGGCGGTGCAAGATCATGAACAAGTTTATACATCAAGCACATATCAGCAAAACAGATAAAACTTTCAAAAGACAATAAGTTGTATTTTGTTATGATGGCACAATGATGGTCATTTCTTGTTTTTTTATCCAGAACTTTTATAGCCTGTTTATAGCGAGTGCCTAAGGGATGTAAGACAGTCGCACCTGCCTGTGCCCAACTTGTAGAGCAATAAGATAGGTGTGAAAAAATCATGGAATGTAAAAACAATTTAGCAGCAGGAAGTGATAATCGGTGTCTTACATACCTAAAATTAGCTAAACTAGCTCTGACACATTTGGATATCTTTTTATGTGCTTTTTAAAAGTTAAATTGGAATCAATAATTACTGTACACCCAGAAACTTAAAATTATCAACAGTATTTATTACATCCCCCTTAACAATGATATTGGGTTGTTGTTCTGTGTCACACTTATTAATGTTTTACTCACATTAAGAGTAAGACAATTATACATCAACCAATCTGATACTTTATTTAAAGCTGCTGCAAGTTTTGATGCAGCTTGTTCTCTAGTTTTGGCACGTGTATAAATAACTTGTGTAGAGATTGTGTATTGGCGGTCCCAGCCCGAGGTCCAGGAGGACCCCGTAGCCATGGCTCTGGCCAACCGGGGCGAGGACCTCCTCGCAGGGGAGCACCCGCTCGGCCAGGACTATCCCCTCCAGAAGGCACAGAAATGCCTCCGACGCTTAAGGCAACACCTCACGGAGCGACGAGAGGAGCGCGTCGCCTGGAGCCTAGAAGCCCCGATGCTCTTCCTGGGAGCCTGCTCTCTGGTCCCCACCTGGGAGTCAGCCAGTGGGTGAGGGAGCTACCCGCTCTACTGGGAGGACACTGCTGCTGCCCGTCCAGCCTGGGTGATATGCCGCCTCCCCTAGGGGCTTACCACTACCGGCCGGCGTGCCTGGTGGGTAAGGGGATCAGCGCCGTGAGGGACGCTTTTCCCCGGATCCCTAAAGCCCTTAAAGGGGCAGTTCTGGTCCTGCCTGCTCCGGTCCTGATGGCGGCACCACCCGCTGCTGCTGCCGCCGCTCTGCCCGCGGCACCATTCGAGGCGCCTGCTGCGGCGCCCCCTGCTGGTCACGTGTCGGCAGCGCGCGCTGTGGTGCCTCCTGCTGGCCATGTGTCGGCGGCGCCCGCAGAGGCGTCCCATGCTGGCTGCACGGCCGAGGTGCCTGCTGCAGCACCACCCAGGGTTCCTGAGCCACAGCCCTGCCTGGAGGCCGTAAGCAGGTTTCGCCTCCTGCAGGAACTATACTTGCGGGTGGTTGAGGAACCCGCCGTGAGAGACTCCCTAGAGGTAGCTCCGCTCCGGGAGCAGCTCCGGAGGGAGTTTGCCACCACCACCCCTGACTCCCCACTCCAGCAGCTAGCCCAGGTGGAGGAGACCCTGAGGCAGCTGCTCCGTTTGCGGCTTGCTGCCGCCGCTCTGCCCGCGGCCCCGCCTGAGGCCGCCGCTCTGTCCGCGGCCCCGCCCGACTCGCCCGTCCTGCCCGGCTCGCCCATCCTGCCCGGCTCGCCCGTCCCTCCGGCTGCACCGCCTGTTGCCACACCCGCGGCTCCGGCTGCACCGCCTGCCAGCTCGCCCGTCCTGCCTTTCTCTCCGGCTGCACTGCCTGCGGCCACGCCTGCGGCTCCGGCTGCACCGCCTGCAGCCATGCCCGCTGCCTCACGGGAGGCCCTGACTCCAGTCCCCCCAGCTCAGGTCCTAGTCCCTGAGGAGGTCCCGGACAGCCTGACTGCTGCTCCCACCTCCATAGAGGAGGAGCTTGAATGGGACCCCTCAGGGACCTTCCTTATGACTTCTCCTCCCTCGCCTCGACGAGGGCGATCCCAACTAGGACCCCGCCTATCTGTGTCCCGCAAGGGGAGGGGACATAGACGTCGGGCCGGGGTCCCGCCCGCCCTGCCCCCTGGCTCGCCCTCGCTCGCTTTGGCTGGGGTTCGGGGCGCGCCTGCAGTTCCTCCTGCTCCGGGCCGGCGGTCGCCTGCAGTTTCCCTCCGCGGCCTCGTCCCCCGGCCTCGGTCCCGGCTCCGTGTCGGTCGCCTGCGGGTCCCCCTGCGCCAGCGCGTCGGCGGACGGCACCTTCGCCCACTGTGGCGGCGCCTTCGCTGACCGCGGCTTCCTTCTCCTTCCCTTTGCTGTTGGCCCCTCCGACTCCCTCCTTGTCTCCTCCGTCTGTCCCTCGTCCTGTCTCCTTGTTCCCGTCGTGGTCCTTCCTGCTCCCTCCTCCCAGTCGCCTGCGGCCCCTCCGGCCGCTGCCCGTCTGGGTTCTCTTGGGCTCCCCTTTCTCCCCCGTCCATGCCTGTCTGGTCTCCTCTGTCTGCTCCTCGTCCCTTCGTCCCTCCTGTTCCTGCTCCTTCTCCTCCTGTTGTGCCTCCGTTCACTCCTGGCCCTTTTGTTCTGCCTTTCTCCCCTTCTCCTGTGTCTCCTTTCCTGGTCTGTCGGCGTTTCCCGTTCTTTGTCGGGTCTTGTCTTACTTCCTGTCCCTGTGTCTGTTCTCTGTGTCCGTTTTGTCCCAGTTGCCTCGTTGATGGTCTCCTTTTTTGTCTTCCAGGTCCTGTTCCCCGGTATCGTCTCGTCCGTCGCCTCCCCTGGGGCGCGCCCGGTGTGCGCACCTTTGGGGGGGGGTTCTGTCACGTCCAGCTCCGTACGATCCTCGTGTGTGCCACGCCCACCTCGTTACCTCGTGTTAATCCCTGATTGTCATCACCGGTTTCCTGTTCCTTTTGACTTGTCCTGTGTATTTAGTCCGCGTCTGAGTTAGTCTTCCCAGATCTGTCATTGTATTGTCCTGATGTTCGTTAATGTTTACCCGGATCCTTGAATAAACCACGTTTGTTCGTACTGACAGCTTCGCTCGTCTGTTTCCCCGCTCGCCTGTTTCCCCGCTCGCCTGCCTGCCGAACTGTGACAACTGTATCATCTGCATACATTTGGGCAAATCAAAGGTAGTCATTAATATATAAACTAAATAAAACTGGTCCTAAAATTGATCCCTGAGGCACTCCAATAGTGCTATTAGAAAGGGAAGAGAATGTGTCAATAATTCTTATGCACTGCTTTCTTAAATATAAATAAGATTCCATCCACATCAGATCATTAGAAGAAAAATTTTACTTTGAAAGTATGGACAACAGAACATTATGCTTGTGGGAGTTTTACTTAGATAAAACCACAACATCTGATTGGCTGGCCCCACCTCCTCTAGTTGCTTTGACCCACCATCTCTACAATCTGACTGTTATCGCTTTATTATCCTTCTGCCCTCAGAACATTTTTGTGTAAGTAAAACCCTCATGAGCTTAATTCTATTTTGCATTGGAGTAGAAAAACATTCACTCTTCTCCCAATATTATCAATCTAAATGAATGCACTGCAATATACACTCACCTAAAGGATTATTAGGAACACCATACTAATACGGTGTTTGACCCCCTGTCGCCTTCAGAACTGCCTTAATTCTAGGTGGCATTGATTCAACAAGGTGCTGAAAGCATTCTTTAGAAATGTTGGCCCATATTGATAGGATAGCATCTTGCAGTTGATGGAGATTTGTGGGATGCACATCCAGGGCACGAAGCTCCCGTTCCACCACATCCCAAAGATGCTCTATTGGGTTGAGATCTGGTGACTGTGGGGGCCATTTTAGTACAGTGAACTCATTGTCATGTTCAAGAAACCAATTTGAAATGATTCGAGCTTTGTGACATGGTGCATTATCCTGCTGGAAGTAGCCATCAGAGGATGGGTACATGGTGGTCATAAAGGGATGGACATGGTCAGAAACAATGCTCAGGTAGGCCGTGGCATTTAAACGATGCCCAATTGGCACTAAGGGGCCTAAAGTGTGCCAAGAAAACATCCCCCACACCATTACACCACCACCAGCAGCCTGCACGTTGGTAAAAAGGCATGATGAATCCATGTTCTCATTCTGTTTACGCCAAATTCTGACTCTACCATTTGAATGTCTCAACAGAAATCGAGACTCATCAGACCAGGCAACATTTTTCCAGTCTTCAACTGTCCAATTTTGGTGAGCTCGTGCAAATTATAGCCTCTTTTTCCTATTTGTAGTGGAGATGAGTGGTACCCGGTGGGGTCTTCTGCTGTTGTAGCCCATCCGCCTCAAGGTTGTGCGTGTTGTGGCTTCACAAATGCTTTGCTGCATACCTCGGTTGTAACAAGTGGTTATTTCAGTCAAAGTTGCTCTTCTATCAGCTTGAATCAGTCGGCTCATTCTCCTCTGACCTCTAGCATCAACAAGGCATTTTCGTCCACAGGACTGCCGCATACTGGTTGTTTTTCCCTTTGCACACCATTCTTTGTAAACCCTAGAAATGGTTGTGCGTGAAAATCCCAGTAACTGAGCAGTTTGTGAAATACTCAGACCGGCCCGTCTGGCACCAACAACCATGCCACGCTCAAAATTGCTTAAATCACCTTTCTTTCCCATTCTGACATTCAGTTTGGAGTTCAGGAGATTGTCTTGACCAGGACCACACCCCTAAATGCATTGAAGCAACTGCCATGTGATTGGTTGATTAGATAATTGCATTAATGAGAAATTGAACAGGTGTTCCTAATAATCCTTTAGGTGAGTGTAGATTCTAATGTTGAAAGCTGAACGTGAGATTTTACTGGGGTGCAGCAAATCAGTACTGGGGCACATGCCCCAGTAAAAGGGGTCTTAGTGACACCCACGTGAGGTTTCAAATTACCAGTCCACAGGATGTTTATGATTCGTTATTTAACCTGACCCATAGACAGATCTTTCATTTTGCACACCATAGAAAATTATGTATCGTCATTTTGCTAATCTTCACCAGCCAACTCCCCCATCAGCTAGCATTTCCTTTAATATGTTTGATTCTTTTTTTTCTGTACAGTTCAGCAGTTGGCCTTTTGACAGTTTTACAGTGGCGTGTCCCCCCTGTTTAATAATAACAATAAAAATTAATGTTCTGAGATTCTACTTTATTTGTTTTCCATTAATTGTATTCCCATGGTAATAGTTAAACATAGCGTTTAATTTATGTAGTCAAAAATAATTGAATAATCAATTAATTGAGCTGAATTGTGATAGAAGTTAAAGATTTCTGAGGCATCAAATTGTTCCCTCTATAGTGAATTGAATCACATTTGAGCCACTGATTTACACCCCTAACATTCATCTATGTTTAAAATACATTAATACGTATCTTTGTTTTTAAAATGATAAGTCATGCACAAAAATACATTAGTTTGCTGGAAATGTTGTTGAGATTATTTCTATGATTTTTTATTCATTTAGGAAAATAATGGGCAACACATTTCACCATGTTTCCACTCAATGCTTCATTAAGAATTGCAGTTGACTTCCCATTCGTATTCAGTGATCCATCACAAATGAAGTTTATATCTTTGGGATGTCGTTGGCAAAAATAAGTGTGCCAGTATGCATGAGGGGCTCTCTGCGTGAAATGTAAAATGCTTAGCGATGATGATGTGCACATTTAGGACAAAGGGGGATTCTGTTTCAGGAATTAACAGTGGGGAATATTCAAAGGAGTACCACGGTGCTGGATACATTTTGTTCACCAGGGTCTCATCTGTCAGTCGGTACACAAAATCTTTTTAATGGCATTAGGGCCTTCATGAACCTGCTGAAATTTCCTCAATGGGCCTGTTCAATAAAAGACAATATTTACAAAGGGAGCTTTTGGCCATGACAGAGAAATAGAGCCATTTCCTCAGTATACAGCCACCCGCTTTTTCCCAAAGCTGACACATAGCTCCAGTGTACTGTAAATGCCACCAAAAACATCAGTAGAAGAAAAAGTAATGACAAACTGCAGTCACATAATGACAAGCAACTCGAAATTCGGCAAGCAGTATAATATCCCACACTAAATTTGACAGCTGTGCCATCTGGTGTGCGTGGCCAAATGTGTACGCTGAACATCTGTCACTGGTAGCAGGTGAGGGTTGCCAAATGTAGAACTCAGATTCAAATTGCACATGTAACCAGTTTTAAACACAAGATTTAAAGACTTTAAAGAAATCGGTTCTGTAAGGTACAAGAATCAACAAACTAGCTGTTGTACAATTTGACAATTTGGAAAAAAATACAAAGCATAACCATCCACTTATCTCCCAGTGCTATAGAAAAACACAATCACTATTTCCCAAATTGACTTTATTGACATTTTTTCTGCCAGCTCAAGTTTTGATTGGGCACTTACCCGATCTGAAAGGGAACATTATTCTTCGATTCACTGCAGCTAGGCTTGGTAACTTCAGGTACTGATCAAATGAGCAGTAAATTATGCTTAAATGATTTTCACTATAAAAGAAATGATGGTATCGCACTATAAAAGATTTGAGCAGAGCTTAACAAATTGCAGTATGTAATCAACATCATTTGATGATGCTGTCCCATTAAACTTTCATGTCGTATTCAGTGCCCAAGAACACTTACTGCACATTACACATAAATAAGGGCACATAAAATCATGCAAGTCTGTTTATCAGCATTTTTAATGCCAGGTGGAGACTTTCACCTCTTTTCCTTTATTCCCTGATATCCACTTCTGTAGTCAACTAATGGAAAATGTTTTTATATGATAATTATATGTATTTCTTTTTCAAGCCAACTTTATTTTGAATCTCAATTAGCATGTAATTATATTAAAACAAATGTCTTTTTTCCTGTAAATCCTTATAAAGAAGCTAGTATGACATTATAATTGCAAATTATCATGTCAATGTGACCCTGTATTAGATAAATGTTGGAAGATGGATGTATGGATAAATTCATGTGACCTAATTAACAAAGAATCACTGTGAATGTATTAACTGTAGACAAATATTTACCAGAAATACATAATGAAAGAAACTTCAGGCACTTCTGCTTTATTACTTTCATGCTGGTGATCATGTAATTACACTACAGTAATTCCTTTAACTGTATAAGCCACTGTTATTTAATCCTGTGTTAAATGTGTTGGGAAAAGGTTGTATATAAAATAAATTGAATTCAACCATTCAAACCATTCAAACTGAAATATTTGTTTCTTAATGCTGTAGAACTGAGCATGCTCACAAAAGCCATGGTTTCTGTGGGTATATTTGCTGATATCCATAATGCCCATGTAATTAACATATTTAATTTTTATACTCCATTATTTATGTTTGTAGCAATAGTATGCATTTATTGCAGTACTATTTTAATGAACCTCATGCTCATAGAAAATAATGAATTTTCACCTTAACTTTAATTGCAAATTAAATTGCATTCTGACTTGGCATCTTCATAGTAAAATTGGCCGTTCAGCTGCTGGAGCATATAAGTGATAGTTAAAGCTTTATTAAATATCAGAAATGAGTAATGATTTAAGCCTGGTTTTAGTTAAACGCGTGGAAGACAAGCCCCTTTTCTGTGGAGCACACAGCTTGTGTAAGTGTAAGTAAGGTAAGTGTGCCCAATACAAATGAATGTGCAGAACATGATTAAGAATCCGCACACCCTCCTTAATCTGTCCACAGCAGCTCCAGGATCACTCCGTCAGCATGAAGAGGAATGTTCATTTGTTTGTTCATTGTCCAGCTGCTGTCTAGAACTAAAACAGACAGAAACCACAAGCGTGTCCTGGGGGCATCCATGAAAACGAGTAAGAAAGAACACAGTGGCTGAATATTTCAAATACTGCATTACCTCTTTCTATGTCCATGTCAGCATGCAGTGGTGTGTGTGTGTGAGTATGTGCGTGTGTGTGTGTATGCATGTGTGTGTGATGCTTCTTTCTATCCACGTTGACTCAGCTGACCTTCATACAGGTATATGTGAGGTCAGAGTACTAAGTGATGCCTCTACACACATGTAATTAACTGATCTTATGTATCAAATGAGTTTATATGTCAGTAACCTGTTACCCTGGTGAGGAACGGCTATCCCATAAGCTCTTCTACACACTGGCACAGCTGGAACCAAAGAGTGACATTTATTTTACCTAGAAGAGACATTTGCCGGAGGCATCATTAAGACAAAAGTCTGGCCTAATGCAGAAACCATCCATCAAAGGATTCATTCTAGTTCGGGATCATTGCTTTTTATATGCTGTCATTCCCTGTTTGAAATTATAATCAAATGTGACTTTTAGTGTGTGTGTGTGTATATATATTTATACATAAACATACACACATCCACGCACACACAGGCACACACACACACACAGAAAACTGTTCTCGTATCTTTGTTGGAACGTCCATTGATTTCTATGTGCGAAACCCTAATTACCTTTAATCCAACACTTTTCATTCACACACACCCATAAATTTAGAAATGAGTGAAACTCATTGTAATTTCAGTGTAATACTCAGTGTAATTTTTGTTTCATGGCTCTGTGTGTGTGTGTGTGTGTGCAATAAAAAAACAAAAAATGCAAAAACTCTTGTATTTTTTTTTGTTACTTATGGTTATGGTTAGGGCTGGGTAGGGGTTAAGGTTGTTATAGTTAGCATTAGCATTTTTCCCATAGAAATACAGTATATGAGCGGTCCCCAAAAAGATATGATTATATGACTGTGTGTGTGTGTGTGCTACTGAAAAATTTCAGATGAGGCTGAATTATAAGTTAGCATGAATAGGTGCTTTTTTCTACCTTTGAATGGAACATTACCAGAGAGGGGACCTAATGAAACGCCTGAATGAAGCAGCAGGAATGCAATTTTCAGCATAGACACATAAGATCTATGCACTGTTTCCCTGGTAAGCCTGTCGTGGGCAAATAAATGTTGTTTTCACAAAACATCCATACAACATCATAATTAAAACAGCGCCACAAATTCTGTTGGTGTTCATTATGTTATTATAAAAGTATTTCTTTAGTAAAAGCCAAACAGTTTTAGAACATTTTATATTTCACACTTTCAACTTCATTCTGTTCCTTCAATATAATTATTGATGTATTTAGTGCAAATCTTACTCCAGCATTCCTGTGGAGACAGGATATTAACCTTAAATGTCGGTGCTTTGACAGTTCAGGTGTGTCTCAGTCACTTTTTGGCTGACCATGTCCGTCCTTTTATCACCACAATGTACCCAGTTTCAAATGGCTTCTTTCAGCAGGATAACGCACCATGTCACAAAGCTCATATCATCTCAGACTGGTTTCTTGAACATGACAATGAGTTCACTGCACTAAAATGGCTTCCACAGTTACCAGATCTCAATCTCAATAGAGCAATTATGGGATATGGTGGACCAGGAAATTTGCATCATGAAGGTACAGTTGACAAATCTGCATCCGCTGCGTGATGTATTGTGTCAACTTGACCCAAAGTCTCTACGGAATGTTTCAAGCACCTTGTTGAATCTATGCCACGCAGAATTAAGGCAGTTCTGAAGGCAAAAGGGGGTTCAACCCGCTACTAACAAGGTTTACCTAATAATGTGGCCAGTGACTGTATCAAGTGCCAATTAATGAAGTTTGTTGTTCTTCAGGCCTTCATTGATTTGTTGCTACCACTGACTCATTAAAGACTGTTGCATAGCCTAACTAAGGATTTTGTGGTTAGGTGGGTGAGGTCCCTGATTCATGCAGTCACAGCCCATATCATTTTATATAGATAAAACACAGAGTGAAATCCCATGAAGCTAACCAGCAGCAAGCCTTCCCTCACTCCAGTTAGACATGCTGTCTCCAGTCATATATATATATACACACACACACATACACACACACAATAGTCTGAACCTATTACTATAACTTAGTTTCTTCTAAAGATTAATTGACCTAAATTTCATTTTGAAAATACAAACAAAAGTACAGCGAATCTATCACATTGGTGCTTTAGGGATGGTATGGTGAGGCAGGTTTGAGTCCGCCCCTCCTCCCCACATGTGTGTGTACAGTTTGTTTGTCACCCCCCTGCTATGGTGGTCTCCTCCTGCAATTGGTGTCATGGTTTAATATCTGATTTACCCGTTGTTTGGCCCCAGATGGGCTGGCATCCTGTCCACACTTCCCATGACCTTGTGGACAACCGGCTGGAGGGCCATAGCTATAATGCATCTATACCAATGGAGTGATTTTGGTGCCAACACTGTCTGAACAGTTTTATGTTAAGTTTATGGTGCTGATTAAGAATATGACTTCAGTTTTGCCAGATTGGCTCTAGTTTCTGAGATATTTAATAGTTAATTAATTAATTAACGTAACACGTTTGAAAAGCATTCAGAATTGCAAGAATATTTTCATTTTAATTACAACTAGTAAGTAAACAGTTTAACACCATACAAAAAAGAAATTAAAAATATCTAACTGACAGGAAAAAGTTATGTATGATTTGATTAATTTAGTACAATATTAATTAGTTATTAATTGTTATTAATGTCAATGCTTCAAAAACACTGTTGATGCAATTTCCTTTTATGCGTGTCATCAGGACAATTATGTTGGAGACTCCAACAGTAGTCTGCCGTCATGTGTATGTCCCATCTGCCTTGATATCTCTCCTCCATCACCTTCATATCCTGGTGGAACCTCTCGCCTTGTTCCTCGCTGAAGTCTCCAAGGTTATCTGGAAATCTGTTTAAATGGCTATGGAGAGTGCATCTTTTTGCTCATATTAACTCCCAAATTTCTGAAGTTAGCAAGCATATCTTGCACCAGTTCTTCATAATTGTCTACTCTGCGATTACCCAAGTAGTTATTCACAACAGAGACAAAACTCTTCCAGACCGAAGCCTCAGTGTCATTCATGCATTTGGTAAAATTGGAATCGTTCATGAGTTTACGAATCTGAGGACCATCAAAGATTCCAGCTTTTAGTTTTTCCATGCTCAGTCCAGGGAATGATCTGCAAATGTACTTGAAGCAATTACCCATTTTGTCCAAAGCCCTAACAAACTGCTTCATCAATCCTAGCTTAATATGAAGCGGTAGGAGAATGATTTTGTTCTTGTCATCTTGTTGATGATTCATTACCTAACACTGTTAAAGAGTCAAAAGACAGACCAAAAGCTATTGCATTTGTTATCACACACAATTAGAATTGGGGGAATGCATTATTTTCATGGATGTCCATTATCTCAAAAACTAGAACCAATTCAGCAAAAGTAATGGGATTTTTGGATTCAGCACCCTCAAAATACCCTAAATCCATTCAAAAAATCTTGGCACCTGAAAAAAAATATGTGTAATTTCAACTAATCTATCTCTAGTTTGTTTATGTTAGATACCCATGATAGTAAAATATATGTAAGTCAAGAATATACTGTGAAAATACATTCTAATGCATATACAGTATTGTTATATATAACATATAGTTGAAATATCCATTAGTGTCATGTAAATAAAAAGCAAAAAAAAAGCATGAATAGTGCCTAGGCTTTAAATAATTACTGAGATTCATCATGGGAGACACATGCAGGATAATTAAACCAGACAAGCAGTGTGTTATTTATAAATGCTTAAGCACATGAGGCAAAGGAATGGGATCACCGATGTTAACACATTCAAATACAATATACTTAATTTGTTTTTGACCTGACAATAGCAATTATTAAAAATAATTTTAAAATAATTTAAATTATGAATAAAAATAATAATTGTCAGGGACAATGACTTACAATCAATTTTTTTTAAATAGCAGGTTCCTGCACTTAAAAATAAAATTTGGCCAGTCAAATGCCTTAAAGTCTACAACTTACTCAATATGTGCTAAAATTATTAATTATTATTATTATTATTGTTATAGGATGCAAATAATGAAGGATAATAAGAAAATTTTCATTGGAATGAAAACAGAGAGATATACAACCACATTTTGCGGGTATTATAATAATTGGGCACTGAGAATAACCAGGTAGAATTAGAAGCCCACATTACCTATGGAATATAGTATTGACTTCAGATCCTACACATTGCATAGATTCTGCTGTGCATTTTATTCTATTTTTGTAAGGGATTGTAATCATATTTGGTGCTTCCTTGCTAAGAAGAAGGTCACCCCTGATGTTATGCATTCTGTCAGCTCCCTTCAGAGGTTTCAGAACTAAAAGCTTAAAATGATCTGACAGTGTGGTGCTCTTCATTAATCAACAAGGTAATTCTTGATTGCTCTCCTGTCTTCATTACCATGGTCTTGGTAAGATAACTAACGCAGACTGATACGCTGAACATCACCACTGTTACAGATGCACGTTAAAATGCCTGTTTCATTATGAGTTAAATATGAACAGTGCATCTCTACAGTGTTCATGTAAATAAAGATCCCTGTTATTGAACTGCCTCCATCTTGTCATGATCCGTTCCGTCCGCTCCTGATGTGTGCCACGCCCACCTCGTTACCTCGTGTTCAGCCCTGATTGTGATCATCTGTGTCCTGTTATGTCTAGCCCGTCTTTTGTATTTACAGTAGTCCTCGTCTGAGTCAGTCTTCCCCAGACTTGTCATTGTAGTGTCTCGTTGATGTCCAAGCGTGTCTCTCCTTGGCTTATTAAAACCCCTGTTTACCCGACTTCCTGGCTGTTCTCGTCTGCTTCCCGGCTCGCCGTCTCCGAACGTGACACATCTCATCAAACTGTAGAATCACTAGTGGGTCCAAATGTTTTCTGCGCAAATTTATTGTAGCTTGGTACATTTTTTGCTCATTGTGATTTTATCATTTGAAATTGGTGCTTCCATTCTAGAGGACAACTTTACACTGTTCAGGGTTGTGGCCAATTTTTAGAAAAATAAGTGCATGCCTCTGAAAGCCTTGGTTTATTGTTACTCATAATAATTAAGTTCGTTGCACATTTGTCAATGTAAAGGCTCTTCTTATAAGCATATTTTCATCTTCATCTTTTTGTCACCTGAGTGATTTTTAGGTGTAATCGGCATTGAATCACTATTTAATTTTCTGCACAAAGTCAAAGATCATTACAATTTAGCCTTATCTGGTATCTTATCATTAAGATTCTGCAGAGTTAACTTATGGTTTTAACTTCTTTATCTATTGTAGCGCTGGCGAGGGGGGGGGGGGGTAAATGTCCCAGCATGCCCTGCATGAAATTATAAATAGCCTTTGTCTGTCCTATAAATAGCCCTTGTTGCATTGTTATAGTTAATACTTGTATTTCCCATTTGTGGCTTGTATGTTTACCTGTGTCTTGTGTGAACCCTATTTGATCCTTGCGTGTCTCTAGTTATTGTGTAAATTACCCACCATGTGTGTACCTTGATTTCCAGCATCTAGCCTCCCTGACTTTCCCTGCTTATACTGGGTTCAGTGCTTGTTGGGTGCCTGTTACAGTGCTGGTCAGGACTAGAATAAAGATCTGTACTGGCTTCTCCACATACATTGCTACACTTGTGATGCCTCGATTCGCCTGGCGCAACAGTATCATAAAACTGAAATAACCATTAAAAGAAGCTCAATATCGAGCAACTGCCATGAGTTGGGAAGGAGTCCCTGGTGCCCACAAGTACCACCACCTCTCCTGTCTCCTCCAATCACACTGCTACAGATGAAAGTGCAGAATGCTGGTTTCTATGACGAAGTCACACACACTCAAAGGAAATTTTTATTTACAATACATTCTATTTAGAAATAAATGTCACATCTACCTTTAAGCCTAATGTTTAAACAAGAACTTAAACCTGGTGCAGCTGATAATATAAGCCAGGGCTCTTCAAATCTGGACCTCTATTCCAAATCCATGTTTTCAGTTCTCCCAAGTAGTTTGTTTAATAATGACTGATTCTGATTGGCCAGATGCTTCACACCTGGCTCACAGGTAAAGGAAGGCTGGAAAATCAGCAGTACTCGGACCGTTAGGACCATGATTTGAATAGCCCTGATATAAACAAGTCCTAATGTAAAAATCAGTGCTGTGACATACGGACAGGAAATATGCCAAACCTGATTAAATGCTATGTTTCATTAGAATCTGAAATAAATAAATATTAGCAGTATACGCCATCCTTGGTTTTCCTTTTGTAAGGATAATAATATGTTTTATGAATAAAGAAAAAGTAAGCTGAAATGGACCAGAGATGCTGATATAAATTATTTTATGATTCTTTCCTCAAATTCAACAATTAACCTCTCTGCCATGGTGTCTACTTTAATATTTCCAGAAGTAATGGGTGAGAACCAGCAACATCACACCGGTCCATTTCTACACCCTTTTGAAGCACATACTGCTGCAGCTGAGGTGCTCACTTGGCTAAAGTATGAATCAGAAACCCTAAGCTGCCCTCCTCCTGCTATAACAGTGTTCTTTGTTGCCTTTATAGTCCAATGTTCAGGGACATATCTGGTTCTCATCTGTGTTTCTCTGATTCCGCCTTGTTCCGTGGAAACCCCTTGTATGGCTTAGTGACACTTTTCCCTTCATTCTGTGAGACGTCTGGCAGTGATTAACATCCAGGCCTCCTTCTTATTTCTGG
The DNA here is from genome assembly GCF_048594095.1 of Paramormyrops kingsleyae. Lineage (NCBI taxonomy): Eukaryota > Metazoa > Chordata > Actinopteri > Osteoglossiformes > Mormyridae > Paramormyrops > Paramormyrops kingsleyae. The sequence goes on along the minus strand of NC_132801.1, from coordinate 39,525,086 downwards.
GTTACCTTGATGGTGATTTCCTTTTATTGTTCAAAACTAAGCCTCTCACCCTACAAGAAGTCATGGGGCTTTTGAGGCAAATCATACCTCTTGCCAAATGCAAACAGATAAAGGTTAGATTACAACTTGGGGATACAAAGTCCTCAATGAAGCAGTGCTGCTTAGAATAACAAGTCAGACTATTCTGAAAGAAGGTAATACCTTATGGATGCCACATCCAGCAAATATTTACTGACTTATGGATGTCATATTCTATTACATTGTCTTCTATAGTAAATCTCTTGTCAACACCAACCGATTTACTGTGGTGCATTTTACCACAAAATCACACCATTCTCTATGTTAAATACAGTATACATTTTCATGATGTGGGTAATATGGCTACCTTATATTAATCCTAGTTTCACATGACAGTTGCTCGAATCATGGCATAGAGCACATGCTTGTATACCAACTGATTTACTGTATTCAGATTTCATGTTGTTCTCAGTTTCTGAAAAGGAAGACTATTCTTAGAAAGCTTAAGGAAGAATATTTAGAGCAGAATCTATGCAATGTGTAGGATCTGAAGTCAATACTATATTCCATAGGTAATGTGGGCTTCTAATTCTACCTGGTTATTCTCAGTGCCCAATTATTATAATACCCGCAAAATCAATATGTACTAGGAATGACACAGTAAACTTCTAAATCAGGGGTGGCCAATCTTATCCGCAAAGGGCCGGTGTGTATGCAGGTTTTTGGGATAACCTATAGGTCAGCTGTTCAAACCCAGGTGTGAGGACTCTTCAGCCAATCAGTCCTCTAATTAGTAATCTAATTAGGGAGTTGCAGTGAAAACCCGCATCCACATCGCCCCATTGCGGATAAGGTTACCCACCCCTGATTTAGAAGTTTACTGTGTCATTCCTAGTACATATTGATTTTTCTCTGAAATAAACTGGTTTGTGCACAAGATCGATAGTCAACAAAACACCAAACAATGTTCACATGAGCCAATTCACGTATTATGATTCATAAGCATCAACTGGATTAGAGCAGTAAAAAAAAAGAAAACATGATGGATTGTAGAAGTAGGAAATATGGTGCAGTGCTGAATGTCACACAAGCAGAAATACAAAGAAATCATTAGAGGAAAAAATTATAAAGCTGTTTTGCCTAATGTGAGGACAAACAAAAAGCACTGACTCTGTTTGGGGATTTGTGTGGAGGTTAAAAAGCTCTAGTAGGGGGTTACTGACTGGAACAAAACATAATAATTACAAAAAAAAAATTGACTATTATAAAACTATAATCAACTCAGCGTCAAAACTCCAGTCACTAAATTACCACTTATTCCACATTATTTTTAAATCGTGAGAGGGTTGGGCTGTCTGATGTACATGCTCGACATGGTTCATTAGTAGGAATTATTTTATTGATGGAGGTTTCATATGGATGCATTTAGCTTTCATACAGGCAAATTCAATTATAAGTGGTTACTAGTTTTTGCTGCACACTGTTCCTGAATTACCACCTATGCGACTTATGACCACTCGCACATATAACTGAAAGTGAAAAAATTAAAAAATAAATTACGTAAATGTATGTAAAAGTTAATTCTGGGCGGCCATATGCCCAGTAGGAATACCCTACCTAGTGCACACTGCATGCCGGACTATAGCTGCTGCAGGAATGTACAGTATATGGTATAAAAATGATAATCATGTACAAAATGTCTAAAAAGTCAATCGACTGTCTGCCAGTGGTAGGCTATGCACAGCACTGAGTGAAAATAAGGGGGATAAGGAGGGATTAAGGAGAAATATGCGTGTTCAGACAGCCCTCCCTCTCCCAGAACACCATCACGACCACCCAACCTACACGAAGAAAGAGTAAGAAAGCTTAGCGAAATGAAAGAACCGTGTGGGTCGCATACAACCTACATTTGCAGTTTTTTTTCTATAGATTTACTGGGTTCAATTTTATTTGAAAGTAACATGTACCCAAAAACATAGCCAGCTCTCTAGTCAGTAAATCAGGAACAGTGTAAACATTCATACCAAGCATTTAATGTACATTTGCTTATATTACTACCTAAAGATAATAATCTTTTTTTTTGTAATCTTTTATTAAGAAGAATTTTACATGCCATTCATTTATTTGCACAGAAGTGTATGACCTTGTCCATGCAATGAAACATGTCAGCCTTTATAAGTACATTGGTAACTTGTTATATTTACAAGAAAAACTATTCAGTCATAATTATATGGATGGCATGCTGGTGACACAATCTCACATACTGGTTGCCACTGTAGATTTTTGCTTCATTTTGTGAATGGATAGTCTGACTGCCCACTGTTTCTTACAGTTCTTTAATTATTTGTAATTCACTGTTGATTGATTTATGGTGTGTGGGGCTGTAAACATTCAATGCTGTACATGTACTGTTCCCTCTAAGGAACCCATTTAATATCCATGTGAACTGGAAGTATTCTTATGAAGTGCACACACAATGTCTCCTGGGCATTTAAGGTTATTTCAGCATTAGGTTTGCTGAAAAAGACACCAGAAATTCTCTGCTTCCCTCCATTTTCAAAGTATGGGTGCTTATTTTTGAGTAGCTGGACTAACCATGGGCTAACACCATTGAACCTTTTGGAAAGTGCACGATTTTACATCTGATCCCTTTTCCCCAATCAATCTGACATATTAAGCTCTAGATCAGGGGTCACCAACCTTTTTCAAACTGAGAGCTACTTCACGGGTACTGAGCATACGAAGGGCTACCAGTTTGAAACGCCCTCCTAAACTTATCTAAATTTCATGTATTATAAACATGTTTTAAATGCTTTTTTTAGATACTGTCATTTTCAAATCTATAAAAATGGAAATGTGATTAAAGAAGAATAGCGACAGGATAAAATTAACCTAACCACTGTGCCACCCCCATGATGAAAAGATATGGAACACAAAGTTTAAGATACTCCAGAATTATTTCTGGTTGGTTTTATTTACAGTGCTATAAAACCATATATTCATTTTCTGAAACCGCTTGTTTCAGAAAATGTTTGAAATCTAGAGTTTTTTGGAAGATGTACTGAAACACACAGCACAAGTACAGCTTCCAAAAATCTATGAAAAATGTATAAGTAGGAATACTGTATATCTCTCCTTCGATAGACTACTGTCTAAGGATGAAAGTAAAAATATAAGGCTTGTGATGGTTTTTCCTGTCTTCTAAAATTGATTTGTGGATATATGGACCGGAAGGCTAATGCTTTAATGTGACAGTTTCCTGCCTTTTCATCTTCCTTTGATGGACTTTGAGGATTCCACCCTGCCTGTGGCACACAATGCCAGCAGGCATGGAAACCAAACAAACAGGGTCTTATGCATCTCTGCAGAGTATGCAAAAAAGAAGTTTGCTGCGTTTTTACACCAACACTGTGTCATTGTCGTTCTTTGTGTGATATGTGAAAATTGTTTCAGTTCTGATCATTTGTAGTTCAGGTTCAAAAATGATTTCCATTACCCACAATCCACACTGTTCCTCATACTGGAGGTAAAAGAGCAACAGCCCTTTGGATAAAGACCTCGGCTCTCCTCCCCTATCCATTACGCACCTCAGTTTCGGCTCATTCTAGTGGACCCCGCTGCCAAGATACATAGAATTGGCCACAGATTGCAAACTACCCGGTGAACCAGTGCCACTGTAAAAACAGCGTTACTCGTCCTGCTCTGATTCACTACATTGGCTCTGAGCCAAGTACAGAGCCAAGAATGAACATGTCCATGACCTCTCCAGCCTATGTCAGGGGTATGGTCCTCAAGCCACAATTCAATTATTCTACAGTACTCTACATATATATACATACATACATATATATATATGTGTGTGTGTGTGTGTGTCATATATATATATGTAAAGTATATATGTAGAGTATACACACACACACACAATGCCTTGCAAAAGAATTCACCCCCCTTGGCATTTTTCATGTTGCTTTGTTGCCTCACAACCTGGAATTAAAATATTTCATAATCTTATTTTATGTGATGGATCTGCACAAAATAGTCTAAGTTGGTGAAGCCAAATGAGAAAAAAATATATAAAAAAGAATAAAAATAAATAAATAACTGAAAATTGGCATGTGCGTATATATTCACCCCCTTTGCCATGCAGCCCCTAAAAAGTCCTGGTGCAACCAATTACCTTCAAAAGTCACATAATTAGTGAAATGAAGTCCACCTGTGTGTAATCTACGTGTCACATGATCTGTCAGTATAAACACACCTTTTCTGAAAGGCCCCAGAGGCTGCAACACCACTAAGCAAGAGGCATCACACCATGAAGACCAAGGAGCTCTCCAAACAAGTCAGGGACAAAGTTATAGTGAAGGACAAGTCAGGGTTGGGTTATAAAATAATATCCAAATCTTTGATGATCCCCCAGAGCACCATTAAATCCATCATCTTCAAATGGACATGGTACCACAGCAAACCTACCAAGAGAGGGCCACCCACCAAAACTCACAGACTGGACAAGAAGGGCATTAATCAGAGAGGCAGCACAGAGACCATAGGTAACCCTGAAGGAGTTGCAGAGTTCCATAGCAGAGACTGGAGTATCTGTCCATAGGACCACAATAAGCCGTACACTCCATAGAGCTGGGCCAGAAAAAAGCCATTACTTAACGTTAAAAATAAGAAGGCACGTTTTGAGTTTGCCAAAAGGCATGTGGGCGACTCCCCAAATGTATGGAGGAAGGTGCTCTGGTCAGATGAGACTAAAATTGAACTTTTCAGCCACCAAGGAAAATGCTATGTGTGGCACAAAACTAACACATCCCATCACCCCCAGAACACCATCGCCACAGTGAAACATGGTGGTGGGAGCATCATGCTGTGGGGATGTTTTTCAGCAGCAGGGACTGGGAAACTGGTCCCAGTCGAGGGAAAGATGGATGGTGCTAAATACAGGGATATTCTTGAGCAAAACCAGTGTCAGTCTGCCTGTGATTTAAAACTGGGACGGAGGTTCACCTTCAAGCAGGACAATGACCCGAAGCATACTGCTAAAGCAACACTCGAGTGGTTTAAGGGGAAACATTTATATGTGTTGGAATGGCCTAGTCAAAGTCCAGACCACAATCCAATTGAGAATCTGTTGTCAGACTTGAAGATTGCTGTTCACAAGCGAAACTCATCCAACATGAAGGAGCTGGAGCAGTTTTGCCTTGAGGAATGGGCAAAAATCCTAGTGGCTAGATGTGGCAAGCTCATAGAGACTCATCCAAAGCGACTTGCAGCTGTAATTGCCACAAAAGGTGGCTCTACGAAGTACTGACTTCAGGGGGGTGAACAGTTATGAAGTTTTCTGTTATTTTGTCCTATTTGATGTTTACTTCACAATCCATTTTAATTCTAGGTTGTGAGGCAACAAAACGTGAAAAATGCCAAGGAGGGTGACTACTTTTGCAAGGCACTGTGTCATATCATTATTTAAGCACATAGACCCTTCCAAGAATAGATGTCAGCATGTGTCCTCTCAACAGAACATGGAATACTAGTGATAAGGGTCTGTATCCACTGTTTAGATTTTTTTACATTTATTTAGCCAATCAATCTCCTTGTATTTTAGATAAATCTAAGATGAAAGATTACAGTTCCACCCCATCAACAGCAAACATCTGGTTTGTGGCTGAGTTGTGCTGGATCCTGAGAACATCTGACACACTTATTCTGCTCACAAGCCCCACAGGTTCCACCTGATTGCAGAAAAACACCTGAAATGTATGGCTCCTTTGTGTTCTTCTGCTAACTCCATTATTACACATTCCAAAGGCTCACCAGTACTGGAGTCTCATGTTAAGCCTACAACAAAAGATAAACACTATAAGCAAACACGTGAGCACCTATGGAGGAAAATAGTGCATCCATGTGCATCAACACGTACTAACATATCAGCCTGCTATCGTGCATGGTTTCACAGATGGGCATCAAGACTAGGTTGCATCTTAAGCTTCTTTGATGGGAATAGACTGGCACTCATCCCAAGGATGAAGTGCACAAATTAATTTATAGATGTCACAATAACTCGATTAAACTTCACTGCTCGATTATTAAATAGCACTGTCTAAAATTTGGCTTCTCGTTTACTCAGCAATATGACGGAAGAGAGACAGCGCCTAGCAGATGATGGTCCAAATAAAGAGTGAAAGCATCTTTTCTGTGGAAGCAATTCATGTTAAAAGTAAATGAAATTGCAGTCGTCTGTCAGTATTGCAAAGCAGCTAAGGAGTACATTGACAACACTAATCACCAGGCTCGTGCAGAGGGCGTGCACCTGCCCTTTCACCTGAATAAATGAAAGTGCCTGTCCCCCTTTGCAAGCCTCTCTGCATCCCAAAAAATGTTTTGGTCAGCTCCGCTCCCCTATTTGTCACACCTGCCCCTAGTAAATTCAGTGCACTTCAATGCTAATCGTAGTGATAGTTTTAAAGGGTTTTGCTTCTACAGCTAATGTTAAACATCTCTTGCTTTTCACAGTATTTTATATCTAGATCTAGAGTTTATTGGTAGATGTATTGAAACACACAGCACAAGTACAGCTTCCATAAATCTATGAAAAATGTATAAGTAGGAATACTGTATATCTCTCCTTCGACAGACTACTATCTAAGGATGAAAGTAAAAATATAAGGCTTGTGATGGTTTTTCCTGTCTTCTAAAATTGATTTGTGGATATATGGACCGGAAGGCTAATGCTTTAATGTGACAGTTTCCTGCCTTTTCATCTTCCTTTGATGGACTTTGAGGATTCCACCCTGCCTGTGGCACACAATGCCAGCAGGCATGGAAACCAAACAAACAGGGTCTTATGCATCTCTGCAGAGTATGCAAAAAAGAAGTTTGCTGCGTTTTTTACACCAACACTGTGTCATTGTCATTCTTAGTGTGATATAGCACTTCATCTGTGGTGATTTTCTTTTTTTGTTTGTTTTCACAGGGTGATGACACAGACTAGTAACAACATGTCAGATTCATTATACCAAGTCATAGACACACTGTACTGTATGGAGATAAGCAGTGTAACTGTATCACAAGATCCATAAATGCAGCATTGGAAATACAGGTACGTCATAACCTTTGCAAAATTTGTGATTTATTTATTGTCCCCTGATTCTTTTGCTCTATATTATTTTTACACTGCAGTTCCTGTAACTGCTGCTCTAAGCTGAAGTTACAAATACCTTCAAGAAGGCCCAGCAGCACACAAGTCCCATGCAGCACTGTAGATGCACAGGGATGCTGCACTGTAGCTGAACTAAGTGTAAGCAACCAAGAGTCCTGCCTTTTAGACAGTGTTCCACTATTGCTTTCCATTCTTTGAAATGTTATGTATGATGCATTGTTATAAGCGAGTGGAAATGATTGTGATATAATACCCTGGTGTGTCTCTGTACACCAGCAGCTGTTACCATACAGCACAGAAGTAACATAATATATTGTATAATCATAGAGGCTATTTAATTTGAAGCACACATTCTTGGATACAGTTATTAAGGTAATGAAATTTAATAATCTCATTGAGAGAGTGTCTTCAGGTACGTATTCTGAATCCCTAATGCCACTACAGGTTTTCAGAGATGCTGAAGGGAATTCAGCTGTTACACCTGTAACACCAGCAGGAGTCTTTGCAAGGGAAAGATCAAACAGAAGAACCAACTTTTTTAACCCAACCACATACCCTAGCTGGATTTTCCCAGGAATTGGGAAGGATTCCACATACATTCCCAAAATGTATCTAAATAGACTCAGAAAGAAAAGTATGTGCAGTTAGAAATATATTGAAAGTTTTCTTTTGAAAACACCCAGCGATAAAATGTGAATAATAAAATCCAATTATGAGGGACATTATTGACATAATTTGGCTTAGCACAGAGATAAGATCACGGTTGCCACTGTCTGAGTATTTGCCTGTGTTTTGCAAAACCCATTAGCAGAAAACATGTGAAGGAGGTGGTGGAACCACTGGGCAATTTAAAAGCAGCCGGACATGAAAGCAAAGCCATACTGAGGCAAACTAACAAAAGCAAAATGAAAACATTCAAATGAAAGTGAACATATCAAAGCAAACAGAGACAAACTCACAGAGGAGAAGTTCTGGGGTCCACATATCTCCCCACGGTACTTGCAAGACAGCAGCATATCTTCTAGCTGGTGTCCCAGCCGGTCCATGAAGTCCAGGTTGGTGCCTTCAAAGTTACGCGGGGGCAGGAAGAGCCTAAAGTCTGACAATTTGAGGAACCAGGCTTGTCTGTCGTCCTGCAGAATGTCCAGGACGAGGGGCCGAGCCGTGCGGTTGGCCAGCAGGAGCCCGAGCCAGTAACCGGCAAAGAACATGTCACTCTTGGTGAGCTTGTAGAAACGGATGGGGTTGTTGTTGCAGATGGTGACGGCAGGGAATGGCAGCTCCTTTGCCCACTCCATGTGTACCTTAGTGTAGGTGGGAAAGGAGAGCCAGTACAGGAAGCGATTCGAGGACCAGGACAGAAGCAGGCCCAGAGAGGTGCAGAGTGCCAGGAGCCAGACGGCGCGGTGGCGGAGGGGAGATCCACGCGAACACACGTACCTCAGCCCATGAAGGTGCGCCTCGGCCAGCCTGCTGTGGCGTGGCCTGGTCCCATTCTGCTTCTGAAGATCACAGGCAGCACGCTGGAACCTCTTGCCGGCTAGTGTAGCACTTGGCAATCCCTGCTTAGGACAGCCTGCTTCCAAAGCCATAGCTGCCCAAAGCACTAATGCAACATAAACGGCATCATCTTGCAGACAAGCCTGGAGGTCTTGGGCCCTCATGAAGCTCCAGGGTGGACAGCTCTTAGCTGCCCCCTTAAGGATTATGTGTCCCAGAAACAAGCAGCAGAAAACCCATGTTAAGTTATAGAACTGATCATCCTTTTAATTTCCATTGTTATTTCCTCAGTCCACTTCAGCTGGTCCTCTTCATTTAATTTTTTATCACTTCCAAACTACTGGTGCGATAGTACTTTACGGACTACAGTGTAAATCAAGTCTAATACAAGAAAAGGATGAGCGAAAGAGAGAGAGAGAAAGAAAAATTGATAGCAAGTGAAAAACAGTGGTAAGATGCACGTGAGTGATAAAGTCCAGATGGCAGAGTAAAAGTTAGAATGAAAGCTTTGCAGCTGAGTTTTAAGGGACCAGTGAACAAAAATAAATTAACAGTTCCATTGATCCCGGGAAATTGGAGTCGTCAATCAGGAAAAAAAAAGTCCAGGATAATTGTAGCGCCAATGGTGGGGAGCTGGATACGTGTCGGCTTGGCGAGAGGCTTCTGCACTGTGCTCGCGCCCCTGGCACGGCAAGTCTCTTCTCAGCCTCCGACACTGGCAGAGCACAAGGCTTGAGCAGTTTCCATGCCGACCCTAGGCTGAGTCTCCACACACTAATGTTCTCCTTTCATCCCTTCCCTTCTCCTTTTCCCTTTCGTTCCCGTGCCAGCTCCTCACAGTCGCGACTCCTGCTTCCGACAGGCGCTCTCCCACTCTCTCTCTCTCTTTCTCTCTCTCTCTCTCTCTCCATCTCTCATTCCCCTGCCCTCCCCATCTCCTGGTCCCCCCCAGAGGAGCTGTAAGGTGCCTTCGCCTAACCCTCCCACCCACCACAATGACTATGAATTGCTTCTTGTATTAAGCAGAGGATGCGCATCCCGCACACGCATCCCGCACACACATACTGCACATCCCTGCAGGAGAGTCACACAGAGAACATTCATTTTATTCCAGCCCTTGTACATTTGCCTGAGAAATATAACACTTAGTGCTCTTTAAAAAATTCTGTCAAAATATATTTTCACATTTATTCAAAGAAAAAAGCTGCCTTGCTCTTTGATAGCTCACCTCTGCTGCTCCTCAAGTCAAGCCTCGATGCACAAAAGCTCTCTGTCAAGACAGATTCCTGCCCCAGCGCTTGGTCTCATCCACTGCACACAGCCCGTAATGGCACCCAGCAGCATTGACCCCCCCCACAATTAGGCTGCTGCAAGTCAACACATTATTGCACCCCTGTCACGGCAAAGACTCTGTGTGTCAACTGGAATGCTCTTTAGTGGGACTGTACTCTTTGATTCTAACTATTTCTCAAATCTCAGTGTGACTAGAAACTTACTCTTCAATTTCCAGGTTTTTTTTTTAAAATAAATTATTTGGATTGTGCAGCTGGGATGCAGATATCCATAGATAACCGCAGAGGGAGAGCGCAAGGAAGAGTAATGGAGAGAAGAGAGATTGAGCAATACAGGATTTACCACAAGTCTTAATAATAATAATCGATACTTCATTAATCCCTGTGGGAAAATTGTCTTTACGCCTCCCTCAATTTTGCCAATTTAACCTCACTCAATAAAGCCTTAACCAAGGACCCACAAACATGCTGAGGATGGGTTTGAACTAGTAACCTTAGCAGGCTTAGCCCACTGAGCCACACGCTGCCCAATATGGCATAACAAACAGCACAATCTGGGGACTTTCATCAATTTACTGTCCCAATGAAATATTAGGGTACAAACACACACTCTTTCAGCAAGCCTGTGAGCAAGAGAATTCATGATGTCGATCCTTAAGACAACCTAATGAAGCATTCTGATGATGGGAAGAATTTCAACTCTGCTGCAAGCTATTTGATTTTTTTTTATTTAATTTTTAAAATATGGGCTGGTATGTGGCTTAGTGGAAAACGTTTAAAATACACTTTTTCAAAGTGTCCCATGCTACCACACGAGTTTATGATAGTTGCCTGATGTACTTCAAAGATGCGTGGTGAATTTCAGATTTTTTTACATAGCATTTTTGTTATTATAGTATTTTTTTAATCTCTAACACTAACAATAACATTCTCTCTCTTAAGTATTAAGTACTTTTAATACTTAAAATTAAGTATTTTAAGTATTAAATGATAACACATAATAGCTAATATAACATGAAAGGGAAAGCCATAACACCATATTTTAATAATTCAGCAATCAGTTACAACAATGAAAACACTAATCCTGGCATTCAAAGACCAATATATGAAATACTATTTGGTGTTGAATAAAATAAAGCTTTATAAAGCAGCCTTATTTCATTGCTCTGTGTATGGTAAAACTGGTATTTTATTAACACTATAAATCAAGTATAAATATGACTTCCAGTTTTCTTATTGACTCAATAAATCTATGAAATGTATGCATGTATAAAATTATAGCTATAATTTTAGGTGTGATATTTTGCTGTACTCCGTTTTAACAGTACTATATATGGAAACACATGTGTAACACTATTTTATGGCCATCTATTGCATTTTATAGTACGGCTTCAAAAGACAGTCACATACATTTAACATCTAACTACCCAATTATATTGAAAAAATATGCATAAGTATATAAAAATGTATCTAATTTTCAAATGAGGGTGAGCTTTTTTATAGAAACTGAAAATGATTGTGAAGTTATCAAGTTGTCATTTAGGTTCATTGTCATTCCAAAGATCTTTCAATCTTTCAGTTTTTACTTCTCTAGTGAATATAATTACTACTTTATTGAGATTCCTTTGAAATGCACGTTCTGGAATAAAGGCGGTCTGCCCATCAGTTTTCGACACCTGAACCACAAACCTGCTTGTACAAGCATTTTCATTGATGGGTAACATGTTACAATACGGTTCCTTAATAACTTAGTAGTAAGTCAATACTGTAGTAGTAGCAAATACTGTAACTGCTTGAAATGAATGATCCATCACAATTCATTAATTGTCTAAGTCTCTATGCCTGTGATCAGAAGATAGCCGGTTTGAGCCCTGCCATCAACAGAACAGTCAGATGTCTGTATATTCTTGAGCAAGGACCTGAACCCCCAGCTTCAGGCGTGCTGTGTGTTGGCTGACTCTGCACTGTGACCCCACACCCCACCCTCCCGCCCAAAAAAAAAAACTATGGAGAGCAACACGGGGTAAGTGAAGAATTCCAATGTCAAATGACAAATAATGGATTTATCTTTAATTATGAATAAAGATTCACCAAACATGGATGTGTTTGGACTCTGGACAGAAATCAAAGTAAGAGGGAGAACATGCAACCAACCAAACTGCGTCTGATTTCAGAACACATGCTTTGTTAACTAGGCAGGGAAATATAAATAATCTTTTCCCTTTGGGGTTCATCTTTACTAATGTCTTGTAGTTATTATTATTAATTAACCATTTGCTGTAGGCTCATTCGTATGTGTTTTGGTATGGTGGGGCAGTCGTTAGCACTGTTGCCTCACAATTCTGGGACCAGCAGTTGAGTCTCTGCCATGGCTCCCGGTGTGTGGAGTTTGCTGTTCTCGCCATGTCATTGTGGGGTTTCCTATGGGTATTCCACACAGTCCAAAAATATGCTGAGGACCCCCCACAATCCTGAATAGGATGAGCAGTTACAGAAAATGGGGGGGTGGTTACGATTATGTTAATAATGTGATCTGCTACTGTTCTAATTACTATATGTATTAATCTATAAATAAACTTTTGTGAACTGAGAGAACAAGCAATGAATAACAAAAAGTGAAATATTAATCTTGTGTTCATTCATAATTAAATCCATCATTGAATCATGGCAGATAATTTATTTCAAGCAGTTACTATATTTGTTACTATATGTGTTTATACATTTTTGTGAACTATTGAAGGAACAAATAATGAATAACACAAAAAGTGAAATACTGATATTATGTGGGAGATAATGGATGGATGGATGATCTTATGTTTGGTCATCATTAATGAATAGTAATACATCTTTTATCTCAAGTAGCTACTATATTTGTTCATGATTTGTACTTGATTAGTAATTGAGTTACTACTAAGCTGCTAAGGAACCTTATTGTAAAGTGTTATTTACTGATGAGAAAGTGTCCACATGGATTTGTTGCATTGATTAACGGTGGGCTGATATTGATAAGATGAGATAAAATGTTATGGGCAAACACTTGACTAATTGTACAAGACTATATAGAGTCTTTGTTTTATGATGCAAGTTGGAATGTTTTATAATTATAGATAAAATAATAGCAGTATTTTATTTCAAATATAAAGTCGGATGGTATCCCTTGTCCCAAAAGTATTTCTGCATGGGTCCTTAACTCTCACAGATATGCTGCAGAGGTAGAAGCTGCCAGGGTATCTCGCTTAACCTTTGCACTGCCTTAAGGGCCTGGCTTTCGATATGCTTGGCTGATGACAATGAGAGACACGACAGTCTTCTTTGGGCACAGAATCAAACAAAGCCCCATAAAGAAGTGCTTTTCCTCTTCCGCTTGTCCAGGGGAGGCATGCTAGAGACAGGAAGCGTGAGACAATTCAATCGAAGTATGAACAGAATGAATGGTGAATAAATGCTAACAAAATAAGCCAAAAATGCATTGTTAAATGTACATAGCTGTTGAAATCAATTATTAGCAAATGAGCAGCGGTAAAAATAAGCAAAAACTGTGAAACTCTATACTTCGGAAAGTATGTATACAGTATTTATGCAGTTTTGTGAAATTCACATAATTCAAATTTATTTATTACATGTGTGGGCTGTAAATACCTGTATTGAGTTATTTACTGCTGTGACGCATCCCACATCAAAGGAGGCAGAAGCTGTCACACTGAATTACTTAGGCTGGGTAGTAGCACCTCTGTGCCTGGCTAGGAACCACCATCATTATTGCCGTTGGGCAATAAATCTGAGGCCTAATTCAGTCTTTCGCTTTTGAAATTATAGCTAAGTACAACATATAATTTGTCCCACTCTTTGCTGGCCTCCAAAAACCCTTGAAGACTCAGAAATCAACTGTTCATAGAAATTGACTCGCATAGCTCATATGTGGGAACTGGCAAGATCGTTGCAGATGTGCGTGTCTCTCTCTGCCTTCTACAGATTCTGCTTAATCTTTTCCAGTCTCCAGTTTGCTATTTCTGTGGTTTACAGGCCCATTTTAAGGATGGTGTCAAACAAAAGAGCATCAAACAAAATAACTATGGTTAAAAAATAAGCTCACTGTACCATCACATTGTGACAACTGCCAGTAGTAGAGTGTGTGGTGCAAGGGCATGACACCACCTGTCAGGAACAATGGAGTGGAAACAGACTCAGTGAGTATGTTACTGAGCTTCTGTTAAGGTAGCAGAAGGTTATCTGTCAGGATAGGCTCAGAGCAGTACAGCTTTGTGAGCAGAGTGAGATTGAACTCTGCCAATCTGGTCATGTTACTATACCTGTAATTTAAAAAACACAGCCATGGATGTCCCAGTGCTGAAGAGCAGCCAGGATTGAACTGTTTTCTCCCTTGAGGGCTGGATGCAACTTCTGTTCAGTTTTTCTCGTATGCTGGGGCAATAGTGTAAAAATATTGTGCTTTAACACACATCTTGAATATTACTGCGATAAACTCTGATAGCAGAAAGAGCTTGTTTGCTGAAGTATGTGCATGTGTGAAACGGCATTAAACAATTCTAAAGTCTAAGGTGCAGCCAAAATATGCCTGCTATAGATTTCACATTTACAACCCATTAAAAATGACCTCAAGCTTTAGTTATTGAACTGACGGTAATAAATATTAAAATGTAGTTTGAATGTGCTCAGTTGTTAGAGGTTAATCCACTACATGGCTGATATCCATCATCTGCGAGTTCATCCAACAAAGTGGTGCCAAAAGCACAAGAGATGCAGGGTAAGCGGGTTTTCCCATTAACACTGTGGCTCCTTTTTAATGTGATTATTTTACCAAAATATGATTATTGATGCCATACATGCTGGTCGCTGCATCTCAGAAACAGCTGCCCTCCAGAGATTTTCATGTTATGCAATGCCTGGAGTTTACAGAGAATGGTGCAAGAAAAAAAAAAATGTGATCAGCAGCATTTCTGCTACCCAAAACACCTTGTTAATGAGAGAGGACAGAGGGCAATGGCCAGACCCGTTAAAGCTAACTGGAAGGCTAGATGAGCAAAAATAGCATCTCATATAACAGCACTGCGCAGAAAGGTTGCTCTGAATGCACGAGTCAATGTTTAATGTTATTCCTGAGACAAAATGGGCCCAACATAGTGATATGTATGAGTATACAGTAAAGTGTATATATCACACAATGAGTTCTTTAACCGGCGTTTTCTGTTTGCTGGAATTTTAATGAACTGGTGGCCTATAAATTTTTGCCACAAACTAAATATTATAATGCTATCTATTTAACTGATTATAATCTCAAGCACGTTAAAAAGTTTACTTAATTTCAGCATCAGATGGATGTGTGTGCATTGCCTATGGATACACCAATAACTCACACTGATAGACAAAACACAACAGTTCCTTAAGAAATGCAAAGTGCTGTACAAAGTGCAAAGTGACAAAAACCAATTGCAAATTGTGCAGAAAAATATCTAATTTAAGCAACACACTTATCTCCATGACAATGGAAAAATGTGATTAATAACAGTGAAAAACCAAAACCCTGGCTGTACTTAAGTAAAAATAAATAATGTGGACTGTGACTGCAAATAATGACAATAAAAAAAATCTAAACATGCCCATTGATATATTTTCGGAGAAAATCACACAAGAGTATAACTACAGTTTTCGATCAGTCGGTCTTGTCTTTCTGGGTCACAATGCACAAGCCTGTCCTATTGATGGCATAGAATAAGACATTGAGAACAATAACTGCAGAACAGATGACTGCAGACTCAAACTGTGAACAAAATTACATAATTGGCAAGTATTGCTTTCAAGGGTTACCATTTGGTATTAAATTTGTTGCAACAATTAATATCCTACAAAGCGCTGGAATACAATGTTAGAGGACTGGTAGTAGTCAGTTTTACATGGATGATAACACTGTCTGTTTGTTTGTGTGTGTGTGTGTGTGTGTGGGGGGGGGGGGGGGGGGGGGGTAACATTACATAAAAGTAAATGACTGGTAAATGATATTGGGGAATCACATATTTCATTGATATTTCAAAAGATGGGAATAGAACCAGGAACAAGTAACTGCTATGCCAAGACCCACCCACAAGAGAAAAAAACATCCAAAACACTTTGTGAATGACCATCCAGCCATCTTGCAATAATTTATCCAGTACAGGGTTATGAATGATTTTTTATCATATCCAATCAATACAATTCACCTCTGAGTTGTTCTGATTCATGACTGATTTTGTATTGAGCACAGAGCAACAATTTCAACAACAGCCCTGGTGCTCATATTTTTCAAATCATCAGGAAGAATACAAATTTCCTGGGATCCATCCAGGCATGACAGTCACAGTTACAATCTACTACATGCCTTTTCAGATGCATAGCAGAAATGGGAGGTTACTAAGCACACACTAAAGAACAATACATCAATGTAATACTCCACTGTGAGATATTCCACAAGTAGGATTTACCTCTGTCTGTGCAACAGGAACTGATTATAAGGGTTTGATGATTTTCAAGAAAAAAAACACCTCACCTTCAAATTAGCATATCATAATTAACTTCACCAAGCAAGATGTGATATTGTGCAACAGTTGTGATACTGATGTGCAACAGATATTGTGGGTGTTTTCCGTGAGTGCACATAAAGATGAAACCTTTGAATGTCAAGTTTTGGATGTCCATGTCAATATGGTAGCTGAAAACTTACCAGTATTATAACATCAGATCAAAACAAATAGCACAGAATCTGAAAAAAGGTACCATCACTCTGCAGAAAGGCTCACCTGGAAACCCATGCTGGCAAAATGGTCAGGTGCAAGTGTAGCAAAAATATTATACTGCGACCCCAAAATCCATTGTGTCAGGAAATAATAATGAACAATCTTGAGAGTCTTTTCAGAAAAAAATAAAGATAAGTGGCTGTACTTGGACAGAAAAATAACTAAATCATACAGACTTCCACAAAGAAGACCCCACAATTGTCTGTGAAATATCTTGAAATTGACAAAAGAAAATTGGTACCCATAATTATTTATTTTATATTTGATTAAAATTAGACTTTCCTTTAGATTTTTATTTCAACAGAATATTTTTACTAATAACAGAACTGAATATTATGGAGCTCCAGGTGTCAACTGCTCATTTTCATGCACAAAATACATCGTGTGCCACAAAAAGCATTATTTAATGACAAAATCAAGTAATGCCTTGCTGCATTTTGTCCATGAACTCATAAAGATTTCACTTTCTTTCGTGCACAGAAATCAGAAGGAATGTTTCATTTTGTATACAGAATTGATATCAGCACTTTGCATTTCGTGGACAGGAGAAAGCCATGTTGTGGTCAAAAAGCATTTCGTGAATAAAATAATGTGATTTTATGGACAAAATGCATTTTGTGAATTAAAGAAAGTCAATTCCTGGATGAAAAGCATTTAGTGAATGAAAGAAAGTTATTTCGTGGACGAAAGTCATTTTGTGGACTAAATGCATTTTGTGAATGATACATAGTTATTTCCTGTACAAAATTGGTTCAGTGGTATCATGAAATGCATTTTCCTCTGCTGAGTGATGAAATGCACCACAAAATGCTTTTTGTCATTTGCGGAGTCATGGGAGGTATGTAGGCGTGAGCCCATGGGGGAGTAGTACCTTCCAGTGACCAGAAGGTGGAGTGCTGGCTTTAGTTCCGTTTAACAAGTATTTGAATGTTATAAAATATAAATAACTCCTGGGATAATACTTCTACTGTTGTATGTAGTCATTAGTGTCACTATTATTTTCTTTAAATTTTTAAATATTTTTAAGCCAATACAATGAAAAATGTTGACGCTGATTCCCTCTAGGTGTAAACTATGTTACCATGCCTTTTTCCCCCTAAATAACACTGTCCCCAATAGTTCAGATCAGACATACTGGGTAGCCCGCATCAAAAATGCAACAATAAAATGGTGAATATGAATGGATTAACACAAGAAGTCACAGACTGCTGATCCTCATAGAATCGTTGGTGTCGCAAACTGCTGATGGAGCTGCAGTTACTCGATCCGTTGTGCAGTGTTCAGGGGGACAGCCAGCACAGGACAATCACTGGTCAGGTGTCTGCTGCACACTGACAGGGGACAGTATTATTCAGGGAAAAGTGGTATGGTAACATAGCCTAGAATTGGCTTGGCTTAAAAATATTACAAATGTAATGAAAAAAAATGTGACACTAATGAGTCCATACAACAGAAGTACAAGAGTTATTTATATTTTATAACATTTAAATACTTGCAAGTGTCAAAGCTGGTGCTCCACCTTCTGGTCATTGGAAGGTACTACTCCCCCCACTGGTGCTCGCCAGCTACTTACCTCTCATGACTCAACAAAAGACTAAATGAATTTCATGACTTCACAAAATGCATTTTATCCACAAAATGACTTACTTTCATGACATGCATTTCGACCACAACATGAATTTCTTCTATCCACGAAATGTAAAGTGCTGATATCAGTTCTGTGCACAAAATGAAGCATTCCTTTTCATTTCTGTGCACAAAATAAAGTGAAATCTTTATGCTTTCGTTTACTTGATTTCATCATTAAATAATGCTTTTTGTGACACATAATGTATTTTGTGCATTAAAATGAGCACTTGACACTTGTTGCCACACAGAACATGAAATTGACAAACATGGTGACCCTTAACCTACTATTATGTTACACAATCTTTAGAGGCAATCACTGCAAACAAGCAATTCCTGTAGCTCTCAGTGTGACTTCTGCGTCTGTCAGCAGGTAGTTTGGCCCACTCTTCCTCAGCAAACTGCTCCAACTGTCAGGTTTGGAGGGTGCCTTATTCACACTGCATGTTTCAGTTCTTTCCATTGATGTTTGGTAGGATTCAGATCTGGGGGGTATTCCACGACGCAGGGGGGTATTCTATGAAAGTAGCTAAAGAAAAGCAGACTTTCCCGAAAAAGTCAGACTTCCATCTCTAAACTTATTAGCCTCATGTCGTTCCACGAACGCAGTTCAGCTTTAACTAATCAAGGTTCATTCAAGACAGAGTTGCATAGTCTCACTTAGTGCGCACACCCGAGATATTTAAGAAGCCCAAATGAATGGGTGAACGATAGATCGACCAAATGAGTCAGAAAGCCTGTAAAACGAGAGCGGTGTTTCTTTCCACAGCAGAACAAACGCTGCTGATGGAGCTGTATGAAAAATACAAAGATGTAATCGTTAAAAAAGGCAATACTGTGGCCATAAACACAGCCAGGCAGTTGGCTTGGCAATGAATTGCAGACAGACTGAATGCATAAGTTACGTAAATTTAACAGGTGCTTAATACAGTGGCACGGTGGTACAGCGGTTTATGCTGTTACCTTACAACGCGAAAGTTGCTGATTCGATCCCCGTAGCCAATGGGGAACTTTCTGGGTTGAGTTCACATGTCATTATTACTGTATAATATTATTTGATCTCCGTAAAATACTTTCAATCACATCCGTGTGAAATGTTCTGCACAAATAACCGTATCTTAATTGTCTTTGCTATTTTAGTAATAAACTTTCAAAGTAGACAGTGACTAAAAATATTATATCTTCCTTTTCATATTATTTTAACAGATTTTTTTTCCCAATTTCAGTCATTGCATTTCATGTTTGACCTTTGTAATATGCGTTCACTTTTATTTTACAGAAAAATATTGTTATAACGGACTTCAAAGGACCTGGCAAAACAGTTCGTTATATCCAGAGTAGCTGTATGCCCAGAACACAACTACAGGACACCATTTACTCATGGCACACCCCAGCAGACACACTTGTGGTATAGATTATTATATTGTACATGTAGTAATCCAACTTTACCTGAGCAGATGCGTGACTATTAATAAGACCGGTCTCGAGGCCAAGACCGGTCTCGAGACATCCAACTCTACTGATCACACTGTATGATACGGATCTAATAATCTTAGCTATGACAGGTATGTACGACGACAACACCAACTCAATCATAAGATTCGGCGCAAAGGACAACAAAACAAAATGTAAACACCACAATGAGCGCATTAAAGCCACACTGGCACTTCTGATCCCGTTGACAGAAAATGTGCCGTCCTCCTTCAATATGCTAAGGTTATTGGTAATTTATGTTAGGTCTGTTATTAGCACTCCCGACATGCTATGTCGTATTGAGTTTTGAATATTCACTAACTAGCTAACCCCTGGGCGAAGCAGCCTTACCACTCTGTATGGCATGTCAAAAAGGAAATATTTAATCATCTTTTATATATATGGATTGAAACCCGATATATATGGAATGAATGTCGATATATATACAATGAAACTCGGAATATATGGAATGATAGCCGATATATATACAATGAAACTCGGAATATATTGAATGAAAGCCGATATATATACAATGAAACTCGGAATATATTGAATGAAACCCGATATATATGGAATGAAACCTGATATACATACAATGAAACTCGGAATATATGGAATGAAACCCGATATATATGGAATGAAACCTGATATATACTGTACTGTATATCAAAGATGATTAAATATTTCCTGTTTGGCATGCCATATCTCTGCTAACCCATTTTATTTTACAGTGCTGCGAAGACACTTTTAGGCTATTCTGTGATTGGTGATTGGAAAAAAATTGACTTAGACAGGGTAAGTGATTACGCAATCAGCTGAAATTTCAAATCCTCTCTGATGCAAGAACTGTTCAGATCAGAAGTAAAATTGAACCATTTATTTTCGCAAGTACATAAAATGTTTGTACCATGAATGATAACCTAATCCTAAAGCGTCACAGAGTAGTCAAATCACTCATAGTTTAATTATCTTGTTTTGACTCCCAAAAAGTTTATATTATGAACACACATTAGAATGTAATAACTGAAGGCTGGGTTTTAACAATTTTTTTGACATTTTAGGTATATTTTATGTAACATTAATGTTATGATCATTGATCATTATTAGACCTATATGGTATGTATGGTATGTTTGGAATCTTTATTAAATTGATCAATTATAATCATGTGTCACACCCCGATCGTACCGATCCTCCTGTGCCACGCCCGCCTCGTTAACCTCATGTGGATTCCCAGTGTTTATCAGCTGTTTTGAGTTGTCTTCGTTAGGTAGGTGTATTTAAGTCCGCGTCAGAGTTTATTTCCCTAGTCATGTCATTGTAGTGTTATGCTGTTTTCTGTCCTGTCTGTCTCTCCGAATGTCAATTAAAACCCTTACTCCCAATTCCTCGTTTTCGTCGCCTGCTTCCTTGGTCCGTGCTCGGCACGGTCATGACATCATGTTAATTCATGTATTGAAAGGAGTTTGACAGTAGTCAGTGTTTAGTACTGCTGTAAGGTAAACACTACCAGGTATTATTTAAAAATGGTTAACGGTTGAGAATATTCATTCAATATTTAGAAAAGTAGTCAAAAAGTAATCAAATGTAATTACTTACATTACTTTCATATAGTCATTGAAATAGTTACACTACTATTACATTTTAAATAGAGTAACTTGTAAATGTAACAAATTACATTTCCAAAGTAATCTTCCCAACACTGGTGACTTGTCAATATGCATTTTAGTGAAATCCAGTCTGGCTTTTTTATGTTTTTTTTTTCAACCCACTGTCACTCAAAAAGTGACAGATGGTGCAACCAGACACTGATGGACCTTGACCTGGGAGTTCAGCTTGTATCTCTTTGGAAGTTGTCCTTGCCTTTTTTTCTACATTCTCACTATCCTTCCGCTCAATCTGGGGTTGATTTTCATCTCGCAGCCACGTCCAGGGAGATTGGCTACAGTTCCAAGTTCTTAAGGATATTTCCAACTGTAGTCACAGAAACATCAAGCTGCTTGAAGATGGTCTTATAGCCTTTGCTTTACATTTCTAATTTTATTTCTGATTTCGTCAGATAACTCTCTCCTTTGCTTTTTCTGGTCCGTGTTCACTGTTGTGCACATAGCAGCAGTGTGGCTACTTTTCTCCATTGAAATAGGCTGAATAACTGATTACAAGATTGCAGGACATGTGTGATACTCGTTAGTTTGAAAAATCACTATAGTCCAATTATTCATAATCTTTTCTAGGGGTACCAACAATTCTGTCCAGGACATTTAAAAATATCTTTGTAGAATAAGAAATAATTCCTCTCTTTTCACATTTGTTTTGTTTTACTCAATCACATATCAAAGGCATATAGGTAAACAAGAAAATAGCATTTAATTGAATCACTTTCCAATGAGCTGAAAGGGTACCAACAAACTTGTCCATGTCTGTAATTAAGATACCACCACAAATGTCCACTGAGTCAGGAAATTATAATGAACAATTATGAAGGTAATCTTGAAAGCATATTTGCCTAAGAACATAAATTTACAAACGAGAGGAGGCCATTCGGCCCATCGAGCTTGTTTGGGGAGAACTTAACTAATAGCTCAGAGTTGTTAAAATCTTATCTAGCTCTGATTTAAAGGAACCCAGGGTTTTAGCTTGCGCTACACTAGCAGGAAGACTATTCCATACTATAACTACACGCTGTGTAACGAAGTGTTTTCTCAAATTCAGTTTAAAATGTTCTCCCGCTAATTTCCACCTATGGCCACAAGTTCTAGTATTTAAGCTAATATTGAAGTAGCCATTTGACTGAACAGCATCCAGACCTGTTAGTATCTTATATACCTGGATCACGTCCGCCCTTAGTCTCCTTTGCTCGAGGCTGAACAGATTCAGCTCAGCTAACCTCTCCTCATAAGACATTCCTCTAAGACCAGGAATCATTCTTGTAGCCCTACGTTGCACCTTTTCCAAGGCAATGTCCCTTTTAAGGTATGGTGACCAAACTTGCACACAATATTCTAGGTGGGGTCTTACCAAGGAATTGTATAATCATAGCATCACCTTCATTGACTTAAACTCCACACAACTATAGATGTAAACTAAGATCCTAAACTCTCCTAAATCCATGTTGGCTATCCCTCAGAATGTTATTTGAATCCAGATAATCTACCATTTTCCCTTGGATTATAGCTTTCATTACTTTTCCAGTTATGTTAAACTGATTGGCCTATAGTTTGCTGGATTACTTCTATCCCCTTTTTTGAATATGGGGATTATATTAGCATGCTTCCAATCAGAAGATACCACACCAGTAGATAAGGATTTCTGAAATAGTAAAGTTAAAGGTTGGCTAATAATATCCGTCATCTCTTTTAAAACTACAGGTAAGATGCCATCAGGCCCCTGCAATTTATTTATTTTGACCTTAGCTAGGCTTTGTACCACATCAGCCTCAGTTATACAC
This sequence comes from Paramormyrops kingsleyae, assembly GCF_048594095.1. Taxonomy (NCBI): domain Eukaryota; kingdom Metazoa; phylum Chordata; class Actinopteri; order Osteoglossiformes; family Mormyridae; genus Paramormyrops; species Paramormyrops kingsleyae. The sequence goes on along the minus strand of NC_132801.1, from coordinate 39,501,784 downwards.
ATATTGGTCATTTTCACTAAATGGTGGCAAGTTACTTGTGTCCTCTACTGTAAACACCCGTGTAAAATAATCATTAAACTCTTTTACTATATCAATATCATTTTCATTTATAAGACCCTTACTATCCTGCAGATTAGTGATTTCAACTTTTAGAGCTCTTTTGGAGTTAAAGTATGAGAAGAAACTTTTAATGTCATCCTTAGCCTCCAGTGCAATCTTCCTTTCTACATTCCTCTTGGTGAGTCTAATGTTATTTTTTAACTCAACCTGTAGACTTAGTGTCGCGATCCGCTCCGAACGATCCTCATGTGTGCCACGCATGTTACTTCCTGATTGTTCCCACCTATGTCTAGTTAATTCCAACCTGTCCCGTGTATTTAGTCCGAGTCTCAGTCAGTTTTCCCCAGATCCGTCATTGTATTGTCATGTGATGTTCGCTGTCGTGCTTCCCCGGTCCTGTTTGTTACTTAATAAATCCCGTCTGTCCGTATTTACGGCTCCAGTCGCCTGCTTCCCGGATCGCCTGTTCCTAAACGTGACACTTAGATACTCCTGCTTTATTTTGAAATCATTAATTAATTTCCATTTGTGGAAGAGAGCCCTTTTCCTCCTGACTTTATTCTTAATTTCCGTAGTAAACCACCTTGGTTGTAGTTTTCTAGATTTAGTTTTGCTGGAAACAGGTATGAAGTCCTCTAGCACTTGTAACAATGTGCTTTTAAAAAATTCACATGCCTCTTCAACTGTTTTGCTATTTAACTCCATCCAGTTTACAGTTTCTAGTTTCAGTCTCATACCATTAAAGTTAGCCTTCCTAATATTGCATATTTTTGTTTTGGACTTTGCTCTCTGGACACTAAAATTAACCTCGAAATTTAATCATGTTGTGATCACTACCGTCCAGTGGTTCTAAAACCTCTAATTTTCCAATCCTGTCCTGGTTGTTTGAGAAAACAAGATCAAGAAGGGCTTCTCCCCTGGTAGGGGTATTAACAAACTGATTTAAAAACAATCCTCTACTAATTCCACCATCTCAAGTTCATTTACAGAAGAGCCAAAGACTATGTCCCACTGTATCCCAGGTAAATTAAAATCACCCGTAACCACCACATCATTTTTATTACTCATAATTTAACTACAAATACACAAGAAATATCCAAATTATTGGAGCTGATTCATTAACAAATCACACAAATTAACAGTAGATGTCTTTCAACTGAATAGTCTAATAGTTACATCCCTAATTTATACTTCACTATTTAGTACTGAAACAGCAAACAGTACATTTGTTCAGTGGTCAAGGTTGACAGCTGCTTTGAATTTCTGTCACAGCCACATCAAGCCCAGCACCCATCCAGCCATGCCCGATCAGCTCTCTCCCCCTCTCCCCTGAATACTAAACCACACCTGTGACTCATCAACTTTATTAACTGCTATATTATAAAGGCACCTGGTGGTGTTCAACTACCTCCTTATGAGCTACATGCTTTCATGCTGTGCTGAGTGTTTCGGTCATGTCTTGTTGCGTTGGTGGTTTTTTTGGACACTTGTGTTTTGGATTTGGTCAGTTGCCTTGCACTCCCTGTATTGACTGTGACTATCTGCCTGAAATCTGCATTTGTATCATGATTTATATTGGCTTGCCTCTACCTGGTTTTTGACCATTTGCCTGTTTGTAGACTACAACTCTGGAAATAATCTTGAGGTTCTCGTACCTGGATCATCATCTTATCTAATTGTCACAGTTTAAGCAATATGCTCCAAAATTGAAGACGGCAAAGGTAACCAGGGGGCTGAACCAAAATCCCCATGGCGATGGGGATTCTCCAGCGCGATCCATAACAAACTTTTCTATTCTTGGTGATTTTCTACTAGCGGCGCAGCCACGTTCTACGTTTATCTGTAGTCATAAGTACTCTCTTAAGGGTTATACTGTTTTGTCTCTTTCAAAGGAGAAAGTTGATTATTACTGTTATGTAGCTTATCTTGTCCCTCCTATACACATGGTGCCCAAAGCGCAGATGTCTTTGGCTGTGCATGCATATTCACGGAGCAGATGGTCTCTCAGTTGAAGTGAGCAATGGTTTGGTGTGTTTATTCCATTGCTTGGAGTGGCAGACCTTCAAACAGAGGTGTCTGACCTACAGAAAGTGGCTAATCAGACACTTGATACTGTGAAGGCTGTTAATTATTCGCAGTTAAGCAGGTAGCTCTGCAAAACCGTATGGCATTAGATCTTCTATTAGCTGAGAAAGGTGGTGTTTGTGCTTTAGTGGGGAAAGAATGTTGCATGTACATCCCTGATTCCTCTCAGGCTGTACAGAATCTGGAGGACATAGTGCACAAGCAGATGTCTGAAATACATGAAGAGCATAGCCTGTTTACATACAGCTGGGACAACTGGTTCTCCTCACTGATTCAGGGATTATCCAGGGTATTCAAACCATTAGTATTTAGTATATTGCTTTTGCTTGTGGTGTTGCTACTAATCATATTGCTATTTAGTTGTTCTAATATTTTGTCTTCCCAAGCTAAATCTGTTATGTTCCTGCGGGCTCCCCCTGTTTCACGGGTGAATGATCCTCCCATACCTGCCTGGCTCTACGAACCACAGTCCCAAGTTGTCTTCAGTGTGTCTAGCAACATGAACTGCGCGGGAGACACATGTTCCATCCAACCACCACCGGTCCACTTCACCTCATTATGTTTTCAACTAGAAGACTACGGCAATGTGGGCTCTGATTATTTGTGAACAGCGCGGATCTCGCGTGTTCAAAAAGGGGAGTATGGAAAGGAAATTGTACATTAGTAGGCCCGGGAGGGGAGGCATAGTGGGTCTGTTATGTCTTTTATCTTATGTGGACCCTGAAAAGAGATCAGACCCTGGAGAGACGAACAGCGGAGAAGGGGGGGGGGGGGGGAGAGAGAAACCACCTGCAGGAAGTGTCGCAGTAGGCCATACACAATATGTTATGCGGTAGTACAAATGTATAAGTAATTTTCACAATAATCATATTAATCATGTTAACCATATATTTACAGTAATTCAATGACAATACGTTAATCGTTAATCAAAAGACAACCAAATATTTACAGTGATTCAATGTCATATAATCAATATCTAATAACTTTACCTTGCTGCCAAGGTGAACCAATAGAGCGAGAGAACTGTGTTTGTTATACGTTTGAGCTTGGTTTGCTAGTGTTTTGTGACCCATTAGGACTTAGAAGTCCTTATTTGTAACTGAGAATTATGGTTCATCAACTGGGTGCTCAGGGTACCTGCTGCCAGAGTGTCATGGGAGCTCTTTGCTAGATTGCTCGAATAAAAGAGATAACTGCTCACCAACTGAGAGGTCCGGAGCTTTATTTCTTAGACGGGATTTATAATTTTTCTACCACAGTCTACAGTAAAACACTGCAACAGATGATGACATAGGGAGGCAAGTCGTCTTGTAAAGAGTACAATGAAATTGTATGTACTTTTGCACTTTTTTAATGACTATTCAAAAATTAATTACCATCCCATCCCCACTCGACCAGCTTTTTCTCACTTTTTCTTGGTATGGCCTGCCATGAGTCTGAAGTCACATACTTCAGCACTTAAATTTATTTTGAGTGCATAACTGAATGCTCTTATGCACTGAAAAGGTGAAGCCTATTTAATTTAACTAGGCCAATTTCAATTACATAGAATTTTGTTGTCTTTGTATAATTTTAGTTCATGTGAGATCTAGTATAATTTGAGATTTACATTGATTTGGTTTGCATTTTTTGCAAAATCTTGACTACTTAAATTGTGTGAATTGAGGTCTTTTGAATGTAAAATGGTAATCCAGAGTTTTAGCCATAATAATACAATGAGCAGGAATTATTTGTTAAAGACTTCATGATCTTAAGTCTTATAACATTTGTTTATGAGCACAGGGGAGTTCCATCTGTAACTAAGTCTTAATCCTCATTTTCCCTATACAGGTATACTCACCTTCTGATTTACTGAGGCAGGTGCAAACCAGGTAGCATTAAATACATTTTTAAGTGTGTGCCTCACACAGATACTGGACTTGCCAGTGTAGACGGGGGAGGGTTACAATACTCGCTCAATATCATGATGTATGTCAACCCCAGTTCAGAGGTTTGGTTTATGGGGCTTGGTGTCCTGTCTCCTGGGTTCTCGGTGTGTAGTCCTGTTTCCTCAGTGCCTGTCCGTAACCAGCAGGTACTGCCTTAATGGTGTGAGTGGCATGGGGTTTGTAGTCCTTGTTGATTGTAATTTTGTCTTGAGGTTTCTGCTTGGCCTCGTTTTGTGTTGGGAATTCATGATCCTAAGTAACCAGCATTCCACAGCTTGTGCTTGGAACTCAGGAAGTCCTCAGGAAATGAGTCTGCCTCCTGCTTCACCTCATTCTGGAGCCATCCTCCCAGTCAGTGGCCCAAGTCCACCTAGTTACGTGTTTCCAGCAGTGTTGGGGCTATTGGTCTCAGGGGACAGGGGCCAGGGGCCAGAAAACCTAGCATGATGGATAGGCAGCCTGGGTGGAGCTGTTCTGTCAGACCTGGTTGTATGAAGGCTAATAACTGTTTTTAATGATTTAGTCTGTCGTGACTAAAATATGGTCAGACAAATTAAAGTAATATATAGCAATATCAAGCTAAGCTCACCTGTTAATAATGCCAAATTAACAAGTCTCTGAAAAGTTGCAGGTGCATTTGACATTCCAAAAGCCACAACATTGTATTGCAAGAAAGTATCAGAAGTTACCAATGATTTGCTTGAGGCTTGAGGAGTAAGATGGATCTGCTAATACTCTTGGATAAGCATCAGGAACACAGCATTCACTCTGTTTCAGTAAACTCCACAGGGACTGGTGCTGGGTTCTGCAAATTCATTTCCACAGAGATACTGGATATCTTTACCCTACCCATTTATGATTATATTGTATCATTCTGAGAAGTCACTTCTTTACCCATCCATCCATCAGTGTAACTGCTTAATCCCAACTGGAGTAGGGGGGGGGGACCAGAGCCTATCCTGGAAAAAACAGGCATGGCAGGAACCAACACCAAACAATAACAAGGCTAGGTCAGGAGTTATTCATACATTCAACAGGATGGCAGAGAAAGACACATACACACACACACACACACACACACACACACACGTGCCCCATTCCCCCACACACACTCCCAAAGCCAAACATACACACATCCCTACAAACACACAAAAACAAACAACAATGCACACCAAATCCTAATATAAGCCCAAAACAAATGTTTTTATGAGTAACATACATTCAAAGCGAATATGTGCTTTGTTTTCGGGGTGGATTTTGGTGGAAAATGTTTAAAATATACACCTTATTATGTACATGATTATTAACAGTGCAAATTGGATGACTGGATCTGGTTAGTTCTCAGAGTTCCAAGGATTGTTTCTGTGTTATACCTCTCCAAAGTTACAAGCCTGAGACAAATGTGAGCGAAAACCATCACATTTCGCTTTTGTTTGGTTCTAAGGGTTAAACAGATATCTTCTGCACATCATCCCTTTGGGTGTCAGATAAATGTGCCAAGTATGAAAAGAGCCTGGACAACTCACAGAGCTGAGCAGTCTAACACTCTGGTTAGAAGCACCACAGATCATCAGACAATGCTCATCAGCACCCACAGAGACTGAATTTACTACAAGAGGAAAGACAGTGGGAACTCTGCCTTAACTGGAGTCTTTGTGGAGGGACTAGTATGGTGGCCGAGAGAGCTCAACGCGCTGCAACTTCAGAAAACACATGCAAACAGAAAAAAACCATGCTGCAACTTCAGAAAACACATGCAAACATAAAAAAACCACAA